>NW_022884629.1:0-607046 GCF_011952205.1 Bombus bifarius
TATGGTATAACGTTATAATGTATTACGTTATATGGTATAACGTTATAACGTATTACGTTATATGGTATAACGTCATAACGTATTACTTTATATGGTATTACGTTATCACATATTACGTTATATGTTATAACGTTATAACGTATTACGTTATATGGTATAACGTTATACCGTATTACGTTATATGGTATAACGTTATAACGTATTACGTTATATGGTATTACGTTAAAACGTATTACGTTATATGGTATTACGTTATAACGTATTACGTTATATGGTATAACGTTATAACGTGTTACGTTATATGGTATAACGTTATAACGTATTACGTTTATGTTATAACGTCATAACGTATTACGTTATATGGTATTACGTTATCACGTATTACGTTATATGGTATTACGTTATAACGTATTACGTTATATGGTATTACGTTATAACGTATTACGTTATATGGTATAACGTTATAACGTATTACGTTATATGGTATTACGTTATAACGTATTACGTTATATGGTATAACGTCATAACGTATTACATTATATGGTATTACGTTATCACGTATTACGTTATATGGTATAACGTTATAACGTATTACGTTATATGGTATAACGTTATAACGTATTACGTTGTATGGTATAACGTTATATGGTATAACGTTATAACGTATTACGTTATATGGTATATCGTTATAACGTATTACGTTGTATGGTATAACGTTATATGGTAAAACGTTATAAGGTATTACGTTATATGGTATAGCGTTATAAAGTATTACGTTATATGGTATAACGTCATAACGTATTACGTTATATGGTATAACGTCATATGGTATAACGCTATAACGTGTTACGTTATATGGTATAACGTTATGACGTATTACGTTGTATGGTATAACGTTATATGGTATAACGTTATAACGTATTACGTTATATGGTATAACGTTATAACGTATTACGTTGTATGGTATAACGTTATATGGTATAACGTTATAACGTATTACGTTATATGGTATAGCGTTATAAAGTATTAAAGTTATATGGTATAACGTCATAACGTATTACGTTATATGGTATAACGTCATATGGTATAACGGTATAACGTATTACGTTATATGGTATAACGTTATAACGTATTACGTTGTATGGTATAACGTTATATGGCATTACGTAATAACGTATTACGTTATATGGTATAACGTTATAACGTATTACGTTATATGGTATAACGTTATAACGTATTACGTTATATGGTATAGCGTTATAAAGTATTACGTTATATGGTATAACGTCATAACGTATTACGTTATATGGTATAACGTCATGTGGTATAACGTTATAACGTATTACGTTATATGGTATAACGTTATAACGTATTACGTTGTATGGTATAACGTTATATGGTATAACGTTATAACGTATTACGTTATATGGTGTAACGTCATAACGTATTACGTTATATGGTATTACGTTATCACGTATTACGTTATATGGTATTACGTTATATGGTATAACGTCATGTGGTATAACGTTATAACGTATTACGTTATATGGTATAACGTTATCACGTATTACGTTATATGGTATAACGTTATAACGTATTACGTTATATGGTATATCGTTATAACGTATTACGTTATATGGTATAACGTTATACCGTATTACGTTATATGGTATAACGAAATGACGTTTTAAGTTATATGGTATTACGATATAACGTATTACGTTATATGGTATTACGTTATAACGTATTACATTATATGGTATAACGAAATGACGTTTTACGTTATATGGTATTACGTTATAACGTATTACGTTATATGGCATTACGTTATAACGTATTACGTTATATGGTGTAACGTTATACCGTACTATGTTTTATGGTATAACGAAATGACGTTTTACGTTATATGTTATAACTATATAACGTATTACGTTATATGGTATAACGTTTTAACGTATTACGTTATATGGTATAACGTTTTAACGTATTACGTTATATGGTATAACGTTATCACGTATTACGTTATATGGTATAACGTTATAACGTATTACGTTGTATGGTATAACGTTATATGGTATAACGTTATAACGTATTACGTTATATGGTATAACGTTACAACGAATTACGTTATATGGTATTTCGTTATAACGTATTACGTTGTATGGTATAACGTTATATGGTATAACGTTATAACGTGTTACGTTATATGGTATAACGTTATAACGTATTACGTTATATGGTATAACGTTTTAACGTATTACGTTATTTGAGATAACGTCATGTGATATAACGTTATAACGTATTACGTTATATGGTATAACGTTATAACGTATTACGTTATATGGTATAACGTTATAACGTATTACGTTATATGGTATAACGTTATAACGCATTACGTAATATGGTATTACGTCATAACGTATTATGTTATATGGTATAACGTTATAACGTATTACGTTATATGGTATAACGTCATATGGTATAATGTTATAACGTTATGACGTGTTACGTTATATGGTATAACGTTGTAACGTATTACGTTATATGGTATTACGTTATAACGTATTACGTTATATGGTATAACGTCATATGGTATAACGTTATAACGTATTACGATATATGGTATAACGTCATATGGTATAACGTTACAGCGTATTACGTTATATGGTATAACGTCATATGTTATAACGTTATTACGTATTACGTTATATGGTATAACGTTATAACGTATTACGTTATATGGTATAACGTTTTAACGTATTACGTTATATGAGATAACGTCATATGATATAACGTTATAACGTATTACGTTATATGGTATTTCGTTATAACGTATTACGTTATATGGTATAACGTCATATGGTATAACGTTACAGCGTATTACGTTATATGGTATAACGTCATATGTTATAACGTTATTACGTATTACGTTATATGGTATAACGTTATAACGTATTACGTTATATGGTATAACGTTATAACGTATTACGTTATATGGAATAACATCATATGGTATAACGTTATAACGTATTACGTTATATGGTATTTCGTTATAACGTATTACGTTATATGGTATTTCGTTATAACGTATTACGTTGTATGGTATAACGTTATATGGTATAACGTTATAACGTGTTACGTTATATGGTATAACGTTATAACGTATTACGTTATATGGTATAACGTTTTAACGTATTACGTTATTTGAGATAACGTCATATGATATAACGTTATAACGTATTACGTTATATGGTATAACGTTATAACGTATTACGTTATATGGTATAACGTTATAACGTATTACGTTATATGGTATAACGTTATAACGCATTACGTAATATGGTATTACGTCATAACGTATTATGTTATATGGTATAACGTTATAACGTATTACGTTATATGGTATAACGTCATATGGTATAATGTTATAACGTTATGACGTGTTACGTTATATGGTATAACGTTGTAACGTATTACGTTATATGGTATTACGTTATAACGTATTACGTTATATGGTATAACGTCATATGGTATAACGTTATAACGTATTACGATATATGGTATTACGATATAACGTATTACGTTATATGGTACTACGTTATAACGTATCACGTTATATGGTATAACGTCATATGGTGTAACATTATAACGTATTACGTTATATGGTATAACGTTATAACGTATTACGTTATATGGTATTACGTTATAACGTATTACGTTATATGGTATAACGTTATAACGCATTACGTTATATGGAATTACGATATAACGTATTACGTTATATGGTATAACGTCATATGCTATAACGTTGTAACGTTTTACGTTATATGGTGTTACGTTATCACGTATTACGTTATATGGTATAACGTCATATGGTATAACGTTATAACGTATTACGTAATATGGTATAACGTTATATGGTATAATGTTATAACGTTATAACGTATTACGTTATATGGTATAACGTCATATGGTATAATGTTATAACGTATTACGATATATGGTATTACGATATAACGTATTACGTTATATGGTATTACGTTATAACGTATTACCTTATATGGTATAACGTTATAAGGTATTACGTTATATGGTATAACGTCATATGGTATAACGTTATAACGTATTACATTATATGGTATAACGTTATAACGTATTACGTTATATGGTATAACGTTATAAGGTATTACGTTATATGGTATAACGTCATATGGTATAACGTTATAGCGTACTACATTATATGGTATAACGTTATAACGTATTACGTTGTATGGTATAACGTTATAATGTATTACGTTATATAGTATAACGTTATAACGTATTACGTTATATGGTATAACGTTATAACGTATTACGTTATATGGAATAACGTCATATGGTATAATGTTATAACGTTATAACGTATTACGTTATATGGTATAACGTCATATGGTATAACGTTATAACGTATTACGATATATGGTATTACGATATAACGTATTACGTTATATGGTATTACGTTATAACGTATTACGTTATATGGTATAACGTTATAACGTATTACCTTATATGGTATAACATTATAACGTATTACGTTATATGGTATAACGTCATATGGTATAACGTTATAATGTATTACGTTATATAGTATAACGTTATAACGTATTACGTTATATGGTATAACGTCACATGGTATAACGTTATAACGTTTTACATTATATGGTATAACGTCATAACGTATTACGTTGTATGGTATAACGTTATAACGTATTACGTTATATGGTATAACGTCATATGTTATAACGTTATTACGTATTACGTTATATGGTATAACGTTATAACGTATTACGGTATATGGTATATCGTTATAACGTATTACGCTATATGGCATAACGCTATAACGTACTACGCTATTTGGTATAACGCTATAACGTATCACGTTATATGATATAAAGCTATAACGTATTACGCTATATGCTAGAACGTTATAACGTATTACGTTATATGGTATAACGCTATAACGAATTACGCTATATGGCATAACGCTATAACGAATTACGCTATGTGGTATTACGTTATGATATATTACGTTATAAGGTATAACGTAATTACGTATTACGTTATATGGTATATCGCTATAACGTTTTACGCTATATGGTATAACGTTAAGACGTATTACGTTATATAACATAACGTTATATGGCATAACGCTATAACGTACTACGCTATTTGGTCTAATGCTATAACTTATCAAGTTATATAGTATAACGCTATAACGTATTGCGATATACGGTGTAACGTTATAACGTATTACGTTATATGGTATAACGTTATAACGTATTACGTTATATGGTATAACGTTATAACGTATTATGTTATATGGTATAACGTTATAACGTATTACGTAATATGGTATAACGTTATAACGCATTACGTTATATGGTATTACGATATATCGTATTACGTTATATGGTATAACGTCATATGGTATAACGTTATAACGTATTACGTTATATGGTATAACGTTATATGGTATAACGTTATAACGTATTACGTTATATGGTATAACGTTATAACGTATTACGTTATATGGAATAACATCATATGGTATAACGTTATAACGTATTACGTTATATGGTATAACGTCATAACGTACGACGTTATATGGTATAACGTTATGACGTATTACGTTATATGGGATAACGTCATATGCTATAACGTTATAACGTATTACGTTATATGGTATAACGTCATATGGTATAACGTTATAACGTATTACGTTATATGGTATAACGTTATAACGTATTATGTTACATGGTATAACGTAATACGGTATAACGTTATAACGTATTACGTTATATGGTATAACGTCATATGGTATAACGTTATAATGTATTACGTTATATGGTATTACGTTATAACGTATTACGTTATATGGTATTACGTTATAACGTATTACGTTATATGGTATTACGTTATAACGTATTACGTTATATGGTATAACGTCATATGGTATAACATATAACGTATTACGTTATACGGTATAACGTTATAACGTATTACGTTATATGGTATAACGTTATAACGTATTACATTATATGGTGTAACGTTATAACGTATTACGCTATATGGTATAACGTTATAACGTATTACGTTATATAACATAACGTTATATGGCATAACGCTATAACGTACTACGCTATTTGTTATAACACTATAACGTATCACGTTATATGGTGTAACGCTATAACGTATTACGCTATATGGTATAACGTTATAACGTATTACGTTATATGTTACATCGCTGTGACGTATTACGCTATATGGTACAACTTTATAACGTGTTACGCTATATGGTATAACGTTATAACGTATTACGCTATATAGTATATCGCTATAACGTATTACGCTATATGGTATAACGATATAACGTATTACGTTATGTGGTATAACGCTATAACGTATTACGCTACATGGTATACCGTTATAACGTATTACGTTATATGGTATAACGTTACTAGGTATTACGTTATATGGTATAACGTTATATAGTATAACGCTTTAGCGTATTGCGTTATGTGGTATAACGCTATAACGTATTACGCTACATGGTATACCGTTATAACGTATTACGTTATATGGTATAACGTTACTAGGTATTACGTTATATGGTATAACGTTATATAGTATAACGCTTTAGCGTATTGCGTTATGTGGTATAACGCTATAACGTATTACGCTACATGGTATACCGTTATAACGTATTACGTTATATGGTATAACGTTACTAGGTATTACGTTATATGGTATAACGTTATATAGTATAACGCTTTAGCGTATTGCGTTATGTGGTATAACGCTATAACGTATTACGCTACATGGTATACCGTTATAACGTATTACGTTATATGGTATAACGTTACTAGGTATTACGTTATATGGTATAACGTTATATAGTATAACGCTTTAGCGTATTGCGTTATGTGGTATAACGCTATAACGTATTACGCTACATGGTATACCGTTATAACGTATTACGTTATATGGTATAACGTTACTAGGTATTACGTTATATGGTATAACGTTATATAGTATAACGCTTTAGCGTATTACGTTATATGGTATAACGTTATAGCGTGTTAGGCTATATGGTATAACGTTATAACGTATTAGGTTATATGGTATAACGTTATAACGTATGACGTTAGATGATATAACGTTATAACGTATTACGTTATATGGTATAACGCTATAACGTATTACGCTATATGGTATAACGTTATAACGTATGCCGTTATATGGTATAACGCTGTAACATATTACGTTATATGATATAACGTTATATAGTATAACGCTACAACGTATTACGCTATATGGTATGTTATTATTACGTATGACGTTATATGGTATAACGTTATATAGTATAACGCTTTAACGTATGACGTTATCTTTTATAACGTTATAACGTATTACGTTATATGGTATGACATTATAACGTATTACGTTATATGGTATTACGTTATATGGTATAACGTTATAACGTATGCCGTTATATGGTATAACGTTATAACGTATGCCGTTATATGGTATAACGTTATAACGTATTACGTTATTTGGTATAACGTTGTAACGTATTACGTTATATGGTATAACGTTATAACGTATTACGTTATATGGTATTACGTTATATGGTATAACGTTATAACGTATGCCGTTATATGGTATAACGTTATAACGTATGCCGTTATATGGTATAACGTTATAACGTATTACGTTATATGGTATAACGTTATAACGTATTGCGTTATATGGCATAACGTCATAACGTATTGCGTTATATGGCATAACGGCATAACGTATTGCGTTATATGGTATAACCTTATTAGGTATTACCTTATATGGTATAACGTTATATAGTATAACTCTACAACGTATTACGCTATATGGTATATCGTTATAACGTATTACGTTATATGGTATAACGTTATAACTTATTACGTTATATGGTATAACGTTATAGCGTGTTAAGTTATATGGTACACCGCTATAACGTATTACGCTATAATGTATAACGTTATAAGGTATTACCTTATATGGTATAACGTTATATAGTATAACGCTACATCGTATTACGCTATATGGTATATCGTTATAACGTATTGCGTTATATGGTATAATGTTATAACATATTACTTTATATCTTGTTACGTTATCACGTATTACGCTATATAACGTAACGTTATATGGCATAACGCCATAACCTATTACGTTATATGGTATAACGTTATACGGTATAACGTTATAAGTTATTACGTTAAATGGTATAACGCTATAACGTATTACGCTATATGGTATAACGCTATAACGTATTACGTTATATGGTATAACGTTATAACGCATTACGCTATATGCTATAACGTTATTACGTGTTACGTTATATGGTATAACGTTATAACGTATTACGTTATATGGTATAATGTTATAACATATTACTTTATATCTTGTAACGTTATCACGTATTACGCTATATAACGTAACGTTATATGGCATAACGCCATAACGTATTACGTTATATGGTTTAACGTTATACGGTATAACGTTATAAGTTATTACGTTAAATGGTATAACGCTATAACGTTTTACGCTATATGGTATAACGCTATAACGTATTACGTTATATGGTATAACGTTATAACGCATTACGCTATATGCTATAACGTTATTACGTGTTACGTTATGTGGTATAATGTTATAACGTATTACGTTGTATGGTATAACGCTATAACGTATTACGTTATACAACATAACGTTATATAGTATAACGCTATAACGTATTACGTATTATAGTGTAACGCTATAACGTGTCACGTTATATAGTATTACGTTACAAAGTATTACGTTATATGGTATTACGTTACATAACATAACGTTATATAGTATGATGTTATTGTATAACGTTATATATTATGACGTTATATAACGTTATATGGCATTACGTTATATAGTATTACGTTGTAATGTTTTACGTAATGTAGTCCTACGTTATATGGTATAACGTAATATAGTATTATGTTATATAATGTAAAGTTATAACGTATTACGCTATATAGTATTACCTGTTGTAGTATTGTAGTATCGCGAGCGAGGGTCTCAGAGTTGGCGGGTGAACCGCGTGGATTGTCGCGAGATCCGAGGTGTTCGTTTCGATCGTGTAGTTTTGGAAAGAGGAGGCCTACGTGATCTTGGCCACGAGCGGTTGCTTGGGGACGAGAAACGAATCAACAGAGATTGCGAGTTGCGTTGCCGAGAGAGTGTTGATTACATTTTTGAAATTCGAGTCGTTGAATTATTAATTAGTTGTGCTATTTATTATACGTTTGCTGTGATTACTTCATGTTGAGCAACTATTGTTTTGCTGTCTGATTATCACCTGTATCGTCCATTCATTCTAAATATATTCCATCAATATATTACAGTATTACGTTATAAGGTAATTCGTTTTACAGTATACCGTTATACAGTATTACGTTACATAGTATTACATATTAGCGTATAACGTTATATAGAGTATCGTTATATGATATAACATTATATAGTTAAACATTACAACGTATTACGTTATATATTATAACGTCATAACGTATCACGTTATATAATATAACCTTGTATTGTATAACGTTATATGGTATTACGTATATAGTAATACGTTATAACGTATCACGTTTTATAGTATTACGGTACAACGTATTACGTCATATTGTATAACGTTGTACCATATAACGTTATATAGTATTACGTTTTATCGTATTACGGTATATAGTATAACGTCATATGGTATAACGTTATATAGTGTTACGTAATGCAGTACTACGTTATATATTACAAGGTAGTATCATTTTACTCTATATAGTATTACGTAATGTAGTGCCACGTTATATAGTATAACACTATATGGCATAACGTTATATAGTATAACGATATATGGCATAACGTTATATAATATTACGTTGTAACGTATTACGTAATGTAGTACTATGTTGTATAGTATAACGTAGTATAGTATCACGTTATATAATGTAAAGTTATAACGTATTACGCTATATAGTGTTAAGTTATACAGTATTACGTTATAACGTATTACTTTGTAATGTCTTTCGTTTCATAGTATACCGTTATACAGTATTACGTTATACAGAATTACATTCTAACGTATAATGTTATATAGAATATCGTTATATGGTATAACATTATATAGTAAGACGTTACAATGTATTACGTTATATATTATAACGTTATATAGTATTTCGTTATATAATATAACGTTGTTTTGTATAACGTTATATGATATTACGTTGTATAGTATAACGTTATATATTATTACGTTATATTGTGTAACGTTGTATGATATAACGTTATACAGTACAACGTTATATTGTCTAACGTTATATAGTATTACTTTGTATCGTATTACGTAATGTAGTACTACGTTATATAGTATAACGTAGTATAGTATTACGTTACCAAGTATTACGTTATATGGTATTATGTTACATAGAATAACGTTGTATAGTATTACGTTATATTGTATAACGTTGTATGATATAACGTTATATGGTATTACGTTATGACGTATTACGTTATAACATATCACGTTACATAGTATTACAATACAACATATTATGTTATATGGTGTTCCGTTACATAGTATAACGTTATATAGTATTACGTTATGTTGTATAACGTTATATAGTATTACGATATAACGTATTACGTTATATAGTATAACGTTGTATTGTATAACGTTATATGGTATAACGCTGTATAGCTTTACGTTATTGCATATCACGTTATTTAGTTTTACGTTCCAAGTATTGCGTCGTATTATATAACGTTGTACCATATAACGTTATATAATATTACGTTTTAACGTATTACGGTATATAGTATAACGTTATGTGGTAAAACGTTATATAGTCTTACGTAATATAGTACTACGTTATATAGTATAACGATATATGGCATAACGTTATATGGTATAACGTTATATAGTATTACGTAATGTAGTACTACATTATATAGTATAACGTAGTATAGTATTACGTTTTATAACGTAAAGTTATAACGTATATCGTTACATAGAATATCGTTATATGGTATAACATTATATAGTAAAACGTTACATCGTATTATCGTCTTATAACGTTATAACGTATCACGTTACTTAGTATTACGTTGCAAAGTATTACGTTATATGTTATTACGTTACATAGAATAACGTTGTATAGTATTACGTTATATTGTATAACGTTGTATGATATAACGTTATATGGTATTACGTTATAATGTATTACGTTATAACATATCACGTTACATAGTATTACGTTAGAAAGTATTACGTTAGATGGTCTTACGTTACATAGCATAACTTTGTATGGTATTACGTTATATTGTATAATGTTGTATGATATAACGTTATATGGTATTACGTTATAACGTATTACGTTATATAGTGTAACGTTATATGGTATAACGTTATATAGTATTAGGTAATGTAGTACTACGTTATTTAGTATAACGTGGTATAATATTACGTTATATAATATTACGTTATACAGGATGGTTGGTAACTGGTGGTACAGACGGAAAGGGGGTGATTCTGCGCGGAACAAGAAAGCGACAATATAGAATAAAAATTTTTTTTAATTTTTTTTTTTAATTTTTCCATCGAGTCAACGATGTACAGTGAGATCCGTTATTACGGGACGTGATAAAGTGCACGCGTACCGTGCGGAATTTCAAAGTCGATTTTCTCGAATACAAAGCCTCAAACAAAACTTTTTTATTACATATTTTCGACTTCTTTTTTCGCGTAGAGTCACCCCTTTTTCGCTTGTACTACCAGTTACCAACCACCCTGTATTTGACGGTTTCAATATCGAGTTATCTCGTCATTTAAATCAGTCGTCCAACCATTCTCTACAAAATCTTAATCTTTCACGAATACAGTGAACTTAAATTTAGGCTAACAATCCGATTAATCAATTCACTAACGGTCTGTACTAATCGTCGCATTTTACGCCAGACCAGTGTCTGTTCTAATATGAATGAACGAGATGGCGTGTCTCCAAATAATTCTACATGACGTGACATTATAAACCATATTGGAACCGTCGAGTGAAATGATACAAACGAGGAGACGATAAGGCAACAATATAACCGGCAGAATGATACGTTTTGTCAAACGTTTGCTGTACAAACGAAGTCACCACGTGTACAGATTATCACCGGACAAGGAGACAAGCGCGTCGACATCAGCTACTGATTCAGAGATGGACAAGGGGAACGGGCTTGGCATGCACCGAGACAGATGGTGAAACGATGATATCTCGCGAGACAAATGGTAACGGTAAGGCCGCGTGGTTAAACGTCCTGCAAGTATAATAAATCCGTGTATGATCAGATAATTAATTCGCCTGCACCTGTGTCCGGATATTCGTGGTATGGAATGGGAAAACGGGTCGTATCTGGCGATTAACAGTGATTTAGGAACCTCTCAAATCACTTTCCAAAGGAAACGTTCCGTTAACACATCGTCATAGACGATTTCACTCGAGATTTTCATTCTAGTAAATTGGAAACGCATAGCTCGATTTATCGAGTCGAATCAAGCAAAAAATAACGCGTCACGCGTTTCACATTCTAGGTATTATCAAGCTTTTGTGTTATTGTTAACGCGCCGCGTACCGTGCTGTTTTTTGAAGGGTGTTTTATACGAGCTGCGTGTAACGTTGACGGAAGAGATTATTGCGAGTTACGAAATTAATGAAAATTGAAATAGTCGAGATTGTAACTTTGATACGGTGCTTCAATTTGGTCAAGTTAGAGGTACACTCAGAATTCTTTTAGAGTTTCAGCGTAATGTGATTCTATTGTTGCATTCAATGCAACTACTAACGATACTAACGATTTACGTCGGTACTGTATAATTTTAAAGATCGCGCACAGAAATTTGAAATATCGTTTCAGTTAAACAACATTCGCCTTTGACCTCAAAAATTAATACAATCTAATTTAATATTTCCATTTTAGAACGCTACAGTAACTATAGTAGGTATATCTGGAACGCGTACACCCTTAACTGCGGCTAAATCAATTAATACGTCCACATAATCCTTTAATTTATGACCTCGCTATATCTCTTCCATCAACAGTATATCTTTCTATACACCAAAAGATATAAGAATAAAATTAATTTTTCTCTCGTACAGACTAGTTTATAACCTCGCAATATCTCCTTCACCAGCAGTACCATCTATGGCATACGTCGTCGCTTGTTTTATATCTATTGGAAACATCAGTGATTTGAATGGAAAATTCAAAACGTATTAAACATAATCGTAATTCGTCTTACAACCAAATATTACATCCGTTATGTCGGTCGTTCATTGGTAATCGGCAAGGCGCAAATGCAAAATTTCGTCAGTCACAGACGGTGAATGCGTCAAATGTCTTTTGACAAGATATAAATTATATAGCGGTTATCTGTCGAGTAATTTATGGTCCTTGGGCGAGGAACTTCTTCAGACACGTTCTTCGATGCAGGTACTTACATTCACAGACTCTCGGCGCGTCCATGTATCGGCGTACAGCAAGTATTCATCAGTATGCAAGTATTGGCATTATAGATCACGTACTGGATTACCTGAACGTATCACGGATGAGGAATCTAAGCATAGGTCGATCGAGGCAACCATGTCAATATTACCCTACGTTATAAATCAACCGGACACGGCGAAACGATAGGCAGCTTATTAGGGGATGATGTCTTGCGTCGTACATAAATATCTCGGCGTTAGGGGTCCTCGAATTGTGATATCGAAAAATAGAACCGAGTGTGGAAATTTCTACGAAATGTAGAAAGTAGTCCCTATGGAGAAAATCTATAATTTTGGGTAGTAATCTGTTTAGAAATTTGTGATTCTGATTAGTGAAAATTAAAATTCTTCACGGAAGAACGATATACACCGTGAATATTTTGAGTAGGATTCTGTTAACCGAGTTACGCATAAAATACGTTTTTGGTACTTCTTTTTGTAACATAGATGGAGGAAAAGTGTCGTGATTACTATAATGATAAATATATTTTTTAAAACGTTTTTATTTACCAAATAGTTAATAAAAAACATTACAGTTGGTAAGCGCCAATAAGTTGTCAGAGATTCTTTCACATCACAGAGTATTTTGATAGAGATAATAAAAACTAGAAGTTGTTACGAGCAAATTGATTTGATACGATGCAATAATAGAATAAAACGATAACGCTTAAGGGATATTCACACATGGATATGTACTTCTTTAAGCGATATTGTGTTTTACAAAATAAACGACAATTAATGTTATTGATTAAGAAACTATTGACGTGTTATTTTATATTCCCAACTTTAGAGAGATTGTCGAGTATTGCTCGTAACGTTTTATCTTATCGTTCTGTCATTTTATTAAGACACTTCTGGCTCCCATTAACGATCAACTGTACTTCGTTTCATGCTTCTCATGGTTCACCGACGATGGAAAGTGTGTAAACATCGTTGCAGCGTCCATCTTCGTCTCGAATACAGGCAGATTCGATAGGGAATACCGATTACTTTACGATCTCGTTTCGTTTTACGCGATCTATAAGAAAAATAGTTCGTTCAGTCGTTAATTTTTTATCGTCTAGAAGCTTTTTCATTTGATCTCTGTGTATATAAATGCGTCCTTCCATTTAATCGAGAAGATAGGAGGGAAACTCGTTTTTTCTTGAATATAAGGCGATTAATTGCGACAATAGCAATTGCCAACATCTTTATAAACACGTCACGAAAGCTGAACCTTAAAAATTTCTAAAAATTTGCACTACTTCAAAAGTGTTGTAAAATTCATATATTATTAGCAAACTTAGACATAATATTAGTGACACGTGTGCGATTAATTGCATACCGCTGCGTTACATATAATAAATATTGATTTCCTTTCCTTTCCTGTTCTTCCAAGAATATTTTTTCTAATTTATTATTCGCAAAAACTGCGAGAAGTGCATTTTCTCTATTTTCGAGGATTCAAAAACACACCAGCCGATCAATCCGAGTTGCAAGTCAACAAGCGAATTACGCCACTCTAATCATACCACTACAAACTTTCAATACCGCGCACGATTATTTTTTTTCCGACTATCCTTTTTTCAAAGACTGAGGTTAAGGTAATCCAAGAAAGGGTTAAGCATGAACTGAAGTAAAGACGAGCGACCTAAGGCAAAATGAGCGTTGCGAATAGTCGGAGGATAATGTAGAGCGTGGCTGAAATCGAAGAAGAAGAAGCAAGTGTAAGCAAGGAAAAAGCAGCTCGCAAAGAGAGACACGAAAACCTGAAAGAAGATCACGTTCTGTCACGGACACAGAGACGGGGTAGAACCGCGAAGAAATACAAGCAGCGATGGAGAAAAAACAAGGATGGGGCGGGATAGGTGGCGGGAGGAGAGTACCTTGGGGACTGCGGTGGTTTATACACAATGGCAATTTCGCGAACATCCAGACGAAAAAAATGCCCGCAACCAGCGTGAAACGAGACATTCGAGAATTTATTTTTTTTCTCTGCCATTGGTTGACAGGAAATGCTCTGCTTTATAACATACGCACGAAATACAGATCGGAGAAACGTTGGTAAATCGTCCACCTCACAACCTTCATTCTGGTCTGCACTCGCACCTTTCCTATTTTCCTACTTTCTTTCGATCTCGGGTAGAGTAACGCTCCTTGTTGAAAGCTTGATTGGTATCGCACAAGGGCTCTTGCGTTCATTCTTTGCACCTTCCTTTCCCAATTCGACGAGATGGTGGAATCGAAGAATATGTATATTATATATTTATCTATTACTATGCACGATTCGCTTTTCACCCTCGCTGCTGATATTCGACGAGATGGTCGTTGATATTCGAGCCGAACGATCGTCGATATTCAAACGGACGAGGCGCGTGTCTCGATTGTCGCGAATTCGTCGATGTGACTTTCGTTTGGCCGTGGCTTTTCACGCGATCAGCTCCAGTCAAACGAAATTACAACGCGTTGTAAACCGGATTCCAGGCTCGATTGGCGAGAGCGACTCCGTCGAACCGTTTGATCGATCGTTTAGAGATTGGAGAGACAAAAGGGACGTTGCGTGTCGTTTAGAATCGCGAGGAACAAGCGTGGATGAAATCGTTCGTTTCGCATGTTTCTTCCGTGATGGCGCCCTCGATGATGGCGGTTTGGTGTCAAACGTCCGCACGCTTTGCCTCGTAAAGAGATCAGAAAACAAAACAAAAAAAAAGGAATGAATAGAAACGTATCGATTTTTATACCGTTATTTAATACGGTCCTCTGACTCAATTTTGCAATCCAATAACGATACTTCAGTTTTTAATTACACTTCTTCGTAATTACTTTTCCCTCGTCCTGTATATAGGGTGTTCGGTGGGATGTTCAATAAAGTTTGCTCTCGTGTTGTGCATGTCAACCTATGCACCGTAGATTTCTTCCGTTTCTTTATTGAATATGACGTATACAATATTGGAAGTCATATGTTAGATATACTGACATCGAAAGAGTAATTCTATTACATTTATTTCATTCAATCTTTATTTTGATTTCGTTTATCAGCGAAATGTCAATCGTCTATTTAATGAATTTTGATATTGTATTTAAAACACTATAGTTCTAATATGATACGTGTAATGAATTTTTTTAAGGTATTTAAATCCTGCAATTTTTCATATCTACATTACCAATCCATCGACTCGAAGAATATAGAATACCACTTTTTCAATATGAAATAGTACACCATGCCGTTGCAACCACATTTCTTCCCCAACTTGTACCAAGTAGAAAGATAAAATATTTCCAATGAAGTTCTGGTAATAATTTACCATTAGTACCATCCTTCCATGATAAACGGTCTTAAGTACACCCACCTAATGTATCCACCATTTCACACGTTTATCAAAAACGAACGTCACTAGCAACGAAACGAGTTTACTGATTTAGAATGACCCGCGTTTGTATATTTATGAAAACCTCGCTGGACACCCCGTATATACAATCCTTTTTTCATTATTCATCAACTCGTATCCTATTCTCGTATCGTATCGTGAAAATCGACGACCAGATAAATTACGTTCAAATTACATTCCCCTTTTAATCAGTCGCGAGCGGCCAATACGTATTCGGCAAAATTACGCGGCAACTTTTGTTGGCTCAGTTTTACACATTTCGTGCGTTGATGAATATTTTAGCGGCAGGAAGAAGCCGAGCAGGCTTAATTACGCGAGGCATCAATATTTATCATGTAGAAGCATCTTATCACGCGCAAAGATAAACGCCAGCCGCGCGTTCGCGAGCGTCGCAGGAATCTCTCTCTCCCTTCGTAAGCAGATAGGGTTACTTATTTATTCATCGCGACACACAACGGCGTAGGAGCTGACGCTTTTAGTGCATACATAATGCAGCTTCTGCACGCTCCGTTTTCCTCGTTCGTAAATAGGCAGAGCCGGCCCCTATTATTCCACGCGGAGACAGTGAAAGTCCTTATTGTCTTTCCTTAGAGAAGTTGTTTCGCATCGAGAACGAGATTCTTGCTCGTTTCCAGTTTGGCTATTGTCTCGTGGAAAAGTATTCAACGATTATCAGGCTTCCTCGAGGCCAGGAAATGTGGGACACCCTGATATTTCGTTTAATGACACTGATACATTCAACGGGATAATTAACATTTACTTTGGAATTAAGAACACATACTCACGAGCTGAAACACCGTACTGGCTATTTTCTGGATAACTGGACCGGTGTAATAACAGCGTTTCGTTAAAGAAATGTGACAATTTAATCACTTTTAGACCGGAGAAAATTTATTTTTGTCAATTAATCCAGTAATAGAAGCAATCACATCCTTTCTCGTGTTTCAACGAGAGGGATTTTTTATAAAAATTTCGAGCATGAGCATTTTAGGTAAGGTTCTTTGTAAAGTTTTGCCGAAATCATCTATGTTTATTGCTTATATGTAGTTAATACGTAGTTTGACAAGTATAGTACCAAATATATGGAACGTCGAACACGAAAGGCTTAATTGTGCTCTCTGTCAGAATACTCTGCATATCACTATACACATGTTTTTTTTTTTTTTTACTTTTCAAAGCGATGCTGCAGTTAATCTTTTGTCAAGATGCTCAGTATCATGTTCACTAGATCCATTCTTTCGTTTTTCATCTCCTGCAAATAGTGAAAATGGTACTCATCGACATACGTTTCGTTTTTGTGAAGACAGAAAGGGCATGAAACTCGGAAGATACGAATCACCTTAATGCATTTCTATCAGTGCCAAAAATTACTTATTCCAAGCATATTTAATATTATTGTGTACATACAACAATAATTACGATGCTATTTGTGCATCAAATTTTCATGTATTCTCAATTTACAACAATATTGTTTATAGTATTATTAGTATTATTCTTTTATCTGAGTGTTTAATCCCACATTTCACAACGTTTCTTCATGTTATAATCTGTTCTGTAGAACATTATGATTTGATTTACCCTAATTAGTTTCACATTTGATACGAGAAACGAAGAATGAATTCTGCGTCGCGTGAGATGTTGTAAGAGTGCCTCTTTGCATCGAGATTACAACTGCTGCGTACGAGAACGATGTATCTCGGGAATTACAGAAATTTCTCCCGGGTCGTAACTCGTTGCCGTTGGAAAACTCGATTCTCCTTGATCACCTGTGTCCAACGCGTACTATTCGTGTTATTTCTCGGTGCTCGCTCTTTATAGCCTCGAACGTACAGGGAAACAGATGGAACCATATTTTCCGCCGGCTAATTTTTCTTACGTCAACCAGATCCCTAGTCTATTGTATGAATCTGCAGCAGAATATTTTATCATATTTAGTGTACTTGCTGTTACACTTTGATTAACACGTTCTGTGCTTGTATAGTTCACTATATTTGTCAAATAAAAAGCGTTTCGTAATAGTTAAACAATAACGAAGATTACGATTGGAAAGAGAAAGATCTAACGTATACGATGTTTCAACACAATACATCGGGAAATAATTCATACTACTATCTCTATTTATGATCAAAATATCCTTTAGATTAACAGATTAATTTTCAGATAAAGAGTTTATTCGCTTATGCTGATATTTTGTACCATAGTAACCTTATAATGAATACATTTGGCATAGTATGCAACTAGTATTACGTATATACTATACTAAAAAACATATATATGTTACCAAATAAGAATAGTAAATACGTATTTAAGAGATCTTGCATTTCCATTTTACCGGTCTTCGATCGTTCTAAATTCGAATAGATTTGTCACCAATCTTTCTTAACGAATCGATTCAGCTCGATAAATCGAGCCACACCAGGGAAATGGCATTATTACACGCTTATTAACCCGATAAATTCGCCTGTCGATAGTTCTCTAGGTCGGAACTTTTGCATATTCGACCTCGAGCAGACGAATTCCCCGCAGCCTCTTGCATAAATCCTTTTCTCGCAGTTTCTCTTCAATTTTATCGATGCGCACACATTCTGCCGTGTTCTTTCTTTCTCTCTCCGTTGGCTTCCTGTTGCACGCGACAATCGTCTCATACATCTTTGGCGAACCAAAATGTCTTCCTTTGTGCGTCGACAAATCGAGGTCCGGCTCGACTTCGAATTCGATCGCTTTCGAGATTCACCGCGTGAAAAATTCTCTGCCTTTTCGTAACATCTCGCGAGAATTTACTACGGCAACGACGCCGCGCCGACGAATAATTTATGAATTAAAGCTGACCTCCGGCCGAGAATTCTGTGGATTTAATATCGTCCGCGAACTCACGATTACGCATTCGAATGACAGCGCGTAGTTTTTCGAGAAATTCGTTCGGCGAGAAGCTTATAAAAATGAATGTAATATGTATGTAAAGTGTGAAGAGGATAAATAATAAGAAATGGTTTTGATATGGACGGCAGAATGTTCGGACGTGTTGTATCCGAGTCTGTTTTTGATAGTGACGAGAGATATGTTTCACACACAGGAAGATGTATTGCGTGGAATTTTTTATTTTTTGTGTAATGCGGGAATTACATGATTTGTTTTCTAAAAAGTAACTTATTCTTGAGCTTCTTTCATTCCGACGTTGGCTTGCGTAGTTATCCAGCAGAACGAGACCGTGTCTATACAGACATAAGTAATATTACCTTAAGTAGGTACTCTCGGATAACGGGTTTAAAAGTAATTCAGTTTTCTAGATGTTTCTCAACTAAACTGTCAGCGATATTAAGAACAGAAAAAGACAAAAGATGAAAATAATGATAAAACAACATTCTTTTAAGATGTCTCCTTATGAGACTTTTTTTTATAATCCGAGTTTCCTCGTTTTTCTCCATCTCCCACAATATCCCAGGCTATTTGTTCTTCAAACCATTGATTGACAAAGTTGAATAAACTGCATCGCGCTCCCAAAATACGGTAGATACGATTTTTCAATTCCACTGCTCGTAAAAACGTCTACTCTTCTATCTAATCTTATTGATCTTATTGATATCCAAAGATCCATACCCACGCATTGGCAAATAAAAATATTAATATTTTACCCGCTTATAGCTCGTAGATCGCGAACAAGACAATGGTATATTCATAACGTTAAATGGAAACCGGTCGTCTGATCGAAACGACTATTTCTACTTAAATGTAACGGGTTACCAATATTTGACCAATTTTTCACTCGCAGAAGGCACTATGGATTAAATCTCCCTAAGCCAGACCACCGCATGGAAGGTGCAAATTTTCTCGTTCGTGAATCGACGTTCGACCGCGAGAAATCGTCGCTTTGAATCGTCGAAACCAGCTTGGCGAGCTCTTCGGTCACGAATCCGCAAGCTGGGCCGCGCGATCGATCGAAATTCTAATAGGTCCGCTCTATTTCTTTCTTGAGCGGTCGGTTGCCCGTCGTATTGACGACTCTGCGCCTTTCTACCTCCGTTGTCGATCGAAAGAGCCCATTTGTCCCTGGACAAGCCGCCCCCCGATAAAACGCAGCACGACTAACCTCACGAATATAAATCCAAACGCGACGTATCACCCCTGCTGCAATTTAAATTCTGCTGCCTGATAAACACATTGAGAGCCTTTTTAGAGGAAATTTGTTTCCTTAGAAGTTTGACTTGGATTGCGGATCTTTACATGTATATTCGTAGGAAGTTGAAAGATGCAAACATGCACAGAAATCACGTTGATGTTCAGAAGTATAGTATAAAATATTCAAAGTGCAGCAACGTTTACAACATTTAACGAACGAAACAAATCTGTTTTTTCAGTTGTATTTATAAAATTATGAATTGGAACGAACATCCACCTATGAGGTACTTCACATATTTATATATGTCATGCGTGTTATGACGTACTTCGATGATATTTAGGTGATATTATTGATTTTTAAAGGGAAACAAAAATATAACGAGGTGAAATATTTCATATCTCCTGACGATAGCTTTTAAATGTTCAGGAAATTATATGTTAGGCTAAGTTTCCAGATTGCGTACATTTTCTAGGTTGATTTTGCTTGAATTTAATTAAGTCCGATATCGACGAAATTTTCTGGATTCTTTCCGCTGCTCGTAAGATCGCGGTGTTCCAGATAACGAAGAATTGCGGTACTTGGCATTTAATTCTCTCTGTGTTAGATGGGTGTATTTTAATTAAACGATATCCTCATATATTCTTGTATATTTCGATTAAATAATGAATAAATAATAATTATTAATGACGAAATTACGGACGATAAAATACATACGACGGAATCTCCCGCGGGAAATCTCAGTAGGGGATGTGCACTTTATTTTTAGTCGCATTTTTGACAGAGTAACATTCATATTCTTTTAGGCAAATAATCGAAAACAGCCTTTAATAAATCGTCTTCCCATAAATCCGTAACAATCTCGTCGATGAGTAACGCGTCATAAATTTATTTATTTGCCAAATATCAATTACTCGATTGCTTGTTTTTTGATCATAAACAGAAATTTGTGCTCGCGGTATTTCACGGTTGATAAATCGCCGCGAAATTTCCTCTGTCTGCCGAATAGTAGCGCGTTTCGAATGACGCGATTTAATAGAGAGTGGAGAGTGGCGAGGAGGACGAGGCCGGAAAATGGGAGTCGAAAACAAAATGTCTACGTGGGAATTCGAAAATATTCACGCAGAAAATTGCGTCAGGCGAATAATTGGCCCTCGACGAGACTAAACTAAATGCTCGATATTCGCGAATTACAAACGCGTATTAGCGCGCGACCACCGTGACGAGTTCGACGAACTTCCATCCTCCTGCTGCCATTTTCGACAGACAATGCGACGATCCAATGAAAAGCTTCGCTCGATCGACGCGAACGTTACTTCTGATGAATGTCCTACATTATCTTTCTCATTAAACGATTCGTACGATTTTAGTCAATTTTTACAAAGAAAATGTTGCACGATGTTATTTCACAGCTATAAGTAGAAGCACTCGTTACATTTATTGGAAATCTCTAACAAATTTTGCTTTATATAATAACAGATTTAAAGTAAACAAATTTAAAAACGATGGTGTTCAATTTTAATACAAATGAAGCAATTGATATTCTTCTATTTTTGATGAAATATTTTCTAGAACGTACACAAGAGAAACCTAAAATTGCAAACTTACATTACATTTATACACTTATCAAATAGTAAATCATACATCATGGATTTTTAAGGGCACAATATTCGAGAATAAATGCTAACACAATGCATTCGTTTTCGGTCAGCATCGATCAAATTTCTCCACAGACGTGTTCTCATAAACCCAATACAATAGCAGTTTCCATATTTTAACCAAGAGTGGAGATCGTGTATTAAACACCGACTTGACTATTTTTTTGCGACGCAATCACGCGCTTTGTTGCCTCGTAAATAACTTTGTATCTGATAAATCGGTCGCCATCTTGTTTTATCGTCACGTACTTGAGTCAGCTTAGTATCGCACGTTTAATTCTCGATTTTCGCGCGTGTCGCGAAACCCGCACGAGTTGATAAATTCGTGCGTCTCGGATAAGCGAGCTCACAGATTCGTTCGTTCAATACGTTGTTTAGCACACGTTTCTTGACTTCCTTATTTATATGTCTTTAACTTTCTAATTATGAACATTTTAATATAAGACAGCTGAAAATGTTAGGTCTGGTTCTTCGATCTCTTCAAAATTCGCAAATTTGTAGCACCTTGATGAAAGAAGAAATGGTAATGGAAAAAATATTGAGTAAATTCTTGAAATTTTTTTTTACAATTATAATTCTTTGTACGTTCTTGATATCAAAATACGTCTTTAGCTCCCCGAAATGCGTGGGAAACGCTCGCTCGAGGAAACACGCTCCGCATCAGACCTTATCGAGCGAAAAAGGTAGCGTCGACATATTTGAATTGCGTGTTTCGAAGGAGCCGCGTAACAGATGTTACGTGTGTCGCAACGATCTCGCGCAAAGTTATAAATCACGCGAGCAAAAAGCTCGTGGAATAGCGTTTCGCGTTTACTGTGCGAGCCTGTTAATAAAAATCGATGGTTTATCGAAGCCGGCCGCGGCTGCTCGAACAACCAACGCAATTTATGGGACTGTACTGTAGCAGCGTCGATGAATTTTGAAAACTGTGCCCATGGCGTGTGGCTCCGATGTTATCCTTTTGTTCTAAGTTTCTTCGAAAAGAGTTTACTATCACGAAGTATACTCCCGTTTCGGTGTTGCCTTTTAATTTCGAGTTACGCAAACAGACGGGGATTGCTTAATTTTTACTCGTATGCCAAACGTAATCGATACAACGTGGTAATTGAATCGTTTTTTAATCAGAAATTTGTTCAGCTGTGGAATAAGAAATATAAAAAAGGGCAGGATTAGTTTTAGTTCTGCATTATCTTTAATAATTTTGTTCAAACCATCAAGAATCAAGCAGCGATGTGACATGTAACAAGTTGTGTAAACGCAACATTATTACATAACGTAAGTGATACGAGTTATTGTTTTGTCAGCCAGAAGCCCAAAAATTGGAGCTACAAATTGAATTTCCATAATTTGGAAAAAAGAATTGGATTTTGCCACAGTGATATGAAACATTTCAATTTCTTCAAATTTCGTTCCCAACAATTTCAATGGACTAAAAAAAAAAAAAAAAAATTACAAATGATACGATGCGTTAACGCAACTGTTATCTTTATTGAGTTAATAAATCATCGATTTACGATTCGTTTTACAATTAAAAATACTCAAAGATGTTTCAGTTTCTAAAATTACCCATCTGACTGGGATGATGAAACGAAAGTTCAGACTACTCTAAGAAACGAGTAGAGTCTGTAAATGTTACGAGCTACTAATATAAATACAACAATCCATTAAGAAATTAATAATTGGTTCGAGAAAGTAAATTATTCCATGCAAACAGTCGGCTAATTCTCATTACGAAATTTTACTTCAGTTAACTAACTAAACAATTAACTAGTAAAGGAATTAATTAGTTAAATAATTTATATATGTTAGTAAGTTTTATACATCTCTAACATATTCGTTTCCAACCATTTCTCCGCTTCTCCTCGGTATAGAAATAACCGCTTAATCCACCATTTTCGTCTCCTGTTTCACTTGTCATCGAGTTTCTCGCGTTATTCAGGTGACAAACGTGTTCTCCGTTTCTATACTAACGAGCATCGATTTCAACAAAATTCGTGGTTTTCCGAAGTTCTGTCCCATTTTGTTTCAGCTGAGCAGCCTGACAGCGAGTAATGGATTTTCGAAACAGAATTTTCCAATTCGTCTGACTCGTGGCGCGATGAGGATCGTCGCTTCGTTCTGCCGGAAATCAAGTAGAATAACAATATCATTCCCCTTATTTTCCGGCGGGGACGCCGCACATTTGTCAATCCGATCGGTCTCTCATGCACACGTGTACAAAGTCTGCGTACACGCGCATCGTTTTTCGAACGGGTTGTTCTCCGGTTGTTTTTCCATCGCGTAAAAAAAATTGTAGCCTCGAAATGGCGCCTTGACATCCCTATACTGCGTGTGGCGATACAAACGATCGCGGTAAACAACTAGAAAATATTTGCTCAGCCTCTGGTGAAACAATCCCGAAATCACTTTTCTTCTCATAGACTTCGATCTCCGAACGCGCATCCAAAAATCAGTCAATTACTACCGTGGTTGTTTCCGCAGATAATCTTTTCGATAATCATCGTGGTACGATATTTGCAAGGAAATGGTATTTTCTCACTTAAGACTTACTGTATGAAGAATGGCAAATTAGTTTCCTATTTGGGTGTGTTTCGATGTCTACTGACTCGCGTGGTTGGAAATAGTCATGTCAACTTTTTATGCAGTTGTTTTTGGCACTAGGTAATATTTGCATCGTCTCGATACGGAATTGTGAGAAGATACTTTCATGCAGACTAAGATAGTTCTTTAGCCTGTAAATGTTTAATTCTCACGATGATCAGACGACATACTTGTGATTCTTTGGGTTTCAATCGTGTTAGTCGAACCTTTTTCAGGTCTGCCTTGAAGAAGTGAACTGGAACATTCATGAAACCTTGAAACACAGCGCAACGTACCAATAATACATTGATGACTGATTGAAAACTGAAGAATCACAAATATGTTAATTTTATAGTTGTCGTTGTGGTAGGGTATCTTTTATGAAATGGTATTTTTTCATTTAGGGCTTGTATTGTATCAGCGAGCTGTAGAATGCCATATGTATCTTGTAATATGGATTATATAGTATTGGCATACAATATTCATAGACGGGTCTGTTCGTTTATAGGGAAGGTAATCTTAGTAGAAGCTGAAGATGTGACGCACCTGCTCAACTACGAATCACACGAGGTGAGGTCTTACCACTTTTATAGCCTCAGCAGGTGTCTTAGCTCTTGTCACATACTCAGGACGGTCGTATGAGCAAGCAAGTTTACACACCCTTCGGTGGTTTTTATCACTTGTCGAAGAAACATACGATAATTGAATTATAAAGTTCTGAAAGCAACCGTGCTTACCTCGAACGTAAATAATTATTCCAAGATCTAAGAACTGTTTAAGAACAATTTCCTATTTAAATTATGTATACCAATGAAATTTATCTAGCAAACTTCTAACATAAACTTTCCAAACTAATTTTCCAGTTTAAATTATATATCAATAAAATCTTTCTAGCATACTGTTTGGTGAAATCATATTTTGTAATCGAGAATTACGTGTCGCATAGCATAGCACGATAACTTTATTTTTAAAGAATTTTCTCCCACCTCTGCAGCATTCTTTCGATTATTCTCAACTCCATCAAAATTTCCTAGCGTCAAAAATTATCTCGAATTTTAGTAAAACAAGCACGAACTGCTATTTCTGATTTATCGTTTGAATCCTAAATTAACTATTTCTTGTTCTTTAGAATGAGATGAAAATCGGGATAAGAAAATTGAAGAATTGCAGCTAGATTGGTAATGCGATGAACTTACTTGCTCCTAACTTTTGCCGTAATTAATGTCGATGCATCTGCCTGTTGATCTATTTTAAATATTAACGAGCTGTATTTTGAATAAAATTTCATTGTTCGTCGTAATTCGCAATCATACCACATCCGATCATAACTCGAGGATTAAACGAGCGCTTTCAAACCATCCCTCTTAACGGGTTAAGCCGCTGTTCAGTCAAGTAACATGCAACGCGACAGATAAATCAATCTGCATTCCAGGTGATCGCGCTACTCTCCATATGTACGATATTCCTGACCTGCTGTGCGGGCCACGCAATCATCTACCGCAAATCCGCTTACTCTGATCTCGAGGACTCAGTGATATCGTCCGCAAGTATAAGTCCGAATTCAGCTTCGCTTTGCGCCACTGACTCGACGTTGTTACGACGGTTATTCCACGGCGAAACACGCTCCAACAATTTAATACGCTCGTCGCTGTTCGACGCAGTACTTACAAATTCAGGTCAATATTTAATGGATCACCCTTGTAGTTTAATTATTTTGCACGCTACGCTGAGTAAAGATAATTAGAATCAAGTGTCAGAGTCCCTCTCATTCTTTGAATACTTTCTACATTTTTATTTTACTAATTGTAAGTTATTATATATACAATACTCTGTATTTATAATAATTACCTACAAAACAGAAAGAATGCGAAATTGAATTAAATATTTGTCAGCAAAAATTCCAACGAATGATCGCAGACTTTAAATGGTAAATGTTATGTAAGTAGCAGAAAAATAAGACGTTCCTTCAGTGGAGTGATGCAGTTTTCACTCTATGTTCAATCTTGTCTAAATTTATAGAGCCGATAAATATCGAAGATCTACAACATTCGATTAAACAAACAATATAAGTATGAAAATTGATAAGCCTGATTTCTCTATTCATATTGGAAGGTCTTTACGTTTGGTACTCGATAGTTCATTTGCTAATTCAACTTCTCGATTGTAATAAGCAATAACAAAAATGTTTATCAGTTTTCATTCTAGTACGAAATAGTTCGTGATTATAAATGATGCTTAAAAGAATGATTTCGATTACGATAGTGGTAAAGACGAATGAGTCAAGTTACTCATAATAATCTCGTAATTTTCCAAGTCCCGTTTCGAGTAGTCCCATTTTCAATTAGTTCTTGAAGAATCGCGATCGGGATTCTGAAATGTAAGAAGCATATTATGATAATAAGTATCAGAAGAAAAATTAGCAGCAAAGGTTCGAGAATGGAAAGAAATGTAAAGCAGGGCGAAGGGAAATACACGAATTACCGGGGCGAGCCCTTGTTTTCTCGGCGCGCGTTTTCATTACGCTTGCTCGCCGGGGTCTCAAGAGGCCTTGGGGCTCTTATCCTTGCACTTCCGGTTCAACAGGCATTAAGACGAGTATCGTTGACATCGTTTCCTGCCTGCAGACGCCGAGCCTCGCGCAAAAAGGAATTTAACAAACAAAAGAAAGCGTATGGCCACCGCGGTGTGAGAGTTTCAGGTATGAGAGAAAGAGAGACAGAGAGAGAGAGACAGACAGAGAGAGAGAGAGAGAAAGAAAGAAAGACATAAAGCCGCGCGATAAGAAGTTTTTGATGATGATTTGGAGATGAATTCGTTTTCAGGGAATACTTGAATCGAGATAAATAATTTTGTAGATCGCGGATTCTTTTTATGGAAAATTCATAATTTTCAGAACGTAATTGAGAAAATGAAACCTAGGTAGAAAATTATTTTACCTTTCGAGTACCATAGAAAACGCTATACTTTGCATATTTTATATATCTTTCACTTTCCTATAAATTTCCTTTCAAATTTCCTATAAACATCCGCGGTTTAATAACTTATCTCGCGATTCGCCAAATTCAGTTATAAACAATCTTTAAGCAGCCAATTTTTTAAAAACAAATTATTTGGCTCGTTATTAATGACGCGACAAACAGTGAGATATATCCGTACGGTATCTTATTATATTACTCGTAGGTTGAAATTTGTATTATATTTGGCACACCGGTAGCTAGTTCCTGCTTTCCTATTTCTCCTTTGTCGATGTCTACTTCGTAGACTTCGAGTACTTCGAGGTGTTTCAGAAACGTTTTATGGAGGATTCGAAGATACGGAGGGAAGAAAATGGCTCGTGAAATGGTGTATATTTGGAATCATACAAAATGGACTATCAAAGTGTGTTTTAGAGTGTCCCTTGGGATACCGTTAAAAGCGACGACACGTTTTCTCTTTCGATAATGTGTTTACGGTTTATTGGTACATTCTAGTTTGCACTTTCTTCCCTCGTTCTTCGACTTCTATAATATACATATATATCGTTAGTTGTTGTTTGCTTGTGAGTATATCCGTGTTGGCATATACATAAGTTAACCAACGTCAATATGATTTAATCAAAATTTAAATCAATATGGTAATTTTTAAAGAATACAAATTCCACAGAATTTTTACCATTATGACGTTGTTTATCGTATTACATGGCGTTCGGTAGTTATCATTCGTCTTTGTTTTAATTATGAATTTTATATAATCAATGTGTCGAAGGAGTTTCAAAATACACAAGCATATCGTAAACTAGTTATCGTAAGTATCGTAAACTAATATCGTAAAGTAGTAAAAGTAACTATGAATTTAAAGGAAGAAAGATAGCCACACTCGATCGCTTAAAAAACTAATTATCCGTTACTACACTAATGCCAACATCTCAGTGTAAACAAGTGACACATGGTTTTAGCAAAGTCTCGACACATTTTCACTTGGCTTCGAAGCTAGTTAAATCCAGGACGGCCTTCCGCTTAAGACTGACTAATCTTAAGAAGTGGTTGTTTCACGTGACGACGGGAATCGGTCGTTAGACTTCTGGTAACTTTGTTCGCGTGTTTGTGATTTCTCGTCACTGTTGCTGCCAGTTGTTACGCCCACAATGTGAAAAGAATGAGTATTTTGAATATTTCTTTTCCTTTTGCGAGAAGAAGAAGTAAAAACAGGAAAAAATAAGAAATATGAGAGGAAAGAAAGAAACGAGAGGAAATAATTGATTCTGATCAATTTGCAGAAATCGTAAGAACGAGAAATTCTTTCGTGTTGCTAGAACGAAATTGAAACTCGATGCTTTCCACAATTCGCGTTGCAAGTTGAACCCGTAAGCCTTTTATCAGTCGAATAATTTCGCCTAAGGGCGAAAGAGCCAATAATTGTGAAACGTGCCGTGTATGGGGGCCGCGTTTTATATTCGTAGGCGACGATTAACATCTGCACACGAACGATGTCTCGCAATCGACCGACTGTTACCTACTAATTAAAAGCCAGATATTAAAAAATTTATGCTCGAGTAAGGAAAGCACGTGTCACGCGATGGGTGGAATAATGAAAACTTCCGTAAAACATTGTTCTTCTCGTTATTCGTGATTTCCAACGAAATTTCGACCTTCACGTAATTTTCTATAACAACTAATACCATATATCTATTTTCGATATGACAAATATATAAGACATAACTGCAATAAAAAAACATTTCACAGGTGAAAATCGCGAGTCACATTTCCCGTTTCAAGAGCAATTTTAAAACTCAATTCCACGTCGAAGCTAATTAATAATAATATTTCTCAAATAATTTTATTTTCAAATGTTTTAAAAAATATTGATAATGTCAATCGAGCAACGTAAATGTGCTGTATACTAGCTATCTCCAAAATGCTTATATCTGTCGAGCTTTTTCTTTCTTCAAGCATTTCGTAACAAAATACTTCTTCTTAGCTACCAAGCGATTCGAAAATCAAGAACAAAATAGTTAACGAAGACAAACTTATCGTACTTGTCTCGTGATGTGTTCAGATGGTCGAAAGTAGCAAAGAGGAAACAACTTGCAAGATTCGAGGTAGAAATGTTCATTTCAATTTACTTTGCACGTCGCTAAAGTTGACTACTTTAGTTATACTTTCAAGACAGCACACCGTAAATCCTAAACTTGCACGGTTATTCTTCAAATTCTTTTCAGCCGGCAGTCTCAAGCAGATCATAAACCTTTCCACCAACTACAATTACGTTTCTCGAGAGCCGGAACTGCGTTAGAATATAATTCCGCAGCGCGACGATACGTAAATACACAGCCAGCGTGAACTTTCGCACGAATCAGACAGAAATCTTGGAAGGTGGAGAAGCGCTGCTTCCGGCAGCGCCTTTTGCGCTTCTTCTGTACACGTTTACGGGTATTCGTGGATTTAAATTTCTGCATCCTGCGTTACATTTGGTACGTTATATTAAAAATTTGGCGAATCGTGTATAAATCGTCTATAGAAGTCTGGAAATCATTTTCACTGGAATGTAAAATATGGATTAGATAAGATGTAAATATGTAGATCGAGGAATATTACAACACGTGTACATGATATGTACGTTTAGAGTTCTTTTCTTTCTTTAATTCGAACGTGATTTGAAAACATGTATTGCTAAGTGAGCGAGCAGTAGACACGCAAATGAACGTGTACGCTTAATTCCTCTTCTTTTAAATTCAAGTATAATTACAGAAGATATAATGTGTATTAATTGTGACCAAATATTTTTGATCATATGAAATCTTCTAATGAATAATTAACGCTAAGTTTCTGCATATTATTATTCTTCTCGACAAAATGAAAAGTAATTGACCAGTGGGAAAATTGAATGGTAATCGAAAATTCTCATAAATTTTGGAATCATGTTACGTCAAATTCAGAATCTTATAAAATACAAAATCCTAATATTTAGATAAAATAAGTCATCCGAAAACTAGTAAAACAATTTTATGTGCAAACATATGTTACAACAGATATTCCACAAAGTTTTTATCTTACGAAATTTATATCATAATAAATATTTACATCCCAAACACAGTCTAAGAAAGCTCACGAGTGCATATACCCGCAAAATATCTTGAAAAAAAATTCACTACGTATACGAAACGATCATTGATCGGTCGGTAGAGGAGATCTAAGAAACGGCGGACTAATGAAACGCGAATCGCCAGAGTTATCGACGAAGAACCGATTCCTTCGGATATCCGCGAACGGCCCATAAAAATCGGCTGCTCTCCGTAAATCGCCGGACATTTCGGATTTCCGGATTAGTCCTGTCCCGCGTATCCGCTCAGCTGGTCCGGTCACGTCACCTCGTAAATTCTTTTCGTTCAGAGGAGAACTAGTCGTCGAATGAACACGACCGACCATGAGAGTTACTTCCACGTTGCCCTCCTTTTTGTTCTCGTTTGACCGCTGTCGGGAATTGGCTAGCATCAGGATCGATTGTTGGGCATGATGTAGGTGTTGTGTTAAGTGTCTTGTTCCAGAGGAAGAAACATTGGAATTCGTAGGTGCAAAACGGAATTAGGGAATTTTGTTAAATTACACTTTCTTCGATGTGGAGATTAAGCTTATAGACGAGCGGAAGAATACTAGTCAGATTTACTTGATTTTTAAATATTTGGCTTTAATATCCACTTCTTATTTTATAGGATAAAGCAAATATATTTTTATCATGTAGATATGGAGTATAACATAAAACGAATTTATTCTTGCAATACCTAACCTAGCGAAAGAATCTGTAGAATAATATCCTTGAACGAAATGCTATCAATTATAATAAATTGAGAAAAATTCTATGTTATGGTAGAGGGATCTTGAATAAATTTAGATTACACTTGTGAATAGAACGTAGACCTATCTTTTATCACTCGTTTGCGAATTTCATTTTAATATTTTTGCAATTTCACTCTCCACATTTTTACAGCGCTACACCATCGTCGCAAATCCACTCGTGCACGATCAGAAATTGTATATAATCCCAAAAAGTGTGAGCACGAGCGCCGATTAAAGGAGGTTAAAGTACATCGCGCAAACCTTATTCACGCGGGATGAACAAAAGATCTCGTGCCATTCTCCGCTCTACCAGCCGGTTCTAATGAAGCCATAAAAGGGACGCGTAAAAACGCAAAACTACGCATCGCCACGTTCAGGTTTTTCATCATGTTTCGAATGAACAACGACGAGCAACTACATTCGGGTAATTTTTCCAAGTTTCACGTTCGATAAACACAGGCGTGCGTCTTGTTTCGCATGCAACAATGCAAAAAGAAATTAAACGATTAACGTTGCGAGTTAAAAACATCGTCGAGTCAGTTTTGCGAGGTACACGCGCCCGAAGGCGAGTTTACGCGCGTGGTATGCATTTATAAAAAACATTCCATACTCCATAGAGAGCTTCTACGAGTAAGTAGAATGCGTTTAAAAAATTAAAAAAATTCTACGTGAGTGGCGCTCAAGAAATTGTAGTTTGATACGGTCTGCAAATGTTTGGAATTGGAATATTATAAGGATTGTAAGCATTTAGAATTAATTCCATACTGGCTATAAACGTTAGCGAATAATTAAATGCGGAATTTTAAGTATTTAGAATTTCTTGCAAATGTTGCGAGTGCATTGACACGAATTCTGATCGTTTAGAAATTCTTTCGTGTGAATCACGAATATTTGCCAGTGTTTGAACGAATCACAAGGATAGCAAGCGATTGTGATTGATCTCATACGAGTAACAAACGTTCAAGCATCGTTTGATACGAATTCCAAACATTTATGAGTGCCTTCGTATGGATTGCGAATGTTTGAGAATGCTTAAATCGAGTTGTATGATTAGATTATATATTCTTGTATATTATGCTCATTTTTGCATTTTCAAATTTTGCATAAATACGTTAAAATCCGCTGTATAGCTATTACTATGTCTGCAAGGTTAATTCGACCCGTGTACATATGCCAAAGGATAGTTCTACTGGCACACCACGTGCTTGCTGACGTACTCGCTCGCGCTCGAGGCGATAACGCGGCTCCATTTCTCTCTCCTTTTAGTCAGGATTACTGTAACTTCGCCATTTTCCCACAGGACAAGGGTTTATTAATATCGCGGCCGGAACGGGCCGCGCTTCTATTCGGAACACTGCGCGATCGGATTAACGCCACGCTTACTTCTCGCTTACGAGATTACCCGAATTACTCTGGCTGGGATTTAATACAGGTACAGTAAATAGAAGATACACGCGGAATACGTAATCGATGCTGCTATTTCGAAAATAGGGATAAAATTAATAAAACTGAGTATGAACAAAAGTAGGAAATCGTGAACATTTCGTGGAAACGATAGAAAATACTATGTGTGTATTTTTATTGTTTAGAGTATCAGGGTCTGTGAAGGAGACAAGCGCTTAAACTAATGTACAGTTGGTAATTCCTATCGCGTGTGTTAAATCACCATTCTTTTACTCTTTATTTGATGAGTCAGAAACTTACAGTTTATCGAAGATTTAAAAAGAGCTAACAGGAGTAAGGGAGGGTGAGAAAAGTGAATTTCAAAGCATAAACAAATTAGAGGGGAAAAGAGGAGGCGTTAGTGGAATATAAGAGGGAATAAAAGAGATAGGAAAATGAGAACGAGCGCTACGAGGTAGGTGTAAGGAAGAATAAGTGAAGATTAAAGCAAGAACGGAGAGGCGGAGTAGACGGTGTAATGGCGAATATACAGAGGCACGTGTCTAATAAGAAAGAAGCTAAAAACAAAGCAGAGGGAACATTTGTAAAGAGTAGAAAAGAAAGATCGGTCAAGTACGAGAGTTGAAAATTCAAGAACGGCTAGAAGAAAGTCCAAAGCAAAAAGAGAAAGTCGAACAAGAGGAAGCAAGACGAACAAGCTGAGAAAAATGTGAAAAAGAGCAAGAGGAACGGTTCAAAAGAGGAAATTGGCACAGGGATAGAGAGATTAAAGTAAGTACCAGGGAGAAAGATAAAAAGGATGAGGAGAAGACTTCGGAGGAAGGAAGAGGGAATCGATAAAAGGGATAAGAAATAAAAGAATCAGTTGGCATGTACAGCAGACCAAGCTGAATAGGGAAGAAAACAAAGAATTGTCCAAGAAGGTCAAGGATCTTATTAAGATTCAAGACAGCTAAGAGAAGAAACAAAAAAAGCACAAGTACTACATATACGTGAAAATAAGTGCAGAAGAAGGTAAGTAGAAAAAGAAGGGAAATTGAACTTCAAAACCAAGAAATTTGACCGAAAAGCGGAAGCAAAGCTCGCGAGGGTACATCGAGCTGGAAGATCGAGCGAGGATCAAAAGAAAAATGGGTGGAGTGCGGGGTGTATGAAGCGTAGGGTCAAAGAGAGTATGGTTAAACTGGCAGTCATAAAACTAGCCAAAAGGGTGAATAAAACGGAAACAGTCAAAGATATAGAGAACGAAAGAATCAAACAAAAAAATAGAGGGTGACTTCAGAGAGGAAAGGATTAATAACCAGAGGGATCGAGTGTAATCGAAAAATGGTGAAAAGAGAGAGAGAGAGAGTTATGCGATAGAAAATAGAAATTGGAAGCAAAGAAAGGAGAAAGGAAAGGAGGGAAGAATGGAATGAAACAAAAGGAACGAAACAGAAAGGAATAAAATGTAATTGGAATGAAAGGGAAAGAGGCAGGATGGAGAAAGATAGTTGCAGAAAGGAAAAAAGATAAACGAAACGGAAGGGAAACGCGAGCAATAAGGTTGAAAAAGAGTGAACGTTTATCGACGAATTAATCCGTATAAAGCGGCCTCGTAGTAACGGAGATACTACTACGTGGAAAGTAAGGGGATTGTAAGCGAGTTGTTGGCTGGCAGGCTGCCGTTCGAATTATCTGGCCAGAGATCGTTATCGACCTAGTTGTTAGATGACGATGTTTTTCCATCCAAGCACCGTAATTGCCGCTTTTTCGACCCCGCTACTACCGAGGATAGGCCGCAACTATCGCTTAACTTAATCGATTGTCAGCTTTTTGTGACCGGGCTTGTCGTTGCGCTACGACCGCCTAAAATTCACCTAGCATCTACAAACTAGTGCAAACCGTTGTTTCTAGTCCCCGATTACGATACGACATTGTAGTCGTCGTTAGAACATTGGACCTGGTGCATCGTTATATATAGTTTGACGTGTTTTTCGTGCGCTTTATGGGATGGTTCGACGAAGTGTTCGACCGTAGGGATGTATCCGTGGATACTATAGAATAGACTGTAGACTACAGGCAAAGATGAAGATATTTCTATTTATGAAGATATTCCTGTTTCGTATCTTTACCCGGCCGTTGCAGAATGCAGTAGATACGTTAGCAAGATATCAAAATTTTCCTCCTTGAGCTCTCTTATAAAATTTCGTTGATAGTATTAGTTCAATTGTAGAAAGGAACCCTGTGTTACGGACGTAAAATGAATAAATGTTTCAAGGAGCGTTCGGACGACCTATATTATTGTCAATGTTAAAGGTTTTCGATATCATCGTACGTAAGAGATCCTCTAGACGATAAGTATACGTATATCGTTATTCCGTTCCGTCCATCCTGGGTCACTGGAAGTAGAATCTGAAACGAGAATCCATTTAAATTGTGATAGGAGTTACTACACTTACATTTTTCCATAGCAAACCTACAGCGATGTAAAAATCTCACACATGAGGTTAACACGAATAAAGTATAGCTAACATAAAATAAAGAAAAATATGTACATATATATGTTGCATTGAATCTTAAGCGTAGTTGAAAATCTGAAATATTGACAATAACATCGATAATACTATTGGTCGTCTGAACGGTCCTTTAAGTATTTGTGTTTCACTTGAATTCAATGTGAAAGAGAGATATCCAAAACTTTCTAGAAATCCGAAATTCTCTCGATAATTGTTCAGATAAGATATCCATCAGTGGTCGGTTAAACAATCGCTACTGTACTTAATTAAATATTCGAATTAAATATTCCAGTATTCTTTGTATTCCTTTAGTAGATATTTTATAGAAGTTTCTGCAAGTTGAAAACACCACGTGCTCCGCTAAGCTGCGCTATTTTATACGATCAGGTAAAACAGTAATTTTCAGGTTATAAACCTAGTTTTATGTATTTTTCCAAACTCATGTAGAATTCCGTGCGAATGAAACGAAGAATTTAAAATTGATTTGCGCAATCGACTGGCATAAATCCCTGTCCAGCTGATTAACGTCGCACACCATTTTAAGAAGACGGCAAACATCGTCGATCTTTTCCATCAATGAAATACGCGGCGACCAGCTAAAAGACTTTTCGCAATGTCTCCGATTAAATGTTCCGCTTTAAAACTAGCTAACGCTCGACTTGGGTCAATGGACTCTCCGGAACTCCCGTCGCAGCGTAACGCGAAATAAATCGTCCCTAGCGGCGGAAAAAAGCATGGAGAGGCTTTCGTCAACAAGCTAGCTGGCATCGTGCCGTCGGAATTTTGTCGGAAGATTGTCTTCAACCCCGCTGCCAAACCTCCCAAGTCATGCCGTGGAAAACAGGATCTTTCGCCTTTCTCCTTCCTCGCGAGAAAAACTCATTTTCTCAAAGTTGGAAACGATGACGTTGATCTATTAAGAACCAACGTCAACGCAATTTAATTCGTAATTTTTTAGAGTTAATTCAGGTTGTTCACTTGGATTATCCGACACTAGGATCGTAAAAGGGAATTTCGAAAATTCATTTGGTTCCTTTCGTCGTTGTTCCTTCTTCCACCTGCAGTGTCTACAAAAGTTATTGGCACATGATTGTATTTATTATCGTATTTACAGTGGTTACGAAAGGTATTGGCACATAACTTTATTTTCCAATGAAGCATCCTTTTATCAGGTTCCATCAGATTCTATTCACGTAAATGCTATCACAAATGCAGTAGTGTATGTTACGACTGTTCGCGGAGAGACGCGGTCGCTAGGAAAACGCGTCAGCGAGAGGCGTAAATTCTCGCTACGATTATGTTAATCGACGCCGCGAAATAGTCGTTCCCCTGTTTCGGTTAAGATAACAGAGGTGGTTTAATGAATGTAACAATGTATTAACAGGTTAACAGAAAATAATATATTTTACAATAATATGATGAATATATTACAGAAAGTTGACTCGACTTTACGATATCTTTAGATGAATTCGTTAGACTATTTGATTTTGCTCGTCAGATTTCTCGATGTGTAACGTTTGACTCGTCAGAAGGAACTGATTGCCTTTCGATGATTTCTTTGTCTCATTTGGAAGACGATCCCCACTATGCTCGGGTCACGCCACCGCTCGCACCTATGATCACGTATGCCTCTTCTTGTGTGGAAACGTAACGGACAAAATTCGACGTTTCTAGAGCTCGCTGCTTGGCGACAACTATGCGCTCGTCGATACATTGTATATGATCCGGCGGGCAGATAAGACGATTTGCCTGCGGCGCTGTAGGACCGCGAGCGACGGTTAGAAAATACAGCCTGTGGTAAGCCTCGTGGCGTAACAGTGTATCAACATTTTTCGTACGTAGTGTACATGCCAGTTAATGTGATCCAGATAAATTAAATTTCGTATCATTCAGTACTGTCGTATGACTACAAAAATTTGATACTCTAACAATGTAATGGTATAATAAATAATATAAATTTCTTTATATTTCTCGGTAATGTTGTATCTGCGTAATTTTTAGGTATTATTTCACTGCTGGTCCTTAATGAGTTAACTAAATCGAAGGGTCCGCTATATAAATGGAGGAATCATCCTCTCGAGCGTATAGTATCCTCAATTTAACGAGGATTTATAATAATCTCTTAAGTTGCTGAGAAAATCAGGTTCTCGTTAATTCACTCGTTAATTTAAGAAGCGGATTTCTCTCTTTGGTTTTTGCTTTTCGTCACGATTCGAGCGTATTTCGAGCGCGTCAGCAGCGCCGTGCGAGCTTTTCATCATCGGCAAACACGACGACACTCGTTGAGAGAGTAGAAGGGGGAAAAATTCTCCTCAAACTCTTCGAATGAACTTTCTGTCTTTCAAACGAGAGGTCTTTGAACTTTTTCTGGCCCTTTCTCCCTCGTCGCTGACGGTATTAAACATCCCTGGACTTACGAAGTGAGAACGATGCTCTACTTATTCTATTCTTCTTGATATTGTCTCCTAACTCGACCACGTCTCGCTCTGGGACCCTCCGTAATTTCGTTTTAATAAACGTTGACGCGTAGCATGTCTCTGCGTCAGGGTTCCTTCGAGATTCTTATCCTTCTTTGCCACGTACCTACGAGATATGATAATTGTCTTGCACCGAGGTAAGGGAAAATTAACTTATTATGTCTTTTCATCCTCCCTTTTATCAGATTATGGAGTAGTTCATTACACTTCTTACAGAACTTCTAAGCATGACCATTACCTTACCTTTGTCATAAATATTTTAATTTTTATTTTTTTTTTCTTATAATGCCTCTAATATTCTCTTCTTCCCCTAATGTCGACTACTTTATCTTCCTACACATCCTAAATCCCTAAGACTTAGAATTTCGTTATAAACGTTTATATTTTAATATTCATATGCTAATATCTCAAATCGAATATCAACGTTTTCAATACTTAAAAATTCAAAGTCTAGAAGATTGATACCTTGCAACTTTCCCTTTATCTCACTGAAAATTTTCAATTATTATTTTGTTTACTCTTATGGTGTCTATATTACAACACAATATCCAGCTCATAAACTATAAAGCCCTAAAAAATCAGACCTCATAGTTTTCTCTTCACCCGCTGATACTCTCATTTACGTTTTGTTTTTTTTTCAACCATCGTATCCATTATAACGCAATATCCAGTTTTCGAATGACAATTTATTTCTGCTAAGACCCGTTTACAATGTTGCGGCGTGAACAGCATCGAGGATCACGGGAGAAACTCGACACCATCGTCATCCCCATGGATCTGCCGCGCCTCCAGGTTTGTACAACCCTAGAACTACGTCGAGTGCTCCGGGTGGCGATGATGTAACACAAGTTTCGGATTTAGTAGCAAGTTGCCCGGAGGATCTGTCGTCGCCGGGATGAGAGTCCAACAAGATCGCTAAGCGTCCGAGGCTCCTCTTTAAAGAAACCCTCTCGGTGCCACTTAATCGATCCTGGCCGGCTTTTAGGGCACGGGGCTAATACGTCGACGCTGTTACAAGGAGCGTCGCGTCGCCTCGGTAGACGACCCGTGAGAACGGTTTACAAGCCGAACCATCTATCTTGAAATAGCCCACGACCTCGATCTCCTCGGGAATCAGCGATTTAAGGTCGTTCAAGTCTCCCTTTGATCTCAAAATCGCGTCGAGAATTATTTGACTTTCTTTCGAGGAGAAAAATTTGAATCTACTCGAGCGAACATTTTTGTTTTTTTATATTATTATTACTGTCTTTTTAAGTTGAAAGAGAACCGATTTTGTTTTCGAAGAGAAGGTAAATTTAGAAAATTGCAGACTTGAAATTGGAATTTCTCGAAATCTCGTCGAGGATCAACGCTTAAGCTCTTTTGATCTGGAAATCAGGTTGGGAGCTGTTTGATTTTGTTTCGAGGAGAAAAATTCAGACCGCGGAGTGAGAATTTTTATTATTGCTATCTTTCAGGGTTGGAGAGGAGAGGTTATTGAGGCTGATTTTATTTAATGGTCTTCCCTATTTTTGGAAACCTCCTTGAGAATCGCCGATTTATGGTCGTTTCGTTCCTCTTTCGATCTCGAAGTCGTGTTCAGAATTATCCGATTTTGTTTCAAATCAAAGAGAAAAACGAGAAATTCGTTTCGTGTTAAGATTAGCGCGAAAGTTAATGTTGTTTTTTATAAAATAATGAGTTTAGAGAATTGAAAACTCTTTTAGGATTAGAGTTTGAGGGAATCAATAGATGATTTCTTTCTTTTTTATAGCCGAAGTTAGAACTAAATTTGAAACACAGGAAGTTCCAAACTATGTTTTTTAGAGCGAAGGTGGAATAGAACTTGAAATTTCGAGTGTACGAGGTGTTTCGTTCAAGACAGAATTAAAATTGAATTGAAAGTTTTAGGTGCGGGAGAGGGGTGGAAAATGGCGGGTTTCGAGTTAAACGTTGAACGTAGTAAAGGTTGAAGCTCGGTTTCTAGAGTGCGGAGTTATGCTAAATCGAGTTTCAAGGAAAAAATTGAATTGCTTTCTCAAATGAGACACTTCGCCTGAGTTTTTCCTTCGATGGAATTTAATTTTAATCGAGTCGCCCGTTCGGGATGGAGAAATTAATTTTAACCGAGTTTCTCCTGAAACAGAATTTCATTTTAATCGAGTGCTTCTTGCAGCCAAATTAATTTCGACGCAATCTGTCTTCTGTTCTACTTTCCACCAAGAAGAATTCTTTCTGCGACGACTAATTGCAAAATTTTCTATAGACCATCAGCAGATTGAAACAGATTTTCCATCATGAATTTAACAACATCAAAGTTGTTTGTGAAATCCATGATGGGCGTTAAGAAAGGTTCAACTAGAGTTAGATTTTTCGCCAACTATAATACCTCACAAATCTTTAGAACGTTTATTATATATTATTCGTTTGTTTATTTATATGTATTATATGGATGACATCCTTTGATACAGACAGAGATCGCTATAAGTGGACAAATAATTAATAATTAACCGTGAATGGTACAGGAATAGAGACAAATTAGATACAACGTTTCTGACATGTTTCTTAAACCGGGTAGATGGGGGATGAGTTGGCATGTTTGCAGATATGATTGAGGCACAGTTAGTGCTACACAAAGATGTGTAGAATAAATATAATTAATAAATCACACTATAATATAATTATTACAGTATAACCATTACAAGTTAAACCAGGCGTAAACTGTAATATTAGTTTATTTTAGCTTAAAGTTATCCTAAAGTTAAATCAAAATCAATCTAAACCGTCGTGGGCGCGTTAAATTTTACGTGGTAAAGAAGAAATATTTTGTAAAGTAATTTCCTCAGAAAGTTTCCACGAGCGATCCTGTGCAGTGATTCTCAAATTTGAAAACGATTCGCGATTAAAGCGATTAAAGTTCCACCGACAATTTCCGGCCATACAGTACAACCTGGAATTGCATGCACGATTTTGCAATTAAACGCACGAGAATGAAAAGTAAACGCGGTCTAGTCTTGTAAACGTCGTTATCCAGAATTCATACGCCGTCAAATCGGTATTCGATGTAATTCGTCCCGTTGCAGCGGAATGAAATTCATTAATGCAAATATTCACCACGTTCCCCATAATTTCATTGTTGTAGGTAAATCGATTAATCGTACGATCCCCGATTCTTCAGTCGAAATGACCGAAAAGGAACATCCTGTGACATTTCTATTGCTAGTAAAATCTCCTCTCGATTCAAATTTCTCATAGAATCCCTTAACTGATTTGATAAGAAAATTACTTTCACGTCTATTGTTAATCGCAGCCATTTAATGGTTTTCCATAGGCAACAGAAGGAAGCAATTAAAGAGATTCATTGTAAATTGAGAAGTCCAGCTTGAATATTAGTTCGAAGATGTCGCAACTTCAATCGATTAATAGGATATCGACGTTTCTACCTTCAGTACTCGTTTGAGACACTTACGAAACATTAATTATATATTATAATGCTAGCGCAAAGAAATCTTCAAAAAACGAAGTTGATCAAACTTTTTTTGCTTTTTACATAATCTAAGAGTCTTTCTCGCAGGACAGAGTCATTAAACACGTAAAAATACCACATTAAACCCGTCATTCTAGCATGGATATTGTATTATCCAACGAATCCGTGTACCATCGTTGAGTTTACGGTCTGATACGAAAAAAGCGTGGGTGGCCTCGCATTTATGGGTAAATTATTTTTATCCGCGCGCAAAGGGTTGGTTGTAAAAGAGCGAGGAGGCTCGTTGTCGGGTAAACGAGGCTGGAAAACGAGCGAATCGGGGCCAGTGTCCGGTAAAACGTAACTCCGTTTCTGCGTGAACCGCTTCTGTCCAAAAACGAGAAGAGAAACCACGAATAAAAAATATAAAAAGAAGGAAGACCAAAAAAGACAAAATAACAAAAAATTCGCCATTTTATCCTTTCTTTTTCACCCCCTGTCGGATTCTATTTTCGTTTCACTTGTTTCATATAGTTGGAGTCGCCAATGGGTAGCCTTTTCAACGGTGACCGAGTTACGAGGATTGTTCGTCACGTTGATTCGACGATTTTTGAGAGCAATGAGGACACGCGTCAGGTGGCAGTTGGTCGACGACGAAATTGATTCGAAAGCTAAGCCAACGACGTGACGACGCTACCGACGTGGAAAAACGCCGATGCGAATTCATCACGAGGACTCTCCGCGAGCACGTGCATCGTTGAGTAGCTCTGGTTGCTCGCGTTGTTGAAAAAAAGTCAACATTGCCTACCTTTCTCTCACTATCAGCCCTATTTTGTTCGCTTTTTCTCCAATCCACCGTTGTTTCTTTCTTCTTCCATTTCGTCCTGATATTTTCTTTTTTTCCTCTTCCTTTTGTTTCTTTTTAATTCTCTTTTACTCTCTCTCTCTCTCTCTCTTTCCCTCTCTCCCTCCCTCTCCCTCGTTTTTCTTCGCTTCTGCTCCACTTTTTCCCGGGTTTTTTTTTGTTTTAATTCGTTTGACGATCATCACGGTTGAAACGAAGTAAGCGACTAACGCGAGTCGCATCCTCCTCGTCTTTCTTTTACAACGATCGGTCGCTTTCAACCAGATGACTCAGCGCACCGGAATGATCGCGTTTAACGGGGATTAGAGTGAGATCGATACGTCGATCGAATCGGCGTTAATGGCCATGAAAACGCGATCGACTCGATTTTTCAGATTATCACGTGCCGTGCCGTGAAGGTTTTTATATTACCTCCACGGTGAATGATATTGTCTTATTGTTTCTCCTACGATACGCTTCCTTTTATAAGTATTGCAATAATAATCCAAATAGGTATTACGGCACTTATGGATGGGGATACGCATATAGAGGAACTTAATCTTCTTAATTTTAAAAGTTTGTCTTTTATTAAAATAAATTTTTAACGTAATGGAACGTCTCGGAGATTCTTTAGTAAGTTTGCGGTAAAAAAGATTAGCAACGGCATGACGAAATTGATTTACGTCGCTTTGACAACAGATTATTGGCAATTGCATTAAATGTACGGTGATATATTGCCCGACGAGCTAGATCATGATTGACATTGTCAAATTCTACATCGTTTTTTTTACAAAGATTCATCAAAACAAAAAAAAAAAAAAATATTTGATTCTAAAAAGCGATTTTGAAAAATTATCGAAAGTTTCTCTAACGGTTTTATATCAGATTTTTTATCCAATTAATCGAAAGTCTGTTTTTGAAAGCGATATAGAATTTCACCCAATGGCCAAACTTTGGCTATTTCTTCCTTTTTGTTTTCCTTTTTTTGCTCAATCTATCTTTTTCAGTTTTTTTATTAATCGACCATGAATATCGCATTTGATTTTCTCGACGTAGATTGTTAAAATTAATTTTCTTTTTTAATTTAGTGCATAATCTAATACAAAAAGCGTAAATGACAGCGGCGCAAACACTTTTCTCACTTTGATTCCCGCTATTTCCAAATATTACGTGGAATTTTGTAACTAGAAAGCCCGGTTAAACACGGATCTTCGCTGGCATAGCTCTCTCTTGAATTGACAATTCGATTTATTATACTTCACCGTTCTTTTTTTCTTTTTTCCCCACTTTCATACTACGGGTCTCGTTTTCCATTCGTCGGTGTCTGTATTTTTTAAAAGGATTTACCACGTCAATCGATCGAAAAACCGGCAGATTTTATTTCTTTATTACGAAAATAGCCACGGCGACTTCAGCACTGAAATTGTTGGAAATGCGTCTATATATATATATATTTTTAATCGCCGCTTTTTAACGAATGAAATTGTCATGAGATTTCACTTTTTGCTCATGGTATGGCTCGGGTTTTTCCCTTGGCGGGAAATACAAAAAACATTTTCATGAACCTCTCGATTAAATACGGATATTCGTAAACATCGTATTGAATAACATGAAATGAAATGTATTTTTTTTATCGATATTTCATTTGCTACTCTATGTATAGAATAACAACAAATTGAACGAAATTCAATTTTTCAATAGTTGTTCGAGTTTTTAATTTGTTTGTCAATGGCGCTATGAGATTTGATCGCTTTTGTAATGACCGATGAAAGTGCTATGAGGAAGTTTTTGTAAATTTATTGTATGTAGGTATTATACAACATTTCTTGAGTTTTCATTAATACTGGTAGAGTTTATGTTAATATGCATTTAGTAAAAATTAACATAGAAAGTGGTTCTATGATATATTCCGGCCTGTTAATGTAATGGATAATTGATTTTTGCAATAATTTTGTAACTTTTATGAAAAGTAGATACGCGGTATATGCTTTGTAATATCTGCAATAAACACTTCGCAACTTCTATGCATATTTCCGTATTCGTTACAAATGTTTTTAATAGCTCGTAAGTCTGATGAAAGAGGAAATGAGGACTTTGCAGGCGTGAAACGATGTAGCGTCCTTGGCATGACCTTGAACAAAAGAGTTCAAAGATCAAAGTACATCGGGAGCGTCGTTGATTTCTAAATACCTCTATAACTCCAAAGTAGGACAGTCGAGTGCGTTCAACGAGTGCACAGGTGCAACTCGGATATGCACGTGTAACTGACAGGAGCAAGAATATCATTAACTTTTTCGCCCAATCATAGATACATATCTCACATACCTATTACGAGTAACTGAAGTATTTAATCAAAGGAAATTTTTTATAAATTTTCCAATTCTTACGAATAGTTGCAATAGTACGTTTCGATATTTGAAAACATTCAGAGTTCTCCGTTAAAGTTCTTTTAATTTATTGTAATTTAATCGCACCCACTTTTTCTAACAAAATTTAATTGTACCAATAATCTTAGGAAATTAAAAATTTCACCATTTGCACCTCTATTCTTTGGATTTTCCTACCAAAATTTAATTGTACCCGCAGTTCCTCCAAACTAACGATCTTGCCACTTGCACTTCACTAAGCCATACATTCTCCAGCATGCGTCAGCGTGCGCCACATCCTAACATTCTGATACTCACATACAATTTCTCCCATACCGTTCGATCACCTAAGACCCCATTATTCTCCCAAACACTTGGCAGTATGTACTCACAAATCCACACATTCCCCGAACGCTCCCTCGATATCTTCGCTTCCTACACCCCTCGCAACGATATTTTCCACTTATCCTACCCTCCCTGTTCTTGCATCGTTCGCATTCCCTGTTCCATGGTACGTCAGCCAAAAACACGGTTCGTGGCTGCAAGAAACGCGACCCGTCTAAATACCGGCCGGATCGAGACCGGGGAGGGGCGAGGGTCGAATCTAGTTCACCACGGAACAGGGTGAAGCCTGATCGTCAGTTCGTCTCGCCCCTCGGCCCTGTAATTCCCTTCTAAGCTCCTTCCAGGTGGTCCACTCGCGTGTCACACGTAACAGGCAAGGTGGGGGTGAATGTACCGGAGGCACCTTGAAGGAGACCGGGGCTGGTTGTCCCCGATATACACGCCGACACCCGTGTCTATCGGCTTCGGTTTGTCCGTGTATTGTCCGCGTTCGTGTACGGGCTGGCTTAGGCACTGTACATTCGTACGAGGCTTACCAAAGACGACGACGACGACGACGACGACGACGACGACGACGTCGTCCAACGTGGCGAACAATGGGGCGATTAACGCTAGTACATGGAAAAGCGGCACGCCGATAACGGAAACGTTTTACGCCTAGCGAAGTGGCGAGCAAACCGGTCGTCAAAGTACCGGTATATGGAAAAAAAAAAGAAAAAGAAAAAAGGAAGTAGCAGCTACTACTCTCGAATGGAGGAATAATACGCTCCGTCGAGTATGTCCATGCGCGTTTTTCTCTTGCCACTATGGTGCTACGATCTGCGTGGAATATGTTAAGCTGATACGAACCTTTTGCGGCTACATCTATGCAAATGGGTAGGTAATTCTGCGGAGATAATCAGGCGTGTATGAAAATGTGATCACTGAATACGTAATGTTGTTCCTGCGTGTTTTGAAGTCTCCAAAGTTTTCGCGGATGCACAGAACTTTTGTAGGTTGGTTTGAGTTGAGATTGTCAATCGAAGATGTGGAAGTTTTGGTGGAGCTTATTTTTTTCATTGCCTTCGTTATATTACTTTGAATAGAAATTATGAATCGTAAATTACCGGACATCGTATTTTGTAAGATTTTTGAACAGTGTGATTCTGTTACAACACATCGATTAGAAATTATCAATTGATAAAGTGATCCAACGAAGATATTTTTCAAGATTTTTAAAGAACGACTGAGATTTCATTATATTAGTTTGATTAAAAATCGTCGATCCATAAAGTAAATTAATGGATACCCTAATTTCTTAAGATGGTCGAATAACGAACGAGATCGTGTGGCATTACTTCGATTAAAAATAATCAATCAATGAGATGGAAATTTCATAAAGCGTATTATTTCGCCCTCGTTAAATACACATGCCAGAAAGAAGTACAGTTTCCATCTACGGAATCCTACAACCATTTATTCCATATCCTGCAAAGTTAAAATTTTGCGTATGGTGGAAGCTTCGTGCGTTAAATTTTTCAAGAAGCGTGACATTCTTCGCGAAAATCGTGCTCATGTTTGTTCGGAAAAATCGGTGACATTTACTTCGAATTCTCCGAAATATCTTCGATTTCGCCGAAGAAAAGGGATAACCGTGGTTCCTTTACGTTTGGATCGAAAGAAAGTAGACATAATATGTACAAAGGTCGACGTTCGAAAGTGGAGAAACGGTCGTTTCTCTGATTCTCCTCCGTTGTTCTCATTTCTGGTTACTCTCACCTCGATAAGAATCGTTTCGATCCTTCCTATCTTCGCGATATCTTTGCCGCGTATATTGACTTTATCCCTCCCCCCTCCCCGATTACTCTTTCGGTATCTTTTAAGAAGGCGTATCTCACGATTAATCTCGCTAGGGGATCGCGTGGTATAAAGCGAGCCTTCGTTGGCCTTTCTCTAATTGCCGCTGCTCCACTCCTTAGAGAAAGAATCACCAAGTGAACGACCTGAGAGGGTTGCACGCCCGGCCAAGATATATTTCGTAGTTGGAACTGATATTTTTCTGGATATTATTTCAAGCCAGAGGGAACGAGGAGACGCTCTGTTATTTTTGATTTCACAAATTACATTTGTGGATTTCAGCGAACTCTTCGCTACGAAAGCCAAAGTATAAAGTGTTTCGTAACAGGTGGACGGTGAGGTAATGAAAAAAGTTAGGATAAATGTGTATTTTGCTCGATCTTTTTATCGAGTCGTAGTCGCTTGTATTTCAAGAACGATATGGAAACTTATTGCAGTTTCTCGTATTATAGAAAATTATTACAGCTTTTGTTGGCTAGGAACCGGGCAATTACTATATAGATTAGAATTAGTAAATAGATTTTCGAAAACGGTAGTACCATGATAGAATACGATAAACATTACTAGACAACGCATATCTATTCGAATTATTTTTTCGAATAAATTTAAATTAATTTAAAGGAGCCAGATATTTCTTTATTTACTTCATTTTTTTATTTAAGCTTGCTCAAATCTCCAGGTGAGATTTATATAGTTGTAAAATATTGATACGTATCTGTTTAAACGTTGAGATTGCATTTCTGCAAGATGTCATATATAAGCAGCTAGAAAGCTACAATCAGATGTTCGTTTCCGCCTCTAAATTTTATAACGAGTTCTATAATACATTTCATTTGCACAATTCCGATACACGTATAAACATCGGCAGTATAAATATTACATTGCTAAATAAGATATTGACGTATTGATGTTGATAAAATTCAAACTTCAAACAATAACTCGATGAAAACCTCGTTTCACGGCTCATTTTCGTTATCATGCTCACTTCCCCATCCATCCTTCGCTTCTCGAAGATACTTCTCCGTCTTAATTGCCCCATTGTTTGCGATATTCGTCTTCCACGATGCCCTTCCGGGGCGTACACGAGAAAGGGGCAGAAAAAGCAGCCGAGAAGAAAGCGATGAGAAGTGGGGAGAGGAAAAATCTTTTCGCCGTTCATCCTCGCCACTTCACTCGCGAACACTTCGCCGCCGTTTCAGTGACGCGTTGCACCTTTTTATTGGCACGCGTACTGGTTTACTTTCTTCTCTCTCTTTTTTTTTCGAGTTCCCGGGACTCCCGTTATTCACACCGCTCATTGTACTTCGAGTGCGACTGCAAACGCGCTGCGGACTCTCTCGACAAGAATGCAATTTCTGCAATGACTTTTTTCCAAACTGATATAGCCACCGATTCTCTCCTTTCTTCTCTTTCCCCTTTTCCGATTAAATTGAAATAAAATTGTTTTCATCCCTTTGTCGTTTCGTAATTACTTTTATTGCTTGTTTTATTGCTTGTTCGATAAATAGTATAGCACGATAGATGAACTGGAAAATAGATTAAATAATTTCAGAGAATAACTTGTAGGGAAATCCCGCGATAAATTCTGTACTATATGGAACATACTTCTGCCTTACTTCCATGGAAAATCGTTTGTTTTGATATGGGACAGATCGTAAAGCTTAAAGTTGTACAGGAATTTTGTAATTACTTTTATCGCTTGTTCTAATACTTTTTGAAACAGTAAGGGCAGTGTCGAGTAGGTAAGTTGGCTTAATGATTTTGAGAGACAATTCGTAAGACGTCACGTTAGGGGCTGCAAGTGACGGAACAATTTCAATGTCCAAGCTGATTCTGGTAATCTGCGTAATCGTAGCTTGATTGCTCGCCGAGTTAGGCCTAGTTGTCGAGCTAAGTGAAACACAATTGCCTTGCAACTGTGTAACTAAATTTCCAAGACTGATAACATCGCGCTAACTGAGTTATTGGGGACAAAAATCTGTCTTTCTGCTACCGTTGGGAATGAATCATGCCAGGGGAAATACAATCTCCTTTACACTAGTATCAACACCAACGGAAAGGGGAATTATTTACAAGTAATTACCGGGCTTCCCGTTTCAAACGCTCGACTTCCGTACTACACTCCCTTCGTTTCCAGGAAGGAAGACATGGGACCCTTGCAATTCTATGGAACTAACCTTGCAACCCTTCTCACGATTCACTTAATTTATTCGTAACAAATCGTTTTCCAACTTAATTCTGCTACGATTACCATATCGTATTGTATGTCGTATGATATCACATTACATCGTGTATTATATTATCACCGCAGAAACGAGGTACGAGAGAGAGAAAATATTTCTATGAATTAAGAGAATTGAGTTTGTCATAGTGTTACGAATACTTCGATTTCTGCAAATTTTATATTACTGTAAGATCCGAACGAAAGAAAAAGTATAGTATAAGTATAGTAAAGAATATTAGTCGGATCTTAGAAATCCAATGACACATTTGAGTCGACTAAAGATAAACAATTCCAAACGAACATAATTATTAACGTAGTTTATGTTTTAAATGACGCCCCTAAAATAATTACGTAATCTTTTAAATCCTTTTCAGAATTGAATATCAAAAGTCAATAGTCTCCTCCCTGTCAGTAAATCAACTAAAATGAAAATTCCAGACGCAATGTAGCGTCAACATCCTCGACGTCTTGATCAAACGCTTAACTTAAAAAATCAACGCTTGTTTTATGCTTGGTAATTGACGTACCACGATGCCCGGTGTCGCTTCTCCAGCAAGATGGTCGAAGGTTATTCCCCGGGGAGGCGTATTTTCTCCCGACACCTTCATTCCTCGTCTGGCATAATTACACTCGTCAGACTCGTCCCCCTTTGGCTCTCGTTTCTCCGCGAAAAACGAGAGCGAAAAAAAGAAGTGCGCGCGGAATGTCTGGGAAGAGCGAAACGGAAGGAAAGGGTTGGGCGGTTCGCGAGGAGGCCCGTTATCGCGTTGATAACGGCTAGGGACACGGCGCACGAAACAGGCGACATTCATTAATCGACGCCGCAGCGTCGTCACCCTTTAAGCGCAAAAGCTTTTGCGTCTCATTAGTGTGACACCGAGAGAGGTTTGCTCCGAAGTGGAGCCACGCCAGCGCCACTTCACATTCACCACTTTCCCTCTTTCCCTTCGACCCTTTTTCAGTCCACAGTGGCGTAGTCAGGGTTTTCATTTGAGAAGTTTACCCTGCGTTTTCCTACCTACGCGAAACACGTTACGAAGTGCAAGAGATCGGACTTCCTGATAGCGATTCACTGGGTCGCACTAATTTTCGCTAATTCCGCCGATGGCTTTTTAAAAATACGAAATTACTGGTGTTCTTGTTGTTTTTTTTCGCGTGAAAAGTGTTTAAGAGACAAAGGAAAGTTTGGGAATAGGGTGCTGCAAGGCAATTGTGGACTTTTGTGCAAATTCGCATCTTTGCAAACGCAGAAATAAGAAACTGGAGAAATGGAATTTAAATTACGAGGTTATAGTTTCGATCTCTAAATATGAGAACTCTTTGTTTCGGATATTTTTCCACATTTACGTATTTTTTCATATTACAGTTTGCATATTTGCGCAATTCGTAAATTTTGAAATATCTGCGCGAGATACTTTCAAATAATAAAAGTCGGTTGTCTTTGATGGGTAGAGAGAGAAACAGAGAGAGACAGAGAGAGAGAGAGAGAGAGGGAGCTTTAAATGTTATCGCATAACAGCAAGAAATCTCTTAACGAAAATTGCTAAATCTGTCAATTTTTATTAAGGGAGGTCTAAATTGGAATTTACAATATCGCATTGTGTCGAGAAATTTCTGCCCGTTTAAATTGCTAGACTCTTACTGTCAATGAGAAAAGGATTTAAATTGTAGTTTCTACTAATTGGATCAGCCTTCGCTAAACTTACGTCGAGGTCGCATTAGTTGAGACACCACTGCGTGTTTTTACTATAGGAGAAAGTAGTTTCTTCGGAGGAAGTACCCTTAAAGAGTCAAAGTCAGTTCATGTAAATCAGCCAACTGGCGGGTTTAGAGTGTAGCGTGCTTACCCACAATTCTTAAGATCTCGAGTTCGAGTCCCCTGGGGTGTGATATTTTTCACAGACTTTCGTTACTCTAACGCTAATATACTAAGGTCCCGAAAGGTTGGGTGTGTTCTTCTTAAGAAAGCTTTCTCTCCGCGCATTAAAAAATGGTCGGGTAAACAACACTATAAATAGGGGGAAAGTCAGTCGCGGTTGTATCTCACTGTCACTATCCTTAGAAATAACATGTAGAGGATTTTTTAGAGAAAAATTAGATTTGCACTTCTTGGATTCCTAGAAATACCTACGAACGAATTTTTCGTCATAAAGCTTTTCAGATCTTGTCAAGCTAAATACAAGGAAAAACATTCTGGATGAATTAAAAGGGAAAAAATCTGGGTCGCACGTTGATTAATGTGTTTGTTGTGTTATCATTCTTTAACTCTTCTTCTACATTCTTTCATTCAATTTTCGACCCGATTATATCTTTTCTATGTTAAAAGCTATCTTAAGATAAAAATGATCTTACATTCACAAATGTATATGAATAGAAAGAATTTTGAAATTGAGAAAAATGCAAGAGTATCGTAATAAAAACAAAGGGTGTTAAATGCAGAATGTTGAGGAATTTTAAGTGGTTCCTAAACTACGCCACTGTGGATCCCTTCATCGTCATAAAGTGGAAAAGGGGAAAAGCAGGGAAAGAAGAAAAGTTAAGGGAGGATGCGCGAGGTTCTCTTTTCCTCCACTTTGTCGAATGTTCCCTTTGTACTTAGCCCCGTCGTAGGCTATAACAGCGATGGGAAGAAGAGGAACGTGTCACCAGTGGGCTGCCTTGACGCGATAACGTTGGATTTGATGTGGATTACGGCGTACATCATAGGACTTTGTTTCATAGCGATTTTCGTCGACATTTCGGTAATCTTGTCCGTTGGAATTCTTCTATGGAAGACTGATCGGGAAAATAAGTAATGGTAAGGTACCCTTATCTATATCAGCATAAAAAGAAATCAAACTACTTCATTGAGTAGTTCCATATGGTGACTACGAAAAGTATTGGCACATACCTCCATTTCCCAATGAAGCATTTTTTTTCTTAGGTTAATGCATTTGGTTTTCATTGAATTATAATTCCGTTTTGTAATTATATGAAGGTATTGCCAAATGACACGAACGTCAATGAATTAACGAATATATAAATGTTATAATAAATATCTAGAATCGTATGCAAATGCTTTTTACACTTATCGTATACCATAATAGGAAATGAGCGGAAAACAGAGGGAGACGAGCAGGAAGCTGACATTATATCGATGTAGCAGGCTTGCATGATGGAATTACGTTTTGCAACTGAGGATAAAGTTGAAGTTACGTTGCCTCTTGAAGTTAGTTCACCGATGTACCATAAGTTTGAGATTAATTTAACCCTCGAATATAAATAGAGGAGCAGCGACAGGGCCCTGATATATGAATCCGCGATGTCTATTAACGATCAACCTAAAAGCATGAAACAGGAACAAAACTGTGGAGAAATGAATGAATCCATGCCTTCGCCCGTTGAAAATTATTCAATTACACCGCTTGAAGTTTTTCTTTGTGCGAATTTCTATTACCTACAAATTAAATACATTAACGTCTTTCTTGAAGTTTTTACATTTTCTTTGGTCTTTCTCTTACCATAATTTTACATTTCCTCCTCTTACTATAATTTAGCGATATGAACCCAATTTCTGATAACCTTCTTGTTCCTACCACAAAAGGAATGGCAAAATGGAGCGATCTAGCCATTCCACGCCGTGTTATACCGATGAATAATCGATGAGCATCGAATTATCATAATTCAACGAGACAAGGCTGCGTTGAGTTCCGTTTGATTTAATTCATAATCGGCTTGTTCGATTTCTCTCATCTGAGGGACATGGAGTTACAACGATTTATCATGAGAAGAAATAGATAGAAAGATAAAAAAAGGATAGTAAAAGAGGTAGTAATACGAAAGAAATCCTAAATATAAAAGAATCACAGAAGGATAATGATTAATCATAGAAAGAAAGAATCACAGCCATTATCGAATGAGAAATATACAGCTTCGCTTCCCCATCTACGTCCTTTTTCAAGCAACAATGAGAAGAAAACATAGAAAATTCGAATCTCCCTTCCTTTTGTGCCCAGTGAACATCGATGACAATAAAGAACTGTACAGACAATAGGAAAATCCTGATGAGATATCGTCAAGGAAATTACACGATTAGACGACAACTTATTGAATTTTATCTGATAGCGCTCCATGCTCCTGGACTTGTCTCGTGAAATTCCATGAAGAACGCTTCTATTAGAATTATGGTAAAGATTGATTCGTTTCCAGGCGAATGTAGAAATTGGTCGCGAGACGTAAATTCACTGGCCGCTCTTCATCTTCCACGATGGATCGAGTTCGCGAGGTCAACGTGAAAAATGCGTTGTCGACCAGTTCCTGTGGAAAATCGCCGCTCTGGAAACGGCTGCACAAGTTATCGATGGAATTAGCGCGTATCATCAATTAGAATTCCCGATTTAACGACATCGAAAGTTCGGATTAACTCGGTCGTGGAATTGCCTGGAACGGTATTGTCGCTAATTAAGGGGCACCGTGGAATACGATATTTAAAAGCTTTCGCTGGGAAATGTCGCGATTAGACGGAAATTATTACGATCGTTCGAAACATTAGTTCATAACAAGGACAAAAGGATATTTGGCTTTGGGGATAATGGAGGGATTAAAGCAGATTGCTCTTTCGTTGTTTGGTGATAAACAATAGGCCAGTTTTGGAGAGTTCAATAATTAAGATATTTGATGATAAACAGGAAGCTAGTTCTGGGGGGAGAGAGAGAGAGAGAAAGAGAGAGAGAGAGCACATTGTTGAAAGAGATAACATTGTTCAACACGTACCTAATTTTGCAATCTTCCTTAGGCGATTCTTTTAGATTTTTGTGAGACAAACACGAATCTACAAAACGTTTCTTCCCCCATACCCACAGTTATAGAGAAAAAACAATTTTGAAGAAAATTGCAAATTTCCACATTTGCGAATGTCTTGTTTGCTTTTACAGTAATAATAATCGAGTCGCTGTTGAGACGAAAAATACAATGAACGCTGCTCGAAAAAAATATTATCGATTGTTATTACATTGTAAACATTTAGGTACGTTTAAATAATGATCAAAAGAAAACGAATGCTTAATGCACATCATCTTTCCTTACATTTCTAAAAATAAAAATCCTCGATTATTTGAAGGAAAACTAGTTAATTTACACTTAAAAACAAGCTAATTCACAGCATAGAATATACGGTTGCGAAATACGAATTGAAATTGATTAAGATTACTTTCAGATCGTCAGTTAATATGACACGGTTAGGTAATGAAATTCATTCTTTCAATCTGAACGGTTTAACGAACGTTTTGGAGCAGACTGAAACTGTGAGTGCTCTAATAGAAAAGAGGGATTTCGAGACAAAGGATACCGAGAAACTGGAAAGGAAACGAAAGCAAAAGGGGATTCGGTCGCATTATCTGATTGGTAAGATAATTAAAAGAGAAGACACCTGTGAAAATCGAAAAATCCCATTGTGATTTTAAGGGAGCTGGCTTCTTACCGATCGTATTACACGCTTTCGAACCACGTATTTTGCTTGGAACTATCGTCTTTTGTGCCGGTTGCCAGGGAAATTCGCCGTCATAGACACTGACCCGAAGGAAAACGAGAAAGATGGTAATTAATGGTACCTATTCAAAGGCTTTGTGTCTTTGGTCAGAATTCCTGTGTAAATCGATAGACAGGGAGGAAATAAAACTGCTAAGTATCATAATTAGGAAAGAAGCTTTTACAACGGGGCCGATGATCAAGACAACCCTTTGTTTTCTAGTTCTTTGAAGGAAGGCGAGCGAAATTTAATTTTGGCCCCTTTTAAATATTCCAACGAGCGAAGGGAACGAGGATTGAAATAAAGAAACGCGAGAGAAATAACAGAGAAAGTGACGTTTCCTTTGTGTCTCTGGAAATGGGTTTTACCTGCAGACAAACAGCATACGAAACGAGTTACATAATTCCCATTCACCATGCTCTCCGTCATACTTTACCTTTCTTTTTAACAGAAAGTCTTCTTGTCCATATTTAGTATGCTATTTCTATTCATATACAATATGATGTGTATTCACGTGGACACAGATTATGAGATATCGGTCTTAAAATCAATTTTAAATAGAAATAATTGCGTTGACTTTTTAATGTCTTCCTTTATATCCGAGCTTTTGTACTCTTTAAACTGTACGTTTCACGATGATAGCAATTAAATTATTGCAATCGTTCAAGATTTCTGGACCTTCCATTTCGCTTCACTCCCACCGATTCTGTTTCTCTGTATTTTGAAATATTATTCACTGTTCCTTAGCAACTTCCCTTTGAATCATTAAAGTCAACTAATTGTAGGCGCTGATTGTTAATTACAGAATGCACCTTTCCTACCCAAAGCATAGCAAACAGCACTAACAATCTCTTAAATAACACAAATCAAATTAAAAGCAACGTCCTGTTGTATAACGCGCCAAACCTCTCATAACGGTCTACCTGTACGTAAAAATCTTTACTTAAATTACCTTGTGTAAGTCAATTCATACAGCGCTATTGTTAAAATGGCAATTAAAAATTGCGCATTTCATATATTTGTACGCAATAATAATAGGTTCCTGTAATTCGTATAATTTACAACACGACAGTAATGAGAATGAAATTTTTTACATAGCTATATCTCCTCTACCTTCCAGCTCCGACTTTCACTTAATTTCAATTAATAAGGATTTCCTCCTGTTTACTCATCCACACGTTCGTGTTTAGTTGTTTAGCCGGCTATCGCCATAATTATCGAAACGATTAAATCAAAATGTACGCAGGGCAAACGCAGCGGCACAGTTTTTTAACGATCCGATCAATCTATCCGTGGAATATTACAGGTGAAATGTGGCCATTTTCGACAGTAAACACACTCTCTCTGCTATGCCGGGTTATTCATTATTCGATGTTTTACGTATGTTCTTCTTAACAATTTTCGAAACATTTTCTCTCCCCGATGATAGCGAGTAAACGAATTACAACTACAATTAGCACAATTAAGTTTATCTTTTTCCTTTGTTCACAAATAATCGTCCCTTTGCAACGATTTCATCTTCCGCAGAAAATTTCCGTATTCTCTGAAAAGACGAAACGAAGACATGTATTTTGCATAACGAAGCTGTGCAGCACTTTTGCCATGAATCTTCGCATGCAAGCGGCATTGCGTATGCAAAAACGAGAAGTGTTGAAGGTATTCTAAAGTACAAAACATAGTTGTAACAAATTTTACGTTTCTTCTCGAAATTCTTGAAAAAAGGTAAAAGGAAGTTTTCGTGTTGGTTTCGCAATGAAGAAGTTCTTTGTTGTATTTCGAGGTTAACGAGAAGTCTGATGAAATTTTGGAGAGTAAATGAAATGGTCGATGATTTACGATATCGTGGGAATAATATTTCCATTTGCAGAAAGAAACGAAAGGATCAGAGGGTAAATGCGGTGGGAGGAGTGTCGGCTAGACAAGGGGTTCAATTTATTTCGTTTAGCCACAATAGCGATAATCACGCGGATGAAGGGAAAAACTGGGCTATCGTGGCAACCGGCCACCTGATTCCGATTTTCGAGGAATAAGACATCGGGAATTATGGAGGACAGTTTGAGTCGTTAGTCGCTTCAAAATTTCTTCAAGAACAACTGATCTTACAGCACAAAACGTTTTACGACTTCTTTTATATCGAGAAATGTTAGACAATTGGAGGTTTGTTGTACGTTTATTTACTAAAAGTTGTTTTATCTCTTCAGAAAATTTTTAGTGTTTTTATCATACTTGGCAAACTTATGAGACAGGTGTGTACCAAAAGCTGATACCATTAAAACCCTCCATTATTTTGATTTAACTTTACGTAATTCTGCAGTAAGCAGAATTAGACGTTATGTATCTTCCTTTAGCTACCGAGGCACGAAATTAAGGGATGAAACTATCCTCCATGGTGTTGGGTTGCTACTTATCTCTTTGATGTGTCTCAGAAAGTCTTAGAACCACCGGAGATTCTCTTATAGAAACAGTTTTCGTTTAACAAATAAATATTTCACAATCTTTAACTTTAATTTCTTAATTTACAAAAATTTTCATTTTATTATTAACGTTATCACAGTCTTAAAATTTTATTCCAAAAGTTCTTTCCTATAATCTTAACGTTCCATTAATAAATCAATAGACATGTTTAAATTTAATCCATTTCAATTACCGTTCGATAGACGGAGTTAATTAGAAATTTACTGAAAAACATGTCAATCATAAATCATTAAACCCGAATATAATTCGCCTGCATTTTATTCTTTAGCCTCAATTTTTCTTTAGTTCGTAATTTTTATTTTCAAGTTTCATGAAATATACTTGCTACATCGTGGATTTTGATGCATTTATGAAGAATTTAAAGATGCAAAAATGCCCAGAGTGAGCGTGAAATGCAAGAATATATATATATGTCGGATTTACATTAGAATTAGGGTTAGGGGCGTGAAACGAATATTTGTTTGGATTACACGTCGTCGTTATGCAATAGAGAAGACATTGGCTAGTGCAAATACGATTATCATAGAACCGGACAAGTAACCGTGGTAATTAGATACTCGAGAAACTAATGACAATGATCCTAGGTTCAATAACGAATCCGCGGTCGACGGGATGATAGATGAACGTGCTCACAAAATCTAAGTCGGACGCGTGATATTCACTGGTCGTAAAGGGTTACTCTTTTCATCGATGAGATCGCGAGCGAGAATGACTTTCCCGTCCCGATGATGCCACGGAGGAAAACTATAATGGGGTGTGTCTAAGGACACGAGATCATCGGATTCGTCGAGAAAAGCCTTCGTTCAGAAAGTAAGGGAAATTGGCGTTGCTGCTAATTGGTCAATCTCCATATCGGTAGTTAGAAAAAGATGCTAGCCGCTCTCGAGGGAAAGTTGCTAGTGGGAGACGCCGCTCGTTGAGAAATAGGTCTCCCCTATCTTCCCGTAGTTGGGACAAAGACTGCTTGTCTGTTTGAAGGACTTTGGTTAGCTAAATCTTAAGATGTATAACGGGCCCTCAGGCTAGCTGAACATGTACTGCGGAGACGCATCGACATCTGGCAATCATCTTACTCGAAGAATAAGGTCTGCGTGTGGCGAGCCACGGGACAGAAACCGTTGGAATGTTTACTGTCGCGTGTCGCCACGAATATTTCCTTTAAGGAGAGCTATAGAATTACTCCATACCTTTGCTAGGCAAAGCGTTCATCCCGTGACCGCGGCTACGTTCGGCGACTGGCTGTCGCCTCGAGCCCAAGCTCATTATCACAACTCTCGAACAATTACAGTCGGATTGAATAACTACAATTGTTTAATCACAGCTATAGTAGATTCTAGGTTACAATGTTGCGGGATTATCCAAAATTCCAAAGGCTCCGGTGTTCTTTCATCTCCGACATATAAAATACTCAATGTGAAATACAACACCTACTTAGCACGTGGCTGAAACAAATATTCGCCTAGATAATATTTCTTCAGTAACGTTTATAAAAGTGTAAATTTGCATAAATTTGTTGCTAGTCTAATAATTACCGAGTTGCAAAAATATCGCATCAACTTAATTGCCAGCCAAAAATCCAAATGGACAGTCGTGACGATTGCAAGTGTTGTCGGCCAGAAGTCATCGGATAAGGAATACGTGACTGTCGTTCGATCACCGAGAAGAGGATGAAACCGCTTCGAAAGCGGGAAGCAAGGCGCCCGATCGCGATAACAATGGCTCTATCACAGAGCGGAACGTACGTAGGTTATCTGAAACGCGGTGGCCCACATTTTGCCAGTCGTAACGGTTCGAGTTCTTCCGTGAACGACGGATTATCGACGCTCGATCCGTTTACATCGGTGCTCCATTATCGTCCGGCCGATTCCGCGTCGCCGTTAGACCGGACAATGGTCGGCTTGGACGATGGCCACGCGTGATCTACCATCCGGAGAAATCGATGGACCCGCGAAACGAGCCACTGCGGACTCCAAGTGTTGAAGCTTCATCTAGATGGGAGAATAGAGGTCTGACGAAATGGTGAGAAAGGGGATTGATCTTTGGCGAACGCGTGATCCATTCTCACGGGTGTTAAGAAGAGTATAAGATCCGTTTCAGGGACGTTTGATGGGACAGAATGGAAGTTTGCCTGCCATTTGGAACCGGCGACGTTTCTTCGTCTATCTACGGACGTGGAAGATTGAAAGTGGATAAGGGAGGAAAATAGGTAGACTTCTTGGAAAATGTACAGGATGAATTATCGCATTTGTGAGGTGGAGCAGGATCATTTTGCGCTACCGGACTGTACAATATTATCGACGTTTGTGTTACAAGTTAACGATATTGATAGATACACTTGCATAAAATAAGTGAAGGGTTACTTCCATGGTCAAACACGGACGCGGTGGCAAAACTTTCAGAACCTTAAAATGTATAAAATAATCAATTCGATTTTTGTTTAACGAGCTCTTACGAATTACACTATAAATAATGTAATATGGTAATATGTTATAGATAATTAAAACTTTGTGAATTTTTCATTAGTTTCATTGTCTTTGGTAAGATTGTTCATTGGAATTTCCCATATGCATTCACTGAATTCAATGTAATTTTCGTATGCGGTGTAGAACTCCGTGAATTTTTGACTATTTTATATATTAATTAATTAATTTTTAACTATTTCTTTTAATTCACCTACATTTTTCATATGGATCTCTATGGTTCGTATGTGATCATATGATTCGTACTCTTTTTAATAAAACTCCTATATTTCGTACAAAACTTCGTAAATCTTTAATTAGATTCATTTTTAGCAAAATTGTTCATATACTTTGTTTTATCCACTAATTGTTTATCATACGAAATGGAACTATATTTTGCTACATTTTTCAGTGATTATGTTCAGAGAGAATATAACTATAGTACCATTTTACATTTTTAACGTAGACTGTGATTTACAAATTAAGTAGACCTCATCATACCGAATAAAACATCGGTTCTTCATAGTTTCCCATTGCTACGTTTCAGACTTTTTAAAGGCAGCATGATTAGTAGTAGGTCCGCTGCTTCACTTTTTTCGGCAAATGAAAGAAATTCCATGGATATTCAAACATAACGAACAACGTGGAAAAGAGAGAAATATTACTCTACGATCGTGTCGGTGATGCAGTAGAATCACGGCGATTTAAAATTCTATATGATAATGGCCGTCGCCAGACGGGATCAGAGGGACTCTCATTTTCCAGACGGGTGGAGCATCGACGTATACACGCTCGCCGAGGTCCAGTAATTTCCGAGTGCAATTACAGCACGATCAAACGACACGGTATAGGGAACGAAAAAATCCCATTTTCTCCTCGTCGTGCAACGAAAGCTGAATATTCGAAACAGCTGCAAGATCCCCGCCGGATGTATTCCCCGGTTCTCGATTATATCCATCACTGATCGGTTTACATCGGCGCTCCATTATTCTCGATGAATGATTTCCAACTGGTGATCAAGGACAAGGAGATCATATCGTAAAACGTAGTTTCGGAATTCACTTTTGGATCACTGTCATTGGAGAATAAGAAAAATGGCCAGTGACGAGAAAAAAATGAGAATTTGTATAATAAGTATTGCAAAGATGAAGTGAAAGTTACGATTGAATTGATGGAAAAGATTTGTGAGAAATTAATAGATACGCTATGATGTTATTTTGTGTGTGTGTATTTTGGTGTCTAATCAATTATATACATGCATATACGTCATCTCTAAAAGATTGTGGAATCTTTGTGCGTTATAAACTGCAGATTCTTTTTTACGCATTTGTCGGAAATTTAAAGGTGCACAAGTGTACAGAAAAGTATGACACGCACAAAACAATAATGCGCAGTAACAAATGCACATCATATTCGAGATTAATACTCAAAATATATTATTCACTGCAATATTAATTAGGTAATATACTTTTCCGTCTAGATTCCATTATTTTTTAGAACTCCAATTCATAAAAATATGAATTTGCGTAAATACTCGCAACCTAATTATAATTTATTCGAATATATTTATATTATATTAATATATATTTATCCTATCGAGCCAATAATTACGAAAAAATATTCGATAAATTGAAAGAGGCGAAATAAACTCGAAACGAGTAGATAGCATGTTTCTGTTTGAGATAGGATGGAAAGTGCGCTTTTTTTATGCTTTACGAATATTCGATAGTTGGCCTCCAGCTATATGTATATGAGAGAAACGAAAGGAGTAAAGTGAATTCTCGAATATCTAGAATGCGTCCATTTAATCTGATTAAAACGTTCCGATGATCTCGATAGGGTTTCGTTTCTCTTTGCCTGTAGTCTGAGTGGCCTCTCTGCACGTGGGGACGTTTCGTTGGCTTTAATTCGCTTGCTGAACCATTAACATTTCCCGGGCAGAATCGGATAGTTGAGGTCATATTTCAGAGGGTTCTGGTGTCACAGGTGGTTCCAGGGATTCCTAGCACTGGGTCTTGATAGTTTCACGAGTTTTGAAATTTCTTAGATACTGTAGAAGAACGACGTAGAATATTTTTGAGGTATCAGAAACTTCAGACGCTGAGCTTTGCGAAAGTACGCGCGGATCTGAAAACAAGAGCTTTCATTTTTAGATTCATTAATTCTATGATATTTCCAAACTCAATTGAAATTTTGATACACTGCAAAACGCTTTTTAATTATATCTATTCTCCTATTTCTCTATTGTACCAACATAATATGATTATATGATTTCAATTCGTTATACATATTTCAATTGTAATTGGTTAGGTATAATTTTGACATATATCAATCGTTCATTTGTTTTTATATTTTGACGTGCATTTTTACCTTAAATACACTAAATATGTGTAACTGCAGATGTAACTTTCGAGAATGATTGACACGAATATGTATATTACCATGATTTATATGAACATACCTTTATACGAATTTCCTACCAATGTATAAAATCGCCAGAAATCTTTAGAACTTACAAGCATGCTAAAGTATCACGAATCTTTTGAAAGCTTGAAGATCTCAGAAATGTTCAACACCCCATAAACCTGCTAAAGTTTCGAAAATCTAAATTATCGCCGTTCCATATCAGACACCTTACAGCGCAATCGTCTCGTTCCTTTTCACCCTTAAACACCGGAATTTCCACAAGATATCAATTTTATTTTCATTTAGAATGTCGACTACCGAGTTTTATGGAGCATTTATTTCCCGTTGCACGTTCTTTAGCACCGCTTAGTAGCGGACGTAAAAAGCGCAGATCGGGCATAAAGAGTCTCGATTAGCATCAAAACTTAGCCACATCACGTAAACGCAATCAAATGCCGTTTCTTCATCTTTGATGACGTACGTTCTCCTTTAACAGCCCGCGAACGATGTAATCTGTTCCTGTACTTACAACACGTTTCTCTCGTTTCGCAAGATTAATGGCGGAAAAACGAGTCATCGGTTCTCTACGATAACTTCATCTCGGTCTCTTTATACATTGTACATATGAAGCTATTTTTCCCTGATAAATAAATTTCTTATGTGAAAAATCATACGACTCCGAAGCTCGAGATATTTTTTTCAAATATAATTTTCTTCTTTCACGATAAATAAATCGAATCAATCCAATCCATTTATGTTGTACCATTTATGCTGCTTCTAAATCCGCGAAGCTAATGAACGCTAAAGGTTCATAGCATTCAAGTGATAAATTATGTAATTAGGAAAATTAATAGAAATATTCAGTAATATCGCTTACAGCGTTTATCATCTCACTACCTGAATCTTTCCTATACAAATCAAGCAACTCTAAAGTTTTATAAAATGCATAATACTAATAGCGACGCTGAATTCCTTTAACATTTCAATATCTCAAGAATTTTCTTTTAAACGTAGTTGGTTAAACGGTCGCTTTCGTTAGATCGCAATTAATCTGACGCCGTTTCGGATGATTTCCAAGCGTATGTATTTAATTTGAAAGAAGTTTCGCAGAGAGAGAGAGAGAGAGAGGGAGAGAGAGCACGGAACACATTTTGCCGCGGCAGTTTCCACGCGTGTTTCATATTCATGACGACGGAAATCTATGCGCTGCGCCGTATATATTTACGTGACGCGACACGAGGCGGACACTGGAGCCGCGGTACCTGCATTTACAGCGGTAATATATCGTAATGAGACTCGGAGTGTTTGGCAGATGGTAAATCCGCGTTATAATTCATTAGAAAACATGGCTCGTTTCCACGGTGAATGGTCCGCGATAGCTGAAACGTTGAACAACTTTTCGTCACAAAACAGTTTTGTAACTGTTACGTAAACTTTTCCTCTTGAACAATTGAACTGATATTATTTGTAAACTACGGATACCCGTGCATTTTTTATATTTTTGTGTGAACGTAAGCAGAGAAATTACGAGGCCAAATAAAAATTTAGTTATTGTGCAGGAAGGTGCAGATTTTTTTTGTCAAATGTTTTCGTTGGAATATATAAAAGGTTCTGTCGAAAACATTTTTCAACACGACAAAGAGAAAAACTAAAATTTTAAATTTGAATTTTGATCAGAAAAAATAAAACGGGAAAAGATCACATTTGCGAATTTAATTAATAGAATAAACAACCGACATGTAAAATGTGAAAAGTTAAAGCGTCGCCATGTAAAACGAAATTGTTCGATATATCGGGACAAAGTGGATGGCCGCTTGAAAAAGGAAAATAGATGTGATTTTCAGGAACGACCAGGCTACTTCCCGGAAAATCCCGCGAGCCTTTCGAAAGTCCCATTTTTCCATAATTCCGGAAAAGGACGAAACGGTTCCATGCATCGTCCACATCCTGCTGTTTTCCAACCAGCTTCGCTCACTGAAAAATCAGTGAAACGCTTCAGAATCCCTTCCTCGTAAAATGACACACCGAAAATTCGCTGGCTACTGAAACTAACTCCAAGCTGTCAGGGACATATGGTCATCCCTCGAACAGATATATATCCAGATTAAATTAAATCGTGAATTTTTCATCGATAGACGAGACACGTCTCCCTCCCTTTATATCTTTTTATTAGCGATTCTTGCTTTGGCAAGCATTTGTGTTGTTCGATCAGCACCGGTCTTATAGATGACTGGAGTATGAAATCTGTATCAAAGAAATTCAAATGACAGATATTGTGCCTTTATAATAATTATCATAATTAAATATAATCAATTATAAAACGTGGATCCTATCTTTCATGCATCCTATTTATACTTTTTACTATTTATATTTTAGTTACACAAGACAGAATGGTTATGGATAATTAACTGAGTGTCAGTCGATCCACATTTGAATAGAGATATCTGTATGACCAGTAAAAGTCCTCATCTACTTTAAATATCTCGACTCGGTCGAACTCGCTGTATTTTTAGAATTGCGCCACGGAAGGTGTATCGTAATTCTATCAAATATTTCTCTGCATATAACCAACCTTTACAATTCACCTCTTGCTTCCAAATAATAAGTTTCTTCGTCAAAATGAACTTCGTCAAAATAAAACTTTCATTTATGGAATAAAATTCAGAAAGTCGCACAGGATTTATTGTGAGTTACGATACATAAATGAATACACCTGACACGTTCCTGCGCGAGATCCAACCGTGACAACTGGAGTGGATCAATTCTAAAAATAGTAGAAGTTTCAAGTTGCATAATCGTCCAAGACACAAAGGTACCCGTTGATATTGTTAGAAGTTTGATAGCGATAAGAACAAAATCTCGAGTTTCTCTCGACGTTGATGTTCTCCTGGTTGGTTGAAAGTGCCCTGGAAAAACATTTGTACCGTGAAGTCGATCGTTTCTAAGCAAGGAGATTCTCGTCGAAAGCTTCCCCGGCGAAGAACCGTTTCCAAGCGACGCGCCACTTCGTTATCGGGTCGAACTGCTGATAACGGACACTTGAAACTTTATTAAGTTCGAGCGATTTTATAAAGCGAGTTAAGTGACTTCCCAGAAGTAGCTGTTGTTGCCTAGCCGCTTTTATTCGTCACGCTTGCGAACTTTATCATACCGATCGTTCAAACTGTATAGTTCCGTGAATTTTTACGACCCTTAAATTTTTTTATCGAGCAAACGGTAGCGTTTTAGTCGACTTTGTATAATGTTACACACAGAGAAGCTCAATAGTCATGCTATGTATAATTGCAGAGAATTTCGCCGATTCTATGTGAAACGGCAAAATGAAAATGTGTAATGTAGGAATTTACATCGTATCAACGTAATTGTAATTTCAGTAATTTTGCAAATGGAAATTTCAGTAACTTTAGCATTAAAAGTATCCTACTACTCTAGAAGTGTGGAAAGTGCGAGATCTAAAGCAATGCCGACACCGAAATAAAGCTATAGTTGATTACATATTCAAAAAAATTGTGAAATGTACAAGTAGAAAGTAAACTAACGTAACACATATAATCCAGTTGAATGCACGCATAGTCTCACAATACTTAAAATCATTTGCCCCGAAAACGAAGCGTCGCGTAAAAAAATTTTATTCCACGTTTTCGACTTATTTTCTCGCATACGATCATCCTTTTTCGCCTGTATATTTGATAAAGACGCTATTCGTGAATAAACCAAATTTCTCCATGAAAATACGATCAGAACTTCGATATAAACGTAAAACATTCAAATAAAAATAGTCGTTCGTCACTATCCAGGCAATTCTATTTTCATCTTTTAATATAACTCTCTGTTATGGCTTCCATCGTCATTTTTGAAATTTCCTATTTTCCGTCAAATAGCTGGGAGCAACGAATAAAATCAAGTTTCATCGAACATAATCGGTTGCCTCTGGAGGATATTAATTCTCAGAAACAACCTCGGAAACATCGATACGTAAATTCGTGTTTTAAATTCCTCCGATCGACAATGATCTTTTTATGTGCTTTCACTCGGGTAATGATGGGCGTGTGTAGAAACGATTTGCGCGGTTCAAATTAGTTAGTGAGGACTAAAGTTATAGAAAATCCAAAAACGACGGAAAAAAAATTGGTGGAGCGACGGCGCGAGAGAAAAATAATTTCGGCCGGATACTGGCGGGATGAAACACGAGGCTAACCGAGGCGAAAGAGGGACACGCGAGTCCTCGCGAATTGAAATTTCTAGATATTTTTGCGGCGTGCATTCAGCCGTTTGCAACGACGCGAGGACCATCGAGGAGGGGTTTCATTTTTCCGCAGAATCGATAATTGTTTGCGTGCAGCTAGCGATGGGCGTCGACGCGCTTCGAAACCGTCTTTGAAACCAAAAATATCGATAAATATGAAACCTGTATATTTTACTTTATGCAGAAAATACTGATCTTCGATGGAACTTCTCAAAATTTCGAACGTCGAAACTCGTCTCTTCAAATTTCAAAAAGTCAGCTAAAAGTTTGAACTCTGTCAAAAAAAAAGTTCCTTAATCTTAATTCTTCGAATCAGATTTTCGAGATTCTTTTACGATCCTGCAGACTTTTATCAATTGCAATTCAAAGTTCGGAAATTACCATAATCCATAAAAGATTTCACAGGACTCTGATGTTTTTCAACTTTACCCGTTCTTTCGTTTATAAAGAAAAGAATCAATCCTTTTGGATCATTTCGACGAGTGTTTCGTCTAAGAAAAATTTGCCGGGAAATGATGCTTCGAAACGAGGATTTTATGCAAATTGTTCCAGAACTCTGAGTAGAGTTGGATCGAATCGCCATCGCTACCGGTGGTATGCACAAGGGGATGAAAAAGGCAGCGCCGATTCGGCCGATGGAACAGTTAATTGATACAATACAGCGCGTCCATATTTCGCTCAGGCTCGGATTTCAATGGCGGAATTTCCGGTTGGAAAGCGTGTGGCCATTGAACGCCTAATACGGAGTTTTTAACGCGACAGAGCTTTAAGACTGACCCGATGGAATAAAGACAGATTTCACGCCGAATGGACGCGTACAAAGCCTACCACGTGCGTGCCCGTACATTCTCTCCCGTTCTTCTCCGTGTTTTTCGTTCTCCCCTTTCGTTTCTCGTTTATTTCTAAATAAAAGTCACCGATCCGATCAGCTATTCCGTGCCAAATGCGATTTCACGTTTTTTCCTACCCGTCTTTCCTTGTTCGCGAGTGTGCATGCTAACAACGCCAGCTACGTCCACTTTTGTGTCTTTAAATGACGCCTACTTCTACCGAATGGATGGTGAGTACTCCTTTTCTCTTTCTGGAAAAAGAAATTTATATATTTCTGGAGAAGAGATAAATATGGGAAAGCTTTGAACATTTTGCTATTTATTGGGCAACTTTGTGATTGCTTTTAAGAAAACTTTGTCTCTCTTGAGATAGTTTTGAAAGGTTTCTAAGTGTACTCGGTTTCTTATGATGAACAAGATATTTTAGAAAGATCAAAATACGAATAAGAGAATTTATATTCTTGGTATAGGTATTTAATATTTTTGCTTATTTTTTTACTTGTTAGAAAATGACACTTTTGTCTTGACCAATGCCAGATTTTTATATTTGATGTATAACTGATGCATTTAATGATCAATTAACGGTATTATCTTTCAAGTAGTATTTTGCAAAAATACATAACGATGCGTTTTAAATTTTATCAAACATGTTGAACTCTTTGATTCAATTAATGTCAGATTTTGTTTTTCAATGATCAGTTAGAAACGGTATTTGCCACGCAGTATTTCGCAAGAGTATATGATAAATTCCTTTTTTGAAATTTTATATTATTCTTCCTTTCCGTATATTTATTCTTATATTTTTATCAGAGTTTTGGGTGGAAAATAGAGGGTTGATCATCATAATTTATATTCACGAGGAACACCATGAATCCGAGCATCGTATCTTCTTTTATCATACCGGCGCTTTTTTTCCATTACTCCTGAAATTGATTTCCCTTTCTTCGGCGGCGTAGGATTGTATTAATCCCAGCGATGGTACCCAATCGTTCCTTCATCCAGTTGCGCTGCTAACCTTCCAGATCTTTCTCTTTCTTATATATAATGGTCGAAAGAATGCCGGTTCCGATGGAATTGGAATGATCTGACTCACGGTTTTGCATTAATCGCGATCACCTCTAACCGTTCCTCGCGTCGCTTTATGAAACTAACAGGAAGCAGAGGAACTTCGTTCCATTTTCATTGTAATGCAACACCTTCTATCGATAAGTTTGCTTCCCTCTCGTCGATGTTCCATTTTATTGAATCTATATATCAACCTATCCTGAATCGTCAAACACGATGGAAAATTAAACACGTTTATTTACCGAGATTTTATTTACAAATATTTCGTTCAATCAATGATACCCAGTTTTCGAATATTTTCTCCTTTTCTTTTTTCCTATTGTTTGCCTTAATGTCCTATACGTATCGACAGCTAAAATAATAAACTCCGTGTTTTAATATTACAGCAAAAATTCGATACTCAGAGTAGCTTTCGTTTTGCGTTATTCAATTCTTTTCGTTTTATTAAATTTATATGCAACGAGAGGGGTTTCTGCTTAAATTTTCTGCTCTGGCAGCGAATTAATTCGAGCAAAATTTTTTTGTTTCTCTCAATTTCTTATTAGCAAGTATTTCGTAATGCTTCCAGAGAAATTTTGATATTTAATAGCAATGTTGAGCAAATCGTTTAGCGGCAAAGGAACGTGATTGAACCGAGAACGATTCAAAGAACGTAGCAGAGTTTGGAATCATCTCTTCCTTACAATTGATCAGTTGCTTTCCTTTTTTATTTCTTGTTTCGCGTAAAATGTTTCTCTGTTTTACAAATACTACAAAAGCAAAGGACTCTCATAAAATTCATTAAAATGGAACAGCTAACTTTTTTGCCTCAAGATATGTGCCCGAAAACGAATTCCACGTTTCCCATTGAAAACTAGCACTTTTGAGGCAACAAATCGAGTTTCGGTTACAATCAAACTGGTACGTCAAACCGTAGGAACCACCCATTTCAGGTCGTTACAAATTGTTCTTGCTTTACAAAAAACCCGGTTTTCCAATCAACACGAAGTCTTTTATAAAATAACCACTCCCAGTTTCACAAACCACAGTGTTCTCCGACTCGTTCATTACCATTTTAAACCGGTTAGGTCCATCGATACACTTTCTATCCAGATCATTATTACTCGCCGTATCTATGCATCGACTCGTGCAGCTTTTCAAGAGACACATGCACAATTTCGTAGAAAATTCAGGCTCCATTAATCTTCTCCTTCTTCTACACCTTACTACTATCTACGGGTCATTCCTCTGCTCCGTTTTTTTTCCTTCTCTACAGGGTGTATCTGAAATAATACAATAGGAAGGGTACAGGATAAAATAAGTCGAAAGATAAAATAAATCGAAAACGTAGAGTGACATTTTTTCACACGAAGCCTGGTTCTTTAATAAATTTCATAAATTATGGCGAACTATTGCTTTGTCCTTAACACGTTCACTGTCACATCAGTTCTATATATATCTTGCCCTCGAAACTACGATAGATCGAAATACAACATTTACTTTCTTGCAAAATATTATATTGCACTTGTGCACCTTTCTCTGCCAACGTTATCTAATTTCTCATCGTTGAAAATCCTTTAGTTCACGAAACGTATGTTATTTTAATCAACCTATAAAATTTAGTTAAACGATCACCGATGACCGTCGTGCCAGTCATCGTATTAATGGATTACATAATTTATATGAAAGCAGCTATTTTTCATCTTTGTCTTATTTTTGCACTTATATTCACCTGCTTTCACATTATTATTACAAAGCATTACAAATTGCATCACCAATTCAGAAACACCCTGTACATTCACCTATCCCCTTTCATTTATTTTAAATCCCTTCCCCACCCACCCTTTAATCCTTGCAACGTCGAACACAAACACCCTGTTCGAATTTCTTATGCAGTCCTCGCGCATACAAACGACGCGTTTAGACAGCCACCCTCGTTCTCGAAGACGCGGCGAAAACCGGGAGAGAGAGGAATGCAGAAGTGTGGCCCGGAACCAGAGGGTTGGAAGGGACGAATGGACGCGTTCCGGTTCGATCGTACGTTTCCTCCGGCTCCGCTTTGTCTCTGTAAAACGAAATAATGGATTTTCGGCGGTGGACCCCCACGAGCTTCGAGCGAAATAACGCCAGGGGTGGAAAGAACCGTCGCTGATGAATGTCGAGCCGGTGAATTGCGAACAATTCCATAGTACCAACGATCGACGTGATTTAATTATCCATCCGGGTAGCATTAAAGGGGGTGGTATTAAATCGGCCGGTGGGTTTCTGCGACAGAGTTTTGTGTTCTTAATGGGCTTCTGCAAGATGGATTGTAGTTTGGCAGAGTCGTGCGGTTTTTCGAAGAATTTGAATGGTTTTAATGCGAGTACTAAATCTATTTTTGCTTGTCTTTTTTTTAGTTTTTCAACAGTTTGGTTTTGTCTAACGAAAAAATTGTAGTAAAACTTGTGGATAAAACGGACAAAAAAAATTTATTAGTCCGATATCTACGATTCGAATACATACAGAGTAAGGCGTACCAGCAGGTTAGAGTAGCAAATTTAAAAAACGACAACGTCAAAATCTGCGAGAACGTTACACATCAACAGGTTGGCCGAAACTTTTACGCCTTACGCTTTCCGTGAGAAACGATCCTCATTTTCGGCTTCAGCGATCTCAAAGACCCCTAAAAAGTGTCATTTTAACCGAATATTTTGCAGTCTGGATAGCATACTAAAGCGTAATAATATTTCCTTTTCTCGACCTAAATATTAAAATACATTTTTAATTCCGTTTTTAAACAGAACCGTTTCTCAGATAATTGCATCGACCTAAATGTTACGAGATTTTTATTCCCTTCTTTAAATGGAATTATGTCTGAGATATACAATAATACGTTCTTTTACATTTATTATGCTGTACCTTATGTTTCTGATGTAGTGCAATGAAAATATGAAACGCGAGAAATAACAGGAAATTTTCTTCATAAATGCGAAGAACATAATTCTCCAGTTCTAAAAATTCATTTTTCTAAAAATGTTAAAAGCTTAGTTGCATATGAGACGCTCGAGAACGCGACGCAAAACCTAATTAACGCAGATTGTTTTTGGGTTCATTAAAATGTGACGCTTAATGTTTCGGGAATAGTAAGTTCGCGCGGGTCGAATTTCAAACAGGTCTTTCTGGTCCTCCGTGGGACGTGCTTTTAAGAGAATTTTACCTGGCGATGCGATGGTATTCGCCTGCTGGTGACTGCGAAAAAGGGATTAACCGCATAATGAGTGAGTTTCGTTGCGGTTATTGCCCGGGTGTAATTGGAAAAAATGTTCGATATCGCTGGGGCCAAATAATTGGCACTTTTGTGGTGCGGAAAGAGATTCAAAAAATGTACAATACACCTTTCACTGCTATTTCCTTAAACTATCCGAAGCTAATAAAATTGGAGACACATCATACTATGGAAGTCAGTGAAATGAATCTTTAAGAATGTCCTCAAGTACTTTTTACATCACACGAATGAACGACGTTATATCAGTAAGAAATATTTTTAGAACTACGTAAACACTTTAGAGATTGGGTAGATAAAGAAATTTTAGAGATTCTTCTTATTTACTTCTATTATATTATGATCGATTCTCAATTTTGTCAATTTCGGGGAACAATTTGTATTTTTCATTCAATTATTGATATTACTGTGTCTTTATTACCGTAGTCCGTTCAGTATCCGATTCTATCTACTTAGTAATTACTGGTAACCAATAATAATTATAGTTATGTTAATACTTCATATAGTTTCTCAATAAACATTACGAAAAATCTTTTTTGAAATCTTCTACGAATCTGATCGAGCTAGTTGTGTCCATAATCTAGCGTGTCTTTCATATTCGGTAACGGAGATACAAAATTGCGAAGAAAAATATGTAAGAATAAACCACAAAGATCCACAATTCTCACATTATTACGTAACTATATGGTGGAAATATATTTCCAAACATGTACTAAGAAATTCTATGAAACGTTACGACGAATATACGTAATTACTACCTCGGTTTATCTCTTAAATGAGCAAACACCGAATATACAAAATTTCATTTGAGTATTGGACATTCCACCTGGAAGCTCGAAACATTTCTCTTCCAAATTAGTTTTGAAGTTCTCATATTCAACGAACCAAAAGAAACCGAGTTTGCTCGAAAAAACTGCCAAACGACCGTCAAAAAAATCCCTGCGAACGTTGCAAACGACGGAACCAGTGACTCGAAAGGATGAACGAGATCAAGCTCACCGAAGGAGGGTGGTCGAGGGAAAAAGGCAGAGCTTAATAAAATTCCAATTTAGCGGGATTACCGGTGGAGTGCGAGCAAACCGACATTTCTTGGAGGGGGATCTGCTATGAACGAAGACAGAAAGGAAGCGGAGATTCAGTGCGAAGGGTTGTCGGAGGGACCGACGGTTGAATAGGGAGAAATTATTTTGAAGAATTGGAATTGCTGGTGCGCAGCAGTTGGCCCTTTGATTTTGCTCCTCTGACCAATCTCGATCGCTACTGTACACCGACGCCGTTGCCAGAAACTGTAAAAGAGAACCATCTGACTGACGAAAAGGGTTACGGAGAACGCAGGGCAACACTTTTTATGGTGTCAAACGCCTTGGCTTCTTTGAATCTCTTTTCAAAGCGGTTTCGAGCATTTTCGTTGCTGGCGAGTGTGGGAAACCTGTAAAATAAATGTTAAATACAGTCTCACGAAAAATACCGAGGTTTATTAATACGATGGATAATGGGCTGTTTAAATACCTTTGTCACCTCCGAAAAATATAAATTTATATTAAATATCCTGGAACTTATATACATTCAGATTTGTTTCGAGTTTGATCAATACAATCGTGATAATCGAGTCTGATAACTGTGCTAATGAAATTGCACAGTTTCGTATAACACGTGTATAATACATTTGTAAAAGGTGTCTACGAATATTCGAATACCTTCATGAGCCTGTGCTCGTCTCTTTCTCTGTTCAATCAGCGGACTCGTTGAACAATTTTCCTCGGAGATTCCGTTGATCGTTATCACCTCTGAAGCCAACGATTAAATGTCTAGCACTGCTTCTTCCTGCGGCTTACTAGCAATTTGCAAAGGCTAAATTAAATAATCAATTATGGTATTAACGATATATTTGACTCGAAAATACCATGTCGGATAATATCCCTGAAGTGAATAGGACGCGACCAATTTTCGCGTGAAGCATTTTCCAGAAAAGAATCTTTCTACGAATTCACCTTCTCGAATCTCTCTCAAATTACCGTTTACACCTGATTTCGAGATTCTCCCAAAGATCTCTTCTCTTCCACAGCTAGCAGAAGATAATTACTATTGTCTTATTTTTCTAATTATTATTATCTTTTTCCAGCCAGGGTATGGTACTTGATCAATAATTCCCGTCTCATAATATACACTATGTTTGAACATTCCGCACAAGGATTAAGGTTAAACCTTAAGCTGTTGAAACTTATCTGTCTCAAATAATCCTACTTTATCATACATCTTTGTTCCACTTGATTTTTCTTTGGTCGCTTCGTGGAAGTTTCACGAGCCGGAAGTCGTTCTGCCGGGTCAACGGATAAACTGGGAGGGAGAATGGAAATGTACATTCACCGGGTGAGCAGGAACCGGGCCACATTTTCCGCGGGCCTTTCACACCGATGTCTCGGTGCAGATTGAATCTTCGCCTCCGATCGATCAATGTTACAAATTGTCGATCGCTCGCTGCGATGTAACTCCATTCGTAGCGCAGATTTACGCCAAGACAATAATCTCACGCAACAGCTCCGCTCCCTGTGAAAATATATTTCATTATGATTACCGAGAGCGCTGGAATTTTCAGGATTCGCTTAAAAGTTTACTCGGCAGCGAAGGCGGTCGGGAACTTTCACGACGTTCCGTTTCTTCGGTTTCGAATGGAACACGACAATCCTTAACGAGATAATCTCGTTATAGAATATTTTTGAAGTTTCTGTAGAAACGTTATTAAGGTATCCTATAACTGGAAATAACATGAAAGTGTCATCGTGTGAGTGTACATAGATCGACGAAACATGTATTAAATCGTTGCGATAAAGATATAGAACATAAAGAAAGTAATAGGTTGTGATCGACTGTGGATTTTTATACGAAACTTATATTCGCGCAGGTAGGAAAATGCATCGAATGCCCATAATATACCAGAATACAACGCAATCTCTTGAATTTTGAATCTATTAAAACTTGATCTTGTTAAAGCTATCGAATTCAGTTTACTTCTGTCTTAGAGTTGAAACCTGAGCTTGCAGATTTCAAGGTCTCTTTCGCCGGAGCTGGCAGAGAGATATTTTCCTCGGGATCCAACAGCTATGTTCTTGAATTCTGAATCGTTTTCAATCCAAGGTTGCCGAGTTCAATAGCTCCTCCACTTTAGTTTACGGAGAAATTGTTTCCAGAGAATCCAGCTACCCATCTATGTTTTAGAATTCCGAATATATTCAAGAATAGCTTGCAAATTCCAATAAATCATTCACCCTGACCTCCTTGTTCTTGCGTCTTTGAATTCCAAACTCGTTTAACGCATCAAAAATATAATTGATATAATTATTCAAGAATAACCTTCGAGTGAAAAAAATGACAAAACATTCATTTTCATCTTCAAAAACCACAAGCTTACGAATAATTATATTCATTAATGAAAAAGATAATCTTATCCCTTAATGGATTAAAACGATCAAACTTCTGTTTCCATTACTAAATTCAAGCTAACAAGATTTCAATGTTCCCTTCACTGGAAATATGCAAGTAAAGTCATTCTCTTTGGTTCTGTCAGCGGCATTCTTGAATTTTGGAACTAGTTGAAACCTGAGCTTGCAGATTTCAATAATACCTTTGTCCGAGCTTGCAAGAAAACCGTCCGTAAACGTTAACTGACATTCGAACGAGTACATTCGATGTCCGTTTTCACGCGTTCCAACTCGGTGCAAATGACCATGTACCGTGGTCCGTATAAAATCGTTCTTCTACTAGCAGTGGCACGTTTTAATTGCTGCTGACGCGGTTAACCGGTAAATCAGCTAAACCGATTAACCGATACTCACTGGGCAATCGATTTAGCCGACTAACACGTTTTTGATCATTAAATTAATGGCTCGGAACGTCCCGGATACGGGACAACGTTCGTTAAAACTGCAAATTAATGTGCGTAAGTTGGAATGTCTGTGGTGGATCGATGCTCAATTTCAAAAATACAAGTAATTTAGTAAAACAAATACGATATTTTTCGATCGTAATTGAGAGATTCGAAGTAAAAGTAGTATGAGTACTTTTTTCTTCTATTTCTATAGTGAAAGAGAGATAAACGCTAGAAATGGTAAATTAATATTGGTAAATTAAAATTAATATTAATTAATGGTAATTTAATATTTATCATTCCTAGTATTACCATATCTACTCAGAGGATTTTATTACGAATGTCTACATTTTTATGGTTGTGTATAGTAAGTTATCTTAAAATTACTTGCCCTACGATTTAAATTCCGATAGTGTGTCTTATGAACGACAAGTTCGGTTACACGTCGAGCCATTTTGCGGTTCGACCAAGCGTTCAAAGTTGTGATAGTCGCACACGTTTTATGGCACGTGTAAGGTACAACTGGTTTAATTTTGCAAGATGTTTGATAAATAATTACGAACGATTCATTGGTGAACAAGAAAGGTTTATTATCTCGAAGTAAATAATACATCAATAACATTTTATTACAATTTCTGAATACATCTATCCTCTAACTACAAACGTCTCCTACGCCTACACGATGTTGTAGGCGAAAGAGTTAATGTGTAGATGAATCGACGGGCAAACGATTATAGTTACGAGAAATAAAGTTTTTAGTATTTGTGCATCGTACGTGATCGAGAACTTTGTGAACTTCCGTTATACGTGATCTAAATTTTGCAAATTTCCGTTATGGATGATCGAAAATCTGTGAACTTGCATTACACGTGACCCAATTCTGTGAATATCCACCATTCGTCAGTCAAAATGAATTTCTGATTTTTTAAAGAACAATGTCTAAATTTCTGTATCAGAATTTAACTTTATCCACAGATTAAAGATATTCGTTACTTGTATCATTTTCTTCTCAGTCTGTCGATAATGTTTCGAACTTTTTCTTAATTCCACCTTGTTTTGAGTACTTTATTCCTTTCCTTTAACTAGGTACACACAAATTCATGTAAAGCAACGTTTACGAGATAAAGTCCTCTTCAGTTACTCCTGAACTGAACTTCTGTGCTTGAAAATTCAATTTCAGTGCCGGACTCTATCTATCTTGTCGATCCGATCGCCTGTATTCTTCAACGCTTGTATGTTTCATTGTTCGTCAGGTTCGTGTTTCCATTCGCTCGTTTTCCTTCCGCTCTCGTAATTCATGTGTGAAATTTGACTTAGCTTAAGCATTTTATATCGCTGTTGCAGGCCAGATATTTTGATGGAACTACATACATTTGGACATAAATGATATCGCAGAAGCTCTATAGCAGTGATAGAATTTTAGCACGTATACGGACAGATAGCTTGGACAAGTTTGAATCACTTTCGAATTATCCCGCTGTTTTCACTGAGAACATTTAACCCCTTATGTTAGAATATCGTGTCAGACTCGTAACATGGATTAAGATTGGTATCAAGCAACAATCTAATATTCTCCATAGAGATAAATGCAAATCTAATGTCTTAAGGAATAGAGGAAGATTCGCCGATATTAAGAGATTCGTATGCAAATTTCAACAAATACAACGTTCCACGTAACTCGAGTTTAATCCTTGAAGATTATTGTAATATCGTAGAATAGCTTTGATTGGAGATCGGCTGAAATTAGAAAACACCGTGTACGCCGTCTTTTTGTGGTTTGTTTACATCCAAGAGCGCCTAGTAACAGTGACGCGAGAAAAGATAAGCAGCGTCAAAACAGAAGTACGGTTTCATATTTCAAGGAGTGGCAATCGAGAGGCCAGAGTATGTGAGCCGAAAAGTGTGCGTGTGTGTGTGTGCAGGACCGAGCAGGAATACATTGGTGAGGGTCAGAGTTGATCGAGACGTCGAAGCATAGAGTCGTTAGAATTGAATTGCGAGTGTTGTCGAGTGTTAGAGTTGCTAGTGAGAGAGAGTTACCAAATAGTTGTCAAGTTATTTGTTGTAAATACGAGCGATGCATTTAGTTTTCCTGTTAATCAAACATCGTTTCTCTGTCTAACTAATATCTGTATTTTCAATCCATTATTAATAAATTATAATTAATCGGACAAAATTACACCTTTAATATATTCCGATATTACATTATTATAAAGTTAAAGCAGTGGGATCAAACGTTTTGTTATTCAATACCAGGTGAAACGTAGAAAAATTATTGTTTGCAGTTGTGATCAACAACACTGTAAACTGGTGTTATCGCTCGACGATAATATTAAAATATAAAATGCAATAGATCGAATCTCGTTCCTTTAATAGTTAAGCTGTACTTACGTTAAAGCGCAATTTTAACTGAAAATATCATACCGGTCGACAAGACTGTACAATATTTCAATCTTTTATATCAAACATAGTATTAAAGTAATAACCGTGATAATAACGAGACTAACATATACGGGGAAAAATCTAAAGCAAGGAGTTAACCAAGGACTCTTTTGTCACGGCTGGGTTCGCTCTCTGGGTTCTGTGTCAAAGAAGATCACCCCGAAAGAACCACCGAATTAAACCAGACGAACAGCCATTTTCCCGTGGCGTCAAACGAAAATAAAACACGCGGACTATTTTCTTTTGTACAGGGAAATGGACTTCCTTCCCTTCGACGATAAATTCTGATTTCAGAGCATGGCCAAGTAAATTTCCCGTGGATTCCAGGGAAAAGTGAATCTCCGGCAATGGCTTTAAAACGCAGATTGCCTACGTAAGATGACTTTCCTTGTTGGACATATATGTGCAGTAGCTTATAAAAGTGTTTCAATATTTACCAGAGAAAATTTTTATGAATATTCTATGTGTACATTATAGTCTTTAACTTTTTTTTAACTTTAAACTCTTTAAAATTTCATAAGTGCTGTAACGGAACACGATGGCTTGAACTATATTAGTAAAAATTTAAACGAATATTACAATCTATATGGAATACTATAAATCTATAATCTATACTAACACTACAGAAGTTATAGATATTTACTGTATACATATATCGAATAAAAGTATACACTACGAAAAATCATCTTAAATATATAATACGTCTTATGGATGGTGCCAGTAAATATCGAGATCCATTAATACAATGGATAATCGTCTGTTTAAATACCTTCGTGATCTCTGAAATATACGCTTGTACTAAATATCATGTAATTTCTATGACCATTTTCAATCTTATTTTAAATATTATTAACGTAATCATGATATCTTGGTCTCATTACAGCGCCGAGGAAATTTCAACATGTTTACGGTATAACACAAATACGTACATAAATTGTTCCTATTTCCGCATTCATGTGCGAATACACGTATCTGCATAGGTACGTGAGATTACGTCCACGTAGCCGGAAGCGGTCTACGTTCTCTGGCAAGAACCACGTTTTGCGACCGAGCACCCTCCACGCCTCGAGACGCACCAGCCTGAACACTCTGCGCCGTCTTCGTCCCTCCAGGCACCATTCGTTTCACCACCGCCGTTCGTTTTGCTTGTCGAAACGTCCTGAAGCATCGTTGTCGGCCATTAAGATCTAACGACACCGTTGCGCCAACGAGTGGCTCGGTTGCTCGTGCAATCCTCGTGCCGCGAGACTTCGACTTCTCTCTTCTTTGCCCACCCTTTACAACCGCCCGTTTTCACCCCATCCATCGTTTTCACTGTTCGTCCACAGCTTTTTGCCCATGTTATTTGCATTATTACTTGGGTAACAAAGATACGAATGCAAAGTGGCCATGAATATGTGTTTATTCGAATGAAGATGAAATTAAGAAGAGGTAGGATTGAGAACGACGCATGATTATAGGAGGGGCAAATTTTTATACTAGGTGATTTATAGAGCGATTTGTGGAACGGACGTGGATACCACACAGAGAATTTGTTATACGCGACAAAGATGTGTGTCGTGCGTGTGAAGTCTTTGGAAGACGAAAACAGAGTTTTAAACTTTTTGGAAATTTTCCGTTCCCTCTAATCTAAGATATCGCCAATTTTACTTGGAACTGGAGCTGCTGTTCATATGGGTTTTCTGCGCGTTGGTAAAAGAACTCGTAAAATCTGATGCATTTAACGGAAAGAAAACGAGAGTATTGGTTAGAATCGTGTACGAATCGTATCAACGTTGATGAAGAGTCGTATCACAGCTTTAAAGCTTCATAATATCACTAAATCATTGCAATGAAATAAACATTGTAATTATAACTCCAAACATCGCCCATCTCCAAGGGAACGAACTCTTCGATATATTTCCTTCGAATTATATTCTTGGAATATAAAAATATTCTTCAAGTCTACATCGTTTATCGATGTGAGCTAACGAAAGGATCGCTTCGTATAAACTAACTTTAATTAACAATAATACCGCAGAAATTTATTTTGCGGATACTATTTATATATCGTGTTCATATATTTATATCCTAATATCAATATCGTTATTCGATAATTAATTATCAGAACGGTTTTCATTTAATATTTATCCATCGTATTTTGTACCAATTACTTACGCCTGATCGCATCGTTGAAAATTAAACATCCGAACAGCTATCACGAAAGGCATTTCCGATATTCATAAATCAAACCGATCAACTCTTTAACCGCCATAGTCTATCAGGAAGAAATTAGGAAGTCTTTCGGAAGTGGCGAGCAGTAATGGGAAACTTGTTAAAAATTCGCATTTGCAGTTATCGTGGGACGCGAACGACGCGAAAGAAACGAATATTCGCAAGCGCGCGTGTCCTTTGTACAATATGCCTCCTCCCCTTTAAAACAGCAATTTTACGATATCGTTTCGCTGCGTTTACCCTGTAACGCGCGGCTTTTAGCTAAACAAATTACTGGGCTACCTGTGTCAGTGTGTTTGCTCGACGCAGCACATCTTGCTTGTCCGAGAATGTAACTGCGAAATTACCAGGAATGAATCGTTCTCCGGTGACGTGTTCTTCGTGAAACAATTTTTAATGACCATACGCGCAATGGAATAGCACTAGGTGTCTTGACGTTTTCGTTGGGCGTATCTTTCTGGAAAAAAAGGAATGGGAATATTTTTCGTTAATCTATTATTCTCGGATTTACAGTACATACAAAAGTTATTGGCATGCACAGGGGGGGGGTGGATGAAAAAATTTTCGGAACTTCTGTTTGCGTTACAACAAATAAAGAAATAAGAAATATTTACATACGTGGAGGGGACTTTTCATATACGATTCTGCTAATTATTTGATGTTAAATGTATCTCACCATAGAATCTCTCAACAATTTTAAGAAACATATCAAATAATTATAATATAATTAAATTAATTAAATTAATTAATATAATATAATTAAATAATAATTGCTCGTTCGCTAAGTGTGGAAAAATTTTCAGAAAAGTTTTCAGACAAAATTTATTTCCTATAATTGGGACTATCAGTTGGTGAAAAATTGATCAATGTTATGACGATTTATAACGGCAAATCGAAAAATGGTCGGATTTTCAGGGGTCAATTCCATCCCTTTAGACTGAATTTGGGCAGCCAAAAAGAAAAAAAAGTGTGTGCTACATATCTATATCTATATATCCTCCACATATCCCCGAAGTTTCATAGCTTTTTTAATTTACGAGTTGAGTATCATCCCTTGTCAGTTGCGTTCTGTCGAAATTGCGAACATGTCGCGATATTCAATAAAGATAAGAGTTCGTAATAGACGAATCGCATATCATCGGTGCATGTTAAAATGCAAATTAGAATGTGAATGTAGATTGAATCCAGAATGGATTCACGTTTATTGTTAGCCAGGGCATCTTCGTAAAACCTATTAAGCAATTCCTCTCGAATGGCTAATTCTAACAATTCCATGTCACTTTCATCTTCGCGGTAACTACTTGAAACGCGGGCTACTAAAAACCCACTTACATCAACAACCCTTCCAGCAGGCCTGCTGCGAACATTTAATCCGAAACGAAAGCTCTGAAAGCTCTCAAACAATTTGCCCGATCTCACGGTCACTTTGACTGCGCGATAGCCGCGTGTACGGCCCATTGCAAGCCCCTTTTGCCATCGCGCATAAAACATAAACCAAGTCGGAAATAGTTCTGCTTCCCCTTTCATTTTCATCCCTTTCTACTCTCCAATTGTCCGCCCTCTTTCAACTTTCACGTTTTCTCCACGTTCTATCCACAGTGATTCTTTCTTCTTCATTTACTTCTTTTCTCTCTTTTCTGTTTTTTTCTGTTTGTCTTTTTCTCGTAATGTGTCGTTATATACATTATCATGCGTGGGTATCCGGGGACTTTCGAATTATTGCAAATACAGTGATCTCTATCGATGTCTTGACCGTGTTCGACGGATTATTGTTGTAAAGAATTTTCCAGTGAGAAATTGTTCGACGAATCGCCAATCGAACAGCGAAAGAGATTAAAAGCGAGAGAGAAGAAGGCTTGGAACAAATCTGAAAGTATACGTGAAAATTGCAAGGTATTTAGTACAAGTATACATTTCATTTGCAGATTCACGGACGTATTTAAACAGTCAATTTATCGATTATATTAATAAATCTGAGTATTTGGTAAACTACATTTAACATTTATTATGTATGTTTAAGATGACTATTCATGCGTACTAATTTCTGTTAAATATACGTTTGCAATAAATACGAGCATTGTGTAATGTTTATCGTATATATATTTTCAAATTGGTTTCAAATTTTGCCGAAACGATTTAATTTATTCCATGGAATTTTCACGATCTCTTTCATTCGTTGCTGGAATTTTTGCTGACGTTTGGCACGAAGAGACTAATACACTTATTTCAACGGTTTTATCGATTTGAAACGTCGGGAGAAGTACAAAGACAGAAAACGGGAGTGGAATAGAAAGGGTATCCATTTCATCGTGAACTAATCAGCGAACAGAGGAACGCGAATCGAACGAGAGAGAACATTTGGTATCCGGATAGGCTATCTGTCCGAATGGATCGATGATTAGGTATGGAGCGCGGCGATGAACATGGATTTCGTGACGGAAGTCATCCGTCGGTGATAAATGGCGGCTACGTACGTTGTCAGCCCTAGATAAACCGTGAAGTATGGGAAAATATAAAAATAAAGCTCGCTATGAATTTGTGTAAGCACGTCGAGGCATGTACCGAGCGTGTTCCTCGGGAAATTACCATGCATTAACATACGCGTATAAATACGCGCTAACACGTGTAAGCTTACGATGGCAAATACGAACAACCGTAACCAGCCACGCTGCAACACGTGAATTATTCTTCGTCTCTTCATACAGTTCGTAGTTTCATCTTTGTGCCATCGCTAAATTCCGTATTCAGGGTACGAAAATTCTGAGCGATCGTTGAAGCTCGAGTTTCACGATATTTCACTGCATGGTACAACGGAAGTTTCGCTCCGGAATTTTATTTACTTATTTATTTATGTATTTATTTATGGAATAAAGCTATTCGAATATACAAAATTGGAAAGATAAATATTACAACGAGGCACAGTATAACTATTCCTCGATTGCATGGGGAAATTGACAGAATATGTCGATAGAGGAAAATACGTTATTAGTATTGATGACCACACGACTAATACCAGTAAGATAGCCAAACAATGTATTTCTCTAATAACGAGGACGAACATATAAAAGGTCATAGTTTCAAGCTGGGATATTAATTTTGAAACTTTCGATAATTTATGGACAGGCTATTATACCGTGGAACACTTTGCGTACAAATATGATGTGATCAAATTTTCTTTTACTTTCAAATTGTAAATGGCGATGCCAAGATTAAACAACATAGCCTGATAGTTATGGCCAGTAACAAGAGTAGATCGTCCGCTGTGTCTAGCAACTGGACGTAAAAATCTATTCGAATTTTTGCAAGAGAAATGATTCGAATGTCAATTTCAGTCAATTTGCTGGAACGCTATCATTTCTCGGTATCGTAATGGCGTACGTCGACCCAAGATTTTTCGCGTCATGCACGACATTTCACCGCATCGGAAATAGTATTTGATATTTGCTCGCGTGAGAAAAAAGAAGCAGGACTTTCGGGGACACGGGGAACAACGATAGTCTACCTCCATAATATGCATATTACATTTTTCCTCGTAAGCTGTGGAGGTCAAGTCGCGCACGGATTTTTCAGGTTACATAGTGGAAATGCAAGCTGCAACAAGTAAGCTCGCATTCAAACATGAACGAAACACGCCGAAGAATTCGTGTCACTGGCTTGATCAAAATATGCTATACATTAATGAAAACATGCACTTTTAATGACAGTTATTGTATTCTAGTAATTTACAGCACTGTTCCTTTTCCTTATCGTGGTATGCTACATGATTGGATCTGTAGATGTTACGCTTAAAATTGATAATGAAAATTATAATTATGTTGCTAAAATTTGAGATCAATCCAAAAAGGTATATGGAAGTCTGAAGGCATTTATTCATGTAATCAGAAATATAGATTTAATAAAAAAATTACAGCACGAAGAGTAGTCTTACACATATTATTAGTGCTAAATTTGACCTCACAAATCATTTTGGCGAATAATAGCAAACAACAGCGAATAATATAAGGAATACAAAGTATACGTTTGCGATATATATTTTGTCATTTCTTTATGCATTTACAAATTTCGCCTCCGATTTTACCAATATAATCGTGATACGCCTGTGCCAATACATTGCTAACGAAGTTCCAAAATATTTTATGTTCGATTATTTTCCTGAGCACTGTACATCGGGCAGGAAAGTCATCAATTTACACATGAATGTTCTCTGAAACAAAAGTAGCGAACGAATTTAGAGTTTTGATTTGAGAACTGAATGAAGGAGCGTCGAAACGGATCAACAGGTATTCCATTGTAGCCGCAAACAATTTGAAATTTCGTAGAAACGGCCGCTGACCGTAGAAACGATTTTCTATGAGAAAGGAAAACAGCGAAAACAGGATCGGGACGAGTTTGCTTCGTAAAAAGCAATTTTGGAACGCTCCCTCCTACCGAGCTTGTCCCATTCTGAACTTCAAACATCGCCAGAAACCCGAAGATTCGCCGATCAAAGACAACGTTTGCTTATCCGCCGGGCGTTACAAAGCGCGTAGCGCCGTGTTTTATCCGCATTGAGGCAAAACAATATTGCCCCGTCATCTCGAAATTTATCACACTCTCCTGTTCACCTAGCCGCAGTTTCCTCCGCCCTTTGTTTTCTTTTTATCGCGAACGATTAAGCGTCAAAGCGCGAAAAGCACGCGGCGAACATCCCTACCGGGATGGGACTCGAAAACTTTCTCTTGTTTCGGCTCCATCTGACATCAAACGCGTAAATCTTCGTCCTCGAGTTTTCGAATGATGTCGCTAGCAGATTTTCACGTTGGTTGGACAAATGGTGATGGATCGTCGCGACACACCGAATATGCTCATATGGCGAAAAATTCGAATCACTTTGAACAGGATTCGATAGCATAAAACTTCCGAAGGTCTCGGAAGCGTTGGCAATCGCAAAAATCTTGGAAATGTTGGTCCTTTCGGCTATTTCGATAAGGTCTTGAGAACTTCGTGCGTAGTCAATATTTTACAAACATTTCGAACGCTCTGATCCAAACAGTAGCATCGATGTAAACCGTGAAAGAAAATCCAAAAAGTTTAACGTGCCCGAAATACATTTAGGCGAACGACTTTCAAGACTTGCAAGGTTTTCAAGATTATTAAGAGTTTTAACGTTGTCAGATTCCAAACTATTGGGATTTTGACAGATCTGAGAAATAACGGTTAATTTGGAAACTAATACTCGGATGTCTGTCACTATAGGCAAGACTATCGATTTCCGAGGCAGATTTCAAGTTTCTGCAGCGACGGAGCCGCACGATGGCTGGAACCGTGCGACGAACCGTGGATAACGCGAACTTCCGGTCCCTGTGGTGCGAATGCACGCAAACCTGGCCTCCGCAGAGGATATCCGATGTCGCGAACGAACATTCGTTCTTTTGTTCGTATCCGACTTTCAAATGAATATTCGCGAGGCGATTCGTCCGATCGATTTCGCATTTCCTGCCCAGTGAAACTCTCACGCGTTTCCTGTCCCTGTCTTCCGAGAAGAATTACCCGCGGTCTCATTTTCTCTGTCTCTATCATGCACCGGCTGGTTGCGTAATTTTGAATACTTCTGCCGTTTAATAGCTTTCGGCACGGTACTCGCCGATTTCTATCGTCCCTCGTTTCCCCGAGCTTATTCGACTTTAATTATTCACGGGCAAACGGGGGCGAAGCTCGTCGAGAAACTTCCCTTCCCACGGTGATCCCCATTGCATCCTAAACGTGATATTAATTTGAGACACTTTGAAAATCGTGCTCTCTTCACCGAGTGTAAGTGCATCGTGCTTGTTATTGATCGTCGTGAATCTCAATATAAAAGGACGCTTAAGATGTCTCTTAATCTTTTCTTGGTTCATAATATCGAGTTGCAGAGATTCTGTTTTTGAGTCAATACTGGCTGTGTCTCTAACAAAATCGTTTTGGATACTGTACAAAGCTTCGATTCTTCGCTGAGGTTTACCGAATATAAAATATTATTGAGTAAAGTATTATTGAGATATAGTTTATCCGACACCGTGTTACGACCAATAATAACTAACATAACACTATAATAGTAACACTTGTTGAAATACAAATTTGAATTGGGAGATACGAGTTTAAAAGGAGGACCAGGAAATTATGAATAACAATCAATTGAAGATTTTAATTGGACATGAGGTGCGATAGTAGTCGTCGTAATAGTGCTTGCTGCTGGTGTAGTAGATGTCGCTGCTGGGGTAGGTATTGCTGCATTTTCTTCTCATTTAAGAATCGTGGAAAAGAAAATCAACTCCGGTTGCCGGAATTTGAAACCCCAGTCTCGAACGTTCGTAACCCAAGGAGCTAACCACTGCGCTGCTGTCGTCCGACACTAGTTGGTGTCGTCCGGTGGTATTTGTTGTCGAGTGCCGCCACAGAATGAATTGAAACTGTTGAATCGTGTCTCGATGAGCGTTAGAAGCACCGAAATTTGCTACGTACCCAAATATGTCATTGATAGTTAATTAGAATCGAAACAGGATGAGAAAATTAGCTAAGAAAATAATCATATTTCTATTCCGATAAAAGTGAACGTTAATATCACCAGAAATACCTGTACGTCTTAAGTAGTTGCAAGGGTAAAATATTTGACACCAATCATTTCGACTGGTTTGGTAGTTCTATCGTTAACATCGTTCTCACTAAAGTTAATAAACAATGTCGAAACAATGTATCAATAATTATTCTCTGTAACGATGTAACATCTGCGGTGATCGACAATTCCACCAAGTAAAGAAATTTGCGAGCAAAAAGGAAAAGGCAAAGACGTAAGAAATGCAAACTTAACGACTTGGTAGATCTGTTAGAGAAAGTGGAAGAACGACGAAGTTACAATCGCTTGCATCGTTCTCCAGGGTGAAAGTCAAGAGCAGGGAGGATTTAAAAGTTCAGCCGTCTTGATCCGATCACGGTCGTACGATTGTTAAACAACGCCGCTCGAGAACCGGCTTACGGGGTTCCCCTTTATTGCCTCAGCTCACGCTTCCTCTTCTGCAAGGAAAAAGAAAGCGGCCACGTACTTCCTGGAGCTTCTGACGCCGCCTCTTTACAATCATTTTCCACGGAGCTTACGAGCTGCTGGCACGCTATAAATTCGTGTCAGCTTCGACTTAATTCAATTAATGATCCCTTCCCTCTCCTTTTGTTATCGCGAAGCTTCTGTCCGTACGCTCAACGATTTAGAAGCGAAGATAGACGCCGAAGATTCCACGTGTCGCCTGGAAAATTCGTAGTTCTCCTCGACATCGAGAAATCTGGATGGGAAAGAAAGGGTTCATGAAAACGTTTGCTGGTCTCACTGGAACGAATGGAAAGGCTCTTTGGTGCTTCATCGTATTGTTTCTCTCCTCGCGATTGTCAGAGAGAAGATAGTGTGCAGAAATCGAGAACTCGAGCCGTAATGGACGCCACGATTTAGATTCAACGCTCGTGGAACTTGATATCGCCACGGTGTAGTGCTCGTGAGTCGAAGGAGAACGGTTATTTCGAGTTGCTTTAAAGGTGGTCTCGCGGATACTGATCCTATCACATGTAACCATTTCATGGGGAATTTAGGTCGTGAAGACGAAGTCGAAGAACGGAGGGAACTCTCTCCGAAGTAGATAACTCGAGTCATTTCTTGAATTCTAATGTTTACTAGAAGCTATTGAACGTAAAGGATCAGCCCTGCTCTCGCTGAACTCTCAATTGATATATATCACCGGCTTGTCGACAGGATTACGGGTTTGAAGGAGAATTCTTTCGAGTTACTTCGATGACGTCTTTTGCAGGAACTGATTGTATCACGTGTTGCCATTTCATGGGAATTTAGTGTCACGTTGACACGGTAGAAGTCGAAGAATAGATAAATAAGAAAGTTTGACTGACTTTTTTGGGTTCTAACGTTTATTATCATTAATGAGAATATATCGAGCATATTGAAAGAAGTTCGGTTGTCTTGAACGTAAAAGAACCGTGTTCTTAGCAAACAGACAAGGCGAATTGATACAGTGACTTATCAACTGGATTACATTCTTGATCCAATCAAACTGGCACGGCTAGGTGTACAATTACAATACATTGCTTACGAACCCTTCGATTGGGTCACGGCCGTTTCATTTTATTGGTTTACCCCGATAGAGAAGGAAAAACTAAATTAATGAACCGTAGCAATTCGCAGACTAGTTTATCTTCTGGGATTCTTTCGATATGACCCATGCCGCGAAACTTGAAAAATTCTTGCTTTGTATCAAACAAGCCTAATTCTTCTAAATTTCATATAATGTGTCATTGTAGAAAAATGTTGTGAAAAAATGTTGTAGGACATTATGAGTTTTCGAGCGTCGCTTGCAAAAAAATCTTCAAGATCATCGTGAAAAAGTGGTTGAAAGATTCAGGATAAGACCTAGAGGAACTTTTACTTTGGTGAAGCACAGCGAGAGCAGCCAATTCAAGTTTTTACAGGAGGTAGATGTGTGTATGAATCTCAAAGAAACTAGAACTCTTGCCTGCTTGAAACGCGGATTAGTGTTTACACAGACACGGGCCTCCGTCTTTTCAATTTTAGAATTTCACCCGGTTTAAAAATGTTTCTTATTAACTCTAAAATTTGCCAAGCTTTTCTCCCAGATCTTAATTTTTCTACTTCACTCTTTAAAATTCAGAAACTTTTCGATTTAAAGGATCAAAAGAAAATTGCTACTTAGAATTAAAAATTTAGAAGCTTCGCTATTTGTGAGATCGAAAGAAAATTATCCGGATGGGTTCGATTTAGCATTTTCTTATTTAGCATTTTGTTCTATTTACCACTATTGTTATTTAGTTAAAATCAAAAATTTAGAAATCCTACAGTTTAATAGACGAAGGCAAAACTACTTCCAAGTATTCGAATTTTGCAACTTCTATTACCTTCAACTGTCTATATCGTAGAAAAAAGAGATAATATAATAAACGTCGTTCGATCGCATAAATGTTTACAAATGAAGCTTGATAATTGCATGATCATCGACTGAGTAGCTAGCAGTTAATAGTTTTCACGCTCAATTTTCCAATCGATTCACTCAATTTTAATCAAAGTAAAATGTTGTGCGCGATGCCATCGGTCAGGAGCGATCACGTTAACAGAAAGAGCCATAGAACAATATTATTTTGCCCGAGCGGAAAGGAAGCTTTCTCCGCTTTTATCGTTGTTTCAAGACACTCGAGGGCCGGCGTGTAGAGCTACCACCCCTATTGAGCGTAATGTGTTACGTCGATTGGTGACTCGGTGTAATCGAAAAACTTCCCGTGGAATTAAACGTACTAGTTTGAGGATCGGCTCTGGGAAGCGCGGGGAGAGAAAGGCCGTTTGAAACTTAAATAACAGCATCGACAACTTTAGAACTACCCTAACGTAGTACATAGAAAAACTTCTCGACTGAAACGGTCGAACCACCGTTAATCTTTGCTCCTAAGAAATTACCAACAGCCTCGTAAAACGTTCGATAGCGTCGCTTATAAATTGTAATTTGTACGAAACAGGTGTTAAATCTTGGATGTTAACAGACGTAGATAAAATAACTGATCTCTTGTAGAATATAACGTGTAGAATGTAATGTTCCGTATTTATGTACGAATCAGTTACTGTGTGCGAATACGGACTTAGATACGAGGTAAATCAAGGTGTATCCATGTACAAGAATTAAAATTTCTATAGCCAAGAAAAATCTCAGCTCCTCTAAACGAGACAGATTACTTTGTAACGGCCACATTTCGAGATCAACGGTGATTAAGAGCGACGTGAGGAACCGCGTAACCAAAAAATAGGGCAAATATAAATTAAGATATAACTCCATAAAGAATTTTGATTGCCATCGCAGAATTCCTATAATTGAACAGTATTTTCTTAAACAAGATACAGTTGCAAGTAGATTTCAAGATCTATCATAATTAAAAACAATGAGAGAAATCCAGTTGTAAGAAACTTTGCCACGAGGGCACGATTACGCGAGTTAAGGCAACGTTCGAACGGGTGCGTCGAGGACTGGTCGTCCTCAAAAATGGAGAGAAAAAGAAAAATGAAGCAGGGGCAGACGGGGCGGCTATTCAATCTTGCCAGAGAGTTCGTCAAAGCCAAGTCCCGTTCACCAGCGACGTAAAAGTGTAATTACTTCCACAAAACGGGACAAACTTTTGCTAGCGTCCTAACCGACCACAATTATTTTCGTCTGTGTCATACGCGCGTTCCTTTCCGCCCCATTTTCTTGCCCCACGACACGACGACGACGCGGAGCCGGCGAATCCTATTCGTTGTCCTCGACCGAAGAAGAAACGACACACGAACTACGATAATTGCCGTAGCGAGAAAAACAATCCGTGCTAATTATCACGACGTCGAGCGCAACATCTAATTACCGGGGAGTTCACCCCTATCCAACACTGTGCCTTCGCGTTACTTGTCATCTCGACTTTTTCCCATCGAGATTGCTTATTGAAGTCAACCTCCTGCTCGAGGAAATTGCGTGCTCTTTCTTCTACGGCGAGTCGTTTGGAAATGTCCTGAGCATACTACAGAAGAAAAACAAGGTGAAACGAGTAGCAGAGGAGATAGAAATGAGCGATATGTTACTTTCTTGTCGTTTTAATTTAAAAAAAAACATGGTCCTTCGATTTTTGCTCCAGATCTTTGGTCTTCGAAGCACTTTGCATTCGTTGCATATGAATTACACGCGATATGTTTGTAATCAAATTTATTGCGCAGTGTTGGTACTGTATATCTATTTACATGGGAAGATTTAGGCATGAATACATTTTGGTAGCAATATTACGTTGTGATTAGGCAGCCGCTATCAAAAATCCTATCACATTTGATATATTTATATGGAGGGATTTATATGATTTATGTGACACATTTTTTGATGATGACATCACGTTATGCGATCTCTTGCGCAATAATTTACCACTTAATAATGTTAGGCAATCGATAGTTACAAGTCACAAGTTATAGGTTGCAATTTCATAGTTCCATGTGGAATAGTCGAATAACTTGTAATCTCTCTACTTGTAAAATTTCGTTTCTTCCACGATGAAGGTTATTGACGTCCTTTAAAGATACCGATATTTAAGTATTTATTGATACTATTGACTTGTAAAGCTTCGCTAATTTATTTTTAATTCTATTGGATTCAACGATACAGTTAGAGCTTCGCATTCCAATAGTACGTACGTATCTACGATTAAATTCATATATGCAGAAACTTTCGATGGCGACGACGTTATGTGATTTGTTTCTCGAAATGACCATAGTATTTCCAAAAGTTTAGGTGACGAGCATCACGTATGACAGAAGTTATAAATAAAAATAAAAAAATACAGAAAATTCATTATTCACCGTGGCTGAGTACATCGCTCGGTTATTGATATGAAAGCTAATGGAGTTTTCAAGTCTATTAATAAGAGTGGAGAACGCTTAAAGAGGAATAACAGAAAACTTGGCGGTAAGTCCGATGATCGAAAAGGTTCGAAGGTGCAGAAGTCGAATACCGGTGGTCTGTACTCAGTGTCGGATGTCAAAGGATTAGATTAAAAGTCGTGATTCGAAGCTTGAGAAGTTCTGAAAGTTTAAGCTGGTGTAATTGAAGGGCCGAGAGTTCAAAAATTTCAGAGGTGGCTTAAAGGGTAGATCGATATTCGACCTAGTGAGATATGTGCTCCGTAAGCATTTAAAAGTTGGATACTGTGAAAGGTTAAAGCTCAAGGGCGCTTAAAACTTACCCCCTTAACGATTAAAAGCAAAGATGATCTGAAAGTCAAAGTCCTTTTCTTTGAAGCTCGCAAAGGAGAAATCGATGAAATAAAATATTTCATAAAAATCAGAGCATTATACAATCTCCCGATTCGTTATGTTTTACACTAGGTTTTGAAGTTTTATCATTATTATTTCACAATCGAACAGCACGCAGCCTTGTTGATTTTCCAACTTTTGTGTCGTATGGTGTTTAAAAAGAACTATTTCAATGTAAAATAAAAGAGAATAACATAATGTATTTGAAGATATTTTCAAAGCAAGTGATAAATTCACCCTGCTTTGTAATTAACATTAGTTTGCATATACGTGTTTGTAATGTTATTAATATTCGTTGAATGTTCAAGAAGATAGCATCACAATTCAGAGGTTTAATCCAAAAAGATAAATAACTTTGATATGTAATAGGTTGACGATGTACCGAATTTTAAAATTGCTTTCCTACAAAAAACGAGAAATAAGATATCATATTTTCCACCTATCTTCAACTATATTTCATTACCGCAAAGGCTGTACCATTGTGAAGTTACAACAAGACGTTTAAAAAACATCTAATATACACTTCGTGATACGCCAACAACGTACGTACATATGTAAAAATACCGAAACAAACGAATAAATCACACAGCGGATATGCAGAGAATAAGGCCAACAATGTACACTTCATAAAGAAACCTCGTAGCTCCTGGGAATTTCGGAAAACTGCATAAATTCCGTAGAATTAATCCCAGAGCCAGAAACGTACCATACCCGCTGGCATAAATACGAACGACTCGCTTTATTCGGAAAATTGCTATGCAAACGGGGAACGATCGTTCAGATTTAATAACCACGATACGGAAATCGAGGAAACAAGAGCGAGAGCAAGAGGACAAACATGAATCAAACGAACGTAACAAAGCGAGAGGAAGTCGAACGCGGAAACGGGTGGAGTCCAGGAAGGAGAAAAAGAGGAGGTCGGAGGTGGGGAAAGGAGTAAATGACCAAAGGAGAGATGGGCAAAAAACACGGTCGAGTAAGAATGCAATAACGCTCGGCAGAAAAACGATGACAACGTGATATAATATAACTTAATACAATAAACCGTAACATGATATAACGTATTATGATATAATATAATGTAATATAACATAACGTGTTATGATATAACCTGTTATGATATAATATAATGTATTATGATATAACGTGTTATCTTGTAATATAACGTAATATAATATCACGTGATATAATATAACGAGATACAACATAACGTAATATAATACAACGAATACATTATAACGATATACTATATAACGTAATATTATATATAACGTAATATTATATAGCGTAATATAATACGACGTAAGAGAATATACTGCAATATAATATAACGTAATACAATATGACGTAATATATTATAACGTAATACAATATAACGTAATATATTATAACGTAATACAATATAACTGAGCTGTAGAACGTTCCACATGAGTACTCGAGTACTGTTTCGTCCAACAGTTTGTTTATTTTCTTGACTAGCGACTTGTGCACAATTCTCGACACGTGACTCCTACTGACGATTGCTTACTGACAAATGCACTGTTGATCCATTTGCTTCCTTCTGTCATCTTTCTATATCCCCACTATGCCCATGTTCATATCTGTCCGCGATCATGGTATCGTACGCCTTCTGCGCAGTATTTGAGGGAAGGTCAAAACGTAATATGATATAACATGTTATGATATAATATAACGAAATATAATATAACGTAATACATTATAACGTATTATATAATAACGTAATGCTATATAACATACATTATAATGTAATATAATGTAACGTGTTATGATATAATATAACCTAATATAATATAACGAGATATAATATAGCGTGTTATGTTATAATGGCGAGGTGAAATAAGAGAGAAAAATGCGATGACAACAGGCGGCTTTGTGGAGGCCAATGTAGGTGAGGTCAAGATGTAGGCGAAAACGGTGGATATATGAGTAGACAAGAAGAGAGTAGTGAAGAAAAAGGAGGAGAACGGTGAAGAAGTGGAAAGAGTAGAAGAATAAGTGGACGGGTGCTTGCGGCGCAGCGTCGCGACCACTGACGTTTTCTTTCGTTCGTTGGAAGCTTCCGTTCTTTCTCGAGAACTTTCTCGTGCGAGTTCTTTGTTCGTTCTTCGCCCGTTCACGATGCACGTCCATCCGGCCCCGTCGTAAAAAGCTCATTTCACCAACGTCACATCGAGCATCGTGTCGCAAATATCTCGTTCGCTGTTTTCCTCTTCCCTGTCCTAACGTTTTCTTTGTCTTTTTTCTTCCAAGGCAGTGTTTCCTCTTTACGAGTCGTTCGTCGATGTTGGGTTGGGAGAAGCAGAACAAGAAGTATCGAAAAGAAGGAAGATTTTTCGCGTTTAAAAAGAAATTAAGGCCGAGTTGCCGGTCTCGCCTCTGTTTAACTAAACTTGAAAAATATAGCCCCTTGTTACATGAACGCATTAGAGATATTTAAATATTTTTTGGATCAATAATTATACCTTTGTCTTCCATAAAACTTTATCATTTTACACATTTTTAAAGGACATCCGTCGATTTAACGGATTATCTTCGTTTTGAATAATGTCGCATTAAAATTCGTTCATTTTGTGGCGGCACTTGACAGGAAATACCACCGGACGACACCAGCTAGTGTCGGACGACGGCAGCACAGTGGTTAACGCCTTAGGTTACGAACGTTCGGGACCCGAGTTTCAAATCCCGGTGACCGTAGTTCCGATTTTTCTTCCACGATACAAAAATGAGAAGAAAATGCAGCAGTACCCCAGCAAGCGACATCTACACCCATATGCAGAACCTATCTCGGTATCTCAGTCGGCCTCCACACTCTACAGCCAGCAACTACAACTATCACAGCCTATTCACCTCAAATTGGTGACCCCGACGTGATCGACAGCGAAAAGAGGTGTGACCCTGATAGTGCTACCGAGATTTCGATCATCGCGAATCTAAGACTGTGGCAATATGGACCTTACAGCTGCGACGAATGGAACGGCCCTTCCTTCTTCAGCAAAACCTCGACGCCTCACCGCCGACCCACGCAAGCAGGTGACAGGATACGGAGACGACGATGACCAAGCCAGGAGTGATGATGTGGTCATTGCAAAGTTCATGGGCATCGCTACCAGCACGTCATACTGAAAAGAGGAACAGAGGCCTACGACCGTACGCGGAACGCCCCGCACCGTACCGACGGTATCCACCGCCACATCGAAGACTTCGCGCAAATGGCTGACGCTTTACCACACAAAAAAGGAACGTTTATCACTGGTAAGGGGGTACTGTGGCGGCACTCGACAGCAAATACCACTGGACGACACCAACTAGTGTCGGACGACGGTGCAGCGCAGTGGTTAGCGTAAGTAGACTACCGAACTGTCCTGTTTTTGCGACCAGTTTTTTCAGGACAGAGATAGGAAGAAAAAACAATATCGTATATAAGCAGCGCTCTACAGCGACTTAAATCAAATTTAAAAATAGTAACGCTAAAAAATGTAATTTCGACACACAAAACATTGTATGGCTATGTCGTACCGTCACGTATCGGTACTTTTGCCTAAACCATCCCACAACCGAAATTCATTGTTTGTTATGAATAACGTAACACATGTAATACTCATCTACTGGGCAATAAACGTTATAAAAATAGAAAAGCAGTGGTTAGCGCCTTAAGTTACGAACGTTCGGGACTCGAGTTTCAAATCCCGGTGACCGTAGTTCCGATTTTTCTTCCACGATACAAAAATGAGAAGAAAATGCAGCAGTACCCCAGCAAGCGACATCTACACCCGTACGTAGAACCTATCTCGGTATCTCAGTCGGGCTCCACACTCTACAGCCAGCAACTACAACTATCACGGCCTATTCACTTCAATTTAATCACAAACTAACTATTGAAATAGGAAATATGGTCTCCCGTGGTCTTCGATTATTTATTATACTTAATAAATCCATTGACTCTAATTGTTATACTTTCTAATATAAAATTACACAGAATTTTTCATTATATAGATTGTTAATCGGGCTATACGGAAATAAAAAAGAGGACAATCCCATTCAAAAATTAAATAGTCGTCACGTATTCTGCTAGAACGGTGAAATTTCCAGTAAATGAAATTACTCAATTTAATTCTTGATTGGCTCGATTGTATTAGAAAATCTTTCCTTGTTATCAAATCATGTCAGACAATACTCGAATTTGTCTAATAGATATTATTATCGTTTATTCCGGCATTCAAACAAGAATTATTAACGTTATACAGTTTCTGCTTTCTATTCGTTACTTGCAAATGGATGTTTTATTGCGATCAGCAGACCGCGGCACAAAGAGACGAAGGCGCAGATAATTGCGCTACAGGAAGTGGGTCAATTTTCGCTTCGATTGACAAACACATGGTCGCGATTCGACTGTTTACCATGGGAGTACCCGTAACACGTGAACTCAATAATTCAACTATAGTCAATCATCGTTATTAATCGCGCTTTGTCGTCTGTAAAAGAGACTTGGAAACAGTGATGAACATGGAGAGAAACGATCGTACAGATTCACCTTTTACTACATACCTCTAATTTCTTTTCATTGTAAAATGGTATAAAAACTTTGTTTCACGTACACATACTCGTTATTTTTCCAGAATAATGATTATAAAATAATTTCAATTTGCGATATAGTTTGACACCTTTTTGGAACGATGATTATGGAACGATTTCTATTTGCAACTTAGCTCAATATTTTTCTCCGTTTATGTTGGCCTGTATAAAAATTTGATCAATGTATTCAACTTAAATTCCAGCTACAGAAACGTTACTTTGAAAAGGATTCGGCTGTATCTCAACTTTATCGCACATCTCTCTGTAAAATCATAGTTGTCTGTTTATTGCAGGTATTAAATTTTTAATCACATTTTCCTTGACCGAAGGAAACGGGGTGATTCGAAGGAACACCTTCGAACAGAGTCAAACAGAATTAATCGTTAGAGAATAAAGAGACACGAAACGAAGAGAGATAAGAAAGACAGGTTTGCAGAGCCGCCTCGCAAAGTCACTGCCACGTACGAATAAGGGATTAGGGAAACCATTAATCCAGGTGCAATTAATCCCAGGCTGCAGGCCGTGGGATCAAGGACAACTGAAATTGCAGCAGCGCTATTCGCATTAGTACAATGTGGTTATTCGAGGAGACGAGGTTTAACATTTTCGTAATCATTGGTTCACAGCTTCGTTTGATCTTGGATTTCCTAGGCAAAACGATTTATCTTGACAAAAAGTCCGGAAAATCGGTCGTAAATACATAACTGTTTCGCCAACGAATAAACGTTAACGTGGTTAATTAATCTAATGCGAAACGAAGAAACGGGGACTGTCAAAGATTTCCCTTCGAAGTACTGCAATTACGCGCAATCGTTGCTTCTACACGTTGCAAGAAATAATTCCAATCAAACGTGTGTATTTCGAGAATGCGATGGAATTGAAATTTAGCCGCTTGCATAAATTCGAAAAGGGGGTCAAACGATGAGCCGGATGACAGGCAGGCAGAAACAACAATAACAACGGTGTATAACAATCGCATTGTTTCATACTTATTCAGTGCCTTGGCGGATGCACGACCACTATCCTCGGAATCGAGATCCTAAACCAGTCGAAAGTTCACCTCGGTTTCAGCTGCGGAATGTTATTGGCTTTCTGCCCAATTACAAACAATTGTACCGCGCTTCTGCACGTGGCAGCGCACGTACGCGAGGTCCTTCGTTTCAAAAGTTTCGCAAAACCATCGTTCAACTACCCGTACTCTGCTGTTCCATGCGCGCGTGCACACGAATCGTGCGCTTTCACAATTCCAAACCTTTCTCCTATCTGCTTGATATACGCTCGGAGACGTTTCGTTTTTAGAAACCGAACGAGCGTGGTACGCTTTCAATCGACAGAAACAGAACTCTTAGTGTCTAGAATGTGTGTGTGTGTTTTTATGTATGTATATGTGCGTATAAACTAGGCCACTTTATATATTTCGTTCATGTTTCGATGAATTATCACGGTTTGCTTATCTTTTTTATGTTTTTGTGTCACAAGATACATACGATATTCCGTACAAAAAGATTCGTAACTCATCGACGCAATGATCGACAGAAGCATTAATATCTGGAATTTATGCGTATAAACAAGAACGCTTTATATTCTTCTTGAAGTTTAAATTATCAAGGACCACCAATCTCTTTGTCTTTCAACATCAAAGAATCTACGCAATGCACGATACAAAGAAGGTTTCGTAATTTATCAGCACAACGAACATTTTTACTACCATGAATCAAACGAACGTTCTATCTTTCACAATACCGAGCGATATTTTTGTAGCATCAGCAGTCGTCGAGTTTTCAACGAGGAGAAGCACAATAGCGCGGCGATATTTCGCGTGAAATGCAAACGACAGAGCTGGACGTATTGAATATATAAAACAGGGAATCGTGGCTGGACAAACGTATCAGGTCGTAGCTTCCCAACAACAACAATCCTGACTCTAATTTAGAGTGGCCAGAGAAAAATTGCAGCTTAGTCTGGCTAAACTCGCGCTAAACCATGTTCCTCGCGAGCGCAACTTCAGCTGCGTCCGTCACAGACCGTGGTGACGCGATGACGAGATGCCAGAGATACGCAACGATTTCTGACAGGTCGAACAAGCCAAGGGGACTTTACGAGGGACTGTCGCTGGATATTTTTCGTTAAATCCTGTACAAGCGTGAACGCGTTCAACGTCGTCATTTCTGCTTGGTATCCCGGCCTGGCGTGGAAACCGGCCGATCTCTTGTGGAAAAGTCGCTCCACGTGGCGAGATAAATTGTTTTTAGAGAGAGAGGGGGGAGCATCGTTTCGGGGTTGATCGTAAAATTTTGTAGGTTAAACGCTCGTGGTTCCGGCCGGATCGTGTAATACGTTTCGGCTATGTTTCGTGAGAATTGAATTTGACAGAGAACCGAATAGAAGATTTAACAAAATGGAGGCGCAGCTGTTAAAATAACATCGATGTTCGATATAGTTTTATTTGTAGATGGGATTTTTTTGTTTTCGTTCAATCAATGATTCCAAAAGATACAGAGATATAATGCGCATTATTTAATCGAGGAATTGCAAGTAATCGTCCGACGTATCGTCTGTCCGGTAATAATGTACAAATAAAACAATATTCTCCTTCTGCACGCTTTCATAAATTGATCTTAAAAAGATCAAGGACAAATTTTAAACTAAGAATTCAGTTACGACTAATAATAATCCATACTAGTTCCTTGTGATATGATAATTGATATCAGTTATTAAAACACAGTCGATTAACAATCAATAGGATTTCTGAACGAACGACAAATATTAAGTTTCTGTTTCGCCAAACAATTTCACGAGGAATACGAAAACGTTCAATACGCGTATACGTTATAAAATTTCAAAGAGTCTCAGGCAAGAAAAATGGTATATGTTCAAAAATTTCGACTTTTGCGACTAGACGACAGATTTTTCTCGTCTCTCGCTGTATTATAGGTTGCCTTCGGCACAATATCTGTCATAATACCATTGGTATCGTGTCTGACATCGTCCGCGACGTTTCTTTGATTCAACGATCGATCGCGCGTCTCTGCGTGCAACACGATTCACCTTTGAATTTCAAACGCGCATTACTCCCTGCTCTCCGTGTCACGTTCCCCTCGATCCGATTCACCGGAAATCGGTGTCGCGACGTGTCGTTCCGTGAAAGAATCCATTCGATGGAGAGGCAAGATTCGCAAGAACTCGAATACGACGTTCCAGGACGTTTTAACCAACAATTTACGATTACAGTTCGAATAATCCTTGGTATTTTAACCATCGATTGGTATTGACACTTCATTTTATTTTATTTGATTTCAAACGTAGATTAATTTTGATCATAATAATTCTTTAATTTGTTTCATTTACATCTTATATCGTCTTCCGTATACCTACTTCTAATGTACATCTAATGTACTTCTAATGTACATTTTAGAGTTAAATAAGTATATATATCCACGGGTAGCAATCAAAGTGTAAGTTATTTGGCATTTCATTTGGGTGGACGTTTATCAAGCAGCACGAAGTAGAAGAATTAGATAAATTCCACGTTCGTTCCCGTTGCTTCCTTACTTGAAATCGTTTCTCAGTTCAGCGTGAAACTTGCTAAATTGGAGCTCTTGGCAAATGTACATTCCACTCTTCTTGCGGGTAATAAAATTAACTAATAGAGAAAGACCGTGAAGAAGTTAATGCAACCGTCGGTTCCTCGACGTATATCGTGCAATATTATGCCGCTAGTATTTAATTACGAATTTAATGGAATTAATCGTTGATGATCAAATGAAATGTTTATAATATTGACTGGAACTATTCAAGAACACGTTCCGTTGTGTATCAATTGTTCGATTACCATTCATCGTGTTGAAAACGCTAAGTTGTATGGCAATGGTAGTTCCCATGACAGGTGCGCAATAAATTCATCGAAGTTCGCCACGTCTCATTAATATTTATTGCACTCGAATCTAATTCCAGATTGCGAGCAGCCATCGTTTCACGGCAAACCACAATAGATTCTTTCCTGACGGAGTTTTTCCTGCCGTTGCAAGCCATCGTGTAAACGAACATTTACAAAAGCGAGAATAATATTGTGAATAATGTCGACGCCTTTTTCCATCATTCAGCAAGACCACTTAGTCGCGATCGTAATATCGAATGTCATCTGTCAAACATTCCTCGATAAATGTAGGTGAACAAATTCTACGAAAGAAAAGTATTTGCTTTTAAATGAAAGGAATATAGGAAGCGACAAGTAACATCGGTATTTATTGATTTGCATAATTTATGAATTCTAGACAATAAGAGATCAATAGACTGTGAATAATACTAACGTTCTTTCCTTTTTTGACATTTACCCAAACCACTTTACGTGAATATATTTTTCCACAAAATGAGACACAGATAAAAAGCGAGAGATAATCTTTATATTTAAGTCATTCGGAAACTACGTTGACCAACTGGGTAAATCCTAAAGTAAATTTAAACGACAATTTATGCCATATTCGTGCGAAATATGAACTTGCAGAAGTAAGTCGTTCGTTTCTTGAGAACTGATCATCAATCGTAATGAAAGTAGAAATTAACAGTAAGTGAAATTAATCAATTCAGCCCCCGAGAGGTTCATTTCTCGATTTGAATAATTTACAAAAAATAAACGACAGTAATACCGTGAATTTTATTATTTTATTTTATTAATATTTTAGCATTTTAACATTTATGAAAACTGCCTTGTATCAATGAATCAAAAAAATGAAGACTCCTGAAACGAAGCTGTCACAGTTTTATCATTCACGATTGTATATTCAAAATAGATTATGTGTAAAAAGATTATTCTGGTAGAGCGGAGAATGCGCCTAGCCTGTCCCAAATGCAAAATTTCAGTTTTCCGACAACTTGGAGCTACTCCACGACTTTTCCTTCCAATTTCGCCGCGAAAATGTTTTTCCCTTCGGTAAACCATCCCGTGTCCGTTGTTTTACAAGCATAAATCTAGATTCCATCGCTAAACGACACTTTGCCAAGTCATCTTCCGTCGCGTTTCGTTCTTGGAAAGCAAATGCCGACCATTTGCACACATGAATCATGCACATTCCCATCACGCGCCCGCAACGAAACGGACTAATCTTTATTATTTACGCCGAGCCCCCCGATAAACAACGATTTTAATTGCATAAATATTCATCATGGCCCGGCGTGTCCTACGTATAATATGTAATTCATGAAACGTTAAAAATGCATAGGATCCTGTTCCATCCGCGCGATTCGTCAGCTGCAACTGCACCGTGGGACTCGTTCGTGACAATTTTTGCGCGGATTTGCACTGCGCCGTCATTTATACAGTGCGGCGCGTGATGATCACGGCCTGTCCTCCACGGCCGATGCTTCCAGCCATTTCCGGTTCTGCGATAACGCCAAAATTCAGCGCAGCCGAGACTAAAACTGCATCGTTACGTTGATTGTTTAGCGATCTCGAACGCGCGCCGTCGTATACTCTCTCGTTCATAAGTATCAGTAGGCGCGGATATACTTTGATGCTAATGGCACTATAAGCGTTAGGTCTCGAAACGCTATAGGGGCTCCGAAAATGCTTACCAAAGGGATTGACAAACGATTATCAGAATAGCGCAAAATGCACGTGTTAGTGTGCAAAGCCTGGGATAAAAATTTTAGTTTAGTTGAAACGATGTTTGTCGGATCAACATGTATAGTTGTTCGAGACTCGGCTCGAGCGCATGGTGAACTCATTCCGAAATGTTCGGGAACATTCTTGCGTTTTCTAGAATGCAAAAACCACTGAATGCTCCAACGAGACTCCTTTTACTGTTTTGGACCATCGCGTAGTGCGTATTTCAATTACTACACGTGAAGTTAATATTCAACGTCTAAGTCGTAAGTCATATTTTGACAGATTAGGCAAAGGATCTCTGGAGGCATATATATATATATATATATATATATATCAGTTTCCTATTAATTTTCCTATATATAATTAACAAGCATCGATTTAGCTAGGCTGAACTGTTTCTAAATGAGACTAAACTAAACTAAACTAAACTGAAACTAAATTTGCTTCAGCTTAGGGATCGCAAAATGATTAGTAGCTTTAGGCTCCTAAAGGATTAAATCTGTCACTGAGCATTGAGCTTTTCTCTGGTTTCATCTGAAGGCACACACACGCGCGCACAAAAGGCACAGGATGAACAATTTGGAAACTTCGGCTGTGGAACTTTTACGAAGATCATTTGATATATTTATGATTCTTCGTGTGTTTCAATCGTGTGTTTCAATCGTGTTTTTCAGGTTTTCTCTGAAAAAGTGAATTGGAATGTTCACGATACGTCAAAACAAAGCGCCAGGAACTGATAAAACACAGTTGGAACCTAAAGAACCACAAATACATCAATTCTAAAATTCCATTCCTTATGTTAAAATATCGAAATAGTCCTTTTGAATTGGTCTTGGGATTAAGTACGTATTTTGCATCTTATGGACATCTTATGATCTTTTGCATTTTATGGTCAATCCAAAACTTTAGTTCGACGCGGTTGACAGGTATACTCGTCGTGTAAAATAAAAAATTGCCATTTACTATAAAAAATCAAAATTTTAGTAAAAAGTAATATAAATGGCATTTAGTGGTATGTTTTCTTTATATTTTCAGTAAAGCTATAACGTATTTTATAAAACAAAGCGAAAGTGAAAAAAGAAAGCTTGATTATTTGATTATTCTCTTCGGTTATGCTGCATGTAATCGAATATAACATTTTTATAAATTGGGTTGATTACTTTCCCCAATACATCGGCTATTCACCGAATTATTTTGTGTACTTTACTGCGTATACCGGCTATTGCCCGAATTATTTTGTATATTTTACTTTATTATTTTTTTGGCAATTTTTAAGTTTTTATAAACAATACCTATTTTAAACAATGGATTGTTAATTTTTCATCAAATGAAAATGTAATCCATGCTCGTTTTGCTTTACTTTTTTCGTAAGATTTATAATAGATTTTTGAAACTAATTCCTCAGTTAACAGCTTAAAAGACGTCAATCATTACGAGTGAATTTAATATGAGGAAATCGACAAAATTGTACTTATCGTAAGTACTTTGCCCCCTTAACCTAGAACTTTTTAATAAATTCCTAATCATTAATAAATTCCACTAATAAATTCCTATTTCTGAGGTTAAACTTACTTTCTGTAAGTGTCTTAATACCTGCGAACATAAGTGTAAGTGGTCGCAACGCTTCATTGTTTTGATGAAAGTAGGCGAGGACTTAATGTGTCGTAACGACTGTAGGTAACAAACCACCCTATTTTCTCTGATTAAATATATGAGTAACGCCGCAACGTTTTGAGTAGTTGGAAACACAATGAAAACGGCTGATTGCTGCAACCTCGATATTAGCACGCGACATTTGCATTCCGTGGACAGATCATTGTTTAGTAAGAAGTTGAGCCGAGAGAGATGAAGAGAAATAGAAAGAGAGAGTGAGGAGTGGAAGAGCGAATTATAGTTTTCGAAGTATGACGCCGTCGACACGTACTAGCCAGAATTTGTAAGTTCGCCAGGTCGCGACAGTACACGCCACCCCATAAATAAGACTCCGCAACTCTGCCAAACCATCAACCCTTATAATAGATACGGTGACTCCGTATGAAACAGTGGTTTAGCAACTGGGTCAGTTTCTTCGATCGCGTAGCTACTTCCTTTGTCATTTCCAAAATCCAGATCAATCACGTCATTTGCACATTGGTTATACAGAACAAAATATCTTGTTAATTCGAGATAACAAATAGGAACATAGAATTTGGAACAAAATGATTTCAAAATTCTATCGATGATCTTATAAATTACTTTATTAAATTCACGTTATAAATTAACTTACAACTAATTAATAAAATCAAATTTCAAGGAAGTTTATGTATTCACTCACGTAGTTCGTTTTTGTAAATCAACTTGGTTATAGATAGAGTTGCATATGTAACATTAATCAACGTTAACGAATTTTTCTCCTCTAGAGAATAAGCCACAGAAATGAAAAATTCCTCATCAACGATATCCCAAACCGGTAAACGTAACACAGAAGCTATTTAATTGAGTATCGCTTTAGGATTTTAAGTGATATTTTCTATTTAGCAATGCAGTTACGTTTTAACGAGCTATGTATGAAGAATGATTGTAGATTGTTGGCTAAAAAGAATGGTGTACTAACGAGATTCCACCAGTCTCATTGACAGCTACGACGATACGCATTGTCTGTTCTCTGGCGCTACGGGTGTATACATCGGGCCGAAATGTCTCCCGAGGTGCATATGCAGCCGGTGTTGTTATCGTTTACCAGGAGAATATCGCGCACGTCCCGTGCAACCAGCGAATCTATGGCTGCAAGCACAGACGTAATTCTCGTAACCGAGAAAATGGAAAAATGTGTATGCGTGAACTCGAGGAAAGAGAGAAGTTTTTATAAACGTTATCTCGAATCAGTAGCGCCAAGTTGCTTTCAGAAATGAGTGGAAAAATACTAAACTTTTAATGGATCAGAAACGGTTGGAGATCGATGGAATTTCCTGAGGGTTTGGAAGCGTCGAAACTTCCGCAAAGTTTCAAACTGCTCGAACATTACAGAACACTCGAGGAGTTTCCTCGACTTCAAACGTTACACGGTACATTCCGAGTGTCCTCAAAGATTTAAAGGTTCCAGGAAAATCCGAATATTTCGAAAAGTTCAAGCGTTGCAAATTATTTCCAAAAAATTTGAACATTCGGAGAGTTCAACGAATTACTGGGAAATTCGATAGTCCAACGAGTTCGAAGACTCGAAAAAGTTTTAAGGTGGTTCAGGAAGGTTGTAGCATTTTCGGAGAACTCGAAGAAATCGGAGAATTCCGAGCGGGGAAAGTCTCAAGGAATTCAATGAAAAGGAGAATGTCGAATATTTTGATAAACACAAAGAGTTCTTGTAGGACTCCAATACAGCACACAGAGAGAGGAGATTTCGAAAGTTCTAAACGATTTCGAGATACCAAAATTCCCCGTAAACTCACGCTGGAAACTTGGTATTTCAATCAAAGCTGCTCAGAACCTTCATCCCTGTAAATACGAAACATAAACGCAAAACATACCATATACGAAGGGTTAGTGTCACACGAACTTCGGAATTGAATTCACTAATACCTCGTCACGTTTACAGATCATCCATTTAACTGAAACTTTAGCTTCGATATCGTATTTTCATAGTAATATCTTACTGGTAATTCATACTTCGCATACTGCAACGTGTTTTAAACGCCTAACTCTCCGCCCTGTTCATTAATATTCTGTGCGACTCTGTGCCAAACAAAATTTACGTTCATAAATTTCACATCATCCGTGGTTGTACAATAAACCTATAATTACAGGTGTCGAGCAATCTTCTAAAAGATGAATTTATTCAACGGTGCATTCGCGACTGCCTAATAAATGGAATATACCGTTTTTCAATGTCACTGCTACGATATGGCGAGAATTTACGTGATATTTCTCCAGATTTATTGTTAGTTCTGACATGGAGTTGCGGTCATTTTTCATAGTTACGAATGCACCTTCTTTCCCAACCTTCGTACGATTCTTCGCTGTTGTACCATTCCTCGTATCAATCGCTCGAGAATGTTCGATTACTTTTGAATACTTCTTTCCCATCCTTTCTCTTCTTTCCACTGTATTTATATTTATAAATATATATATATTTCTATTATATATATATATTCTATATATATATGTCGGGTTATCATTAGGATTTAAGGCGCGTAATGATTCTTCGTTTGAATTAGCCATTGTTTTACGAAACAGAGAATATATTTACGCGAATAAACAAGATTTTACAAAATATTATGAATAATGAGTTTAATAAATGATAAGATTAACAAACGATAAGTTTAACTAATAATTAGATTAAAGAATAATAAGTTTAACGAACAATAAGAGGAACGAATAATATGTCTTACGAATAATAAATTTAACGAATAATGAGATTAACGATTGATAGGTTTTACGAATAATGAATTTAATTAACGCCATTAACAATGTTCCGGGGTTCAAACGAATCCACGGTCAACGGGATAACTCTTTACTATGCGTGGAATAATTTTAAACACAAAAATACGATTGCTGAGACACTCGGTAAATTGGTCGATGTATCACTTTCCAAGGCGATCACACGAATGAATATCTGATGAAAATCTTTTTCGCTATACGACTGCATTTGTTTGTTATATGCTCGCTGGAGACATCGAGAAGGTTCCAATCGTTGTTGCTAGGCAATTTCTGTCAAAAGTTTGTTGTATACTCTTTGGAAACATCGAGAAAGATCCAAACGCCGTTGCTAGGCAGTTTCTGTCTGGAGATTGATTCCTAATACAACGTGTGTCCTATTATATCGACATCTCTAAAGTACAATTCTATGTGATTTCTAGGGAGAACAATACAACCGATCCACACCTTCGTCAGGCAAAACGTTTATCCCGCGACCGTGGCTACGTTCGGCGACCAGTTGTCACCTCGAACCCACTTTCGCTTTCACAAATATCAAACAATTACAAATGACAATTGCTTAATTACAGTTATGATAAAATCTAGGCTAAAGCATTAGAAGGCTTCCTCAAAATTGCAAAGGGAAGGCTCCGGTTTTCCTTTCATCTCCGACATATATATATTATATATAATTTCCTTTCTTATCTCGATTAAAGATAAAAGATAAAGCACTGTAACAAGCTATTGTCGAGATTTATAGTACGATAATTCACGAAAACCTGCTGTAAGTTTCACGAACAGCTAGCGTTAGCGCCTAGTCAGCGAAATTAATATTTTAACCGTATTAATTATTACGATATTCGCTGGGATTCGTTTTGTGTGTACTTAGGTGCTGTACGAGAGAAACAATGCTTCTTCGGTCAAAATTGTTATTAACTGAGACACACACGCACACACACTAATCTCGATGTTGCCACCGAAAGCGATTAAGACGATGATTCATCATCCGTAATTACCCTTCACGCGGTAATTCGTCATGTTTCCAAAGGTAATGAGCTGGTCAGCTGCAACGTATTTCGCGTGGCCATAACCAGGTCTCTGCGATAATCGAATGTAATTCTCTTTTCTTTTACTCACAATCAAGACAACTAAGGTTTAACGTTCGTGCAACGGAACTGTGACGTGTAAATGTGTACGTTATGTTATATATAGATAACGAAAATTATAGCTAATATATATAAGCAAAAATTAGATGTGCAAATTTATTAAGTTGCTATATATGAAATGTTGTTTTCCCGAACAAAATTTGAACCGTGTTCTCTGTGAAGCATTGTATATTTTATCAAAGCAATATCCATATCAGTGACTAATTATATTGTTATTCCACATTTGTAACAATTATCGATTCTAAAATGTAAAAAATTCGTAAAATGTAGCTGTTGCAAATTTACAGTGTGATTTGTATCAAACTTGAGCAATGATCGTGTTAGTCAAGTTTCGTAATAATGCTAATGAAATTTCAAGATGTATCGTGTAACACGCGTAATATATGCATAAAATGTGTTCACAGATATATTCAAATACTTGCGTGTATTTACATTTTCACTCTGAAATTGACTTGTCTCTGTTAATTTTTAATTTCGTAATTAACCCTTTCTGCCTAAAAGATGACCAAGCCAGCGGGTTAATATCGCAGCAGCCTGTATCTCGGAAATTAAAAGTCGGCTTAATGCATTTCGATTCAAGCACGCGGAATTTACGACCCGGATACGCTATGGAACCAACGATTTTGTAGTCGAGAGAGTTAATCGCGGGAAAGCACGTGTCCCGGTTTCCTCTAGTCAAAGTTCGACTCAAATTCGTCAAGAATTCCACGTGGAAAGGCGAATTTTCTTGAGAAACGGGACATAACAGCTGGGACGTTTGTCGACGATGCTGCTGCTCCTTAATAACCTCCATTCACCGCAGCTTCTTCGAAAGTTTTTCATAGAATCAGGCCATTCCGAAAGTTCGTCGGTGGCTGTTCGACTCGCGTTGAATCGTTCGAGATCTCGATAAACTTTCTAACTATGCCTGTTTGTCTTCTCTTCTTTCCTGGATAAACTGTACCCGTTCTTCGATCCTTCATGTTGCCACGATCTTTTTACAATTTTCCTCTTCTTAACATGCTTCCTGAAATTTTTGTACGTGATAGAGACGATATGCCTCGTTTCAATTTGCCTTGATTTTTTCAAAGTGAAACTCTTACTTTGTTGTTTATCAATCTTTGAGGGCATTTAACATTATCCGTAATGTTAATCACTTTGATTTTGCGTGAATATAACTGTTAATTTTTAACAGACGTTAATATTAAGTACTCTTTCATAAAGCCATATTTAATTATTCTTCCTGTTACTTCCACGGTAAATTCGTTATCCGGCAACGAATGTGTCGGCATGTACTATGTAAATGTGAAGAATGAATAATCAATCGTCCTGTACATAATTTTCAAAAGATGCTTCCGTTCAAAACTTCACGCATAATGAACTAATTTCAAATTACAGAGAAATAATGAATTTAGATGTCTACAAAGAGAATTTATTACTTTGCATAATTTTGGAAAATCGTATTTTATTTAAAATTCTATGCATAATAAACTCATATTAGGTTACAACGCAATAATGATTTTAAACGGTTACAAAGAGAATTTTCCTGCTATACTTCACGTAAATTATAATCCAAGAAAGAATAGACATAACGGTAAAATTTTATGCACAAATTTTTGTGAAACGTTATACACACAACACCAGTTCAAACAAAATAAAGAAGTGCTCATCTACCATTGAAATTCTAATTGTAAGACTAATAATAATTAGTCTGTCAAAGCAATGAGATAAGCAAGTATAAAAGGCAGAATGGTCATCGCGATAACCACATTCCAATGTTCATCTAGTCGGCATAGTTACTTCCAACATGTGCAAGAAGAAAATATATTAAACCTTAAAGCAACACGACAATGGAGAAAATTTGCAAGCGAATAGAATCCGATGAGGCAAATTGTTTGTCACAACGCCACGGCGATAGTTTTGTTCCTGGCACCATACCCAAGAGTCTCCAAATTTTTGGTTCCACGTTTATTTGACGCCGATGCAACGTAAATAGTTCGCTTCGCGTGTTTCGTTTCGACATTCCACAGTTTCAAATAAAATTACACCGAATCCTGGCGTTCTAGGCGGGAGTGTGATTTTGACGGGCCGTTTTCTACTGAAATTATATTCCCGTGCAGCGTATTACCACATTCGGGTATTTTCGTTCCATTCGCCGCGCGACCAAACTCACGTGCGCTATTTTTTCCTCCTATTTTCACCGCACATCCACACATGTTTTCTTTCTTCACGCACGTAGACAAGCACGTAGACGTTGATTTTAACGAAACAGACGGACACACGAGGGAAGATGTATTATGTTATAAAATACGACAAAACTTATTGTTTGGACAGTCTCCATCGTTTCTCGTTAGGGGAAAGAGAAATTACTGAAAAACTTAATCCGCGAGGTCTTCCAGGGAGTTTCATTCCGTTCGACAAATCACGTTCTACCGCTATCACCACCTCTTTCCTCCGGCCATTGAATCAAATTTAATTAATGTTATTGCGAATAATTAAGAAGAGAACTAGTTTCGCATTCTGTTCGCTTCTGGCTGGAAATTAGAATCGCGAACGAGCCGTCGTTCGACCGCTATTCATTAAAATTTAACGTCACGTCAAACGTCTGAATGCTTTATTTGAAACCGGCGAGTATTATTTCACGATGCGAAAATATTCATCTGTTCAAATATTTGTTTATTCAAACAATACGCTAAATAGCTCTTTCTTGACCAGTCAAAGGGTAGCTGTGAAACTAGTCGCTTTTCGTATATTCTTTGTACACTCTATTCATACCGATTCTTTGATTCAATAGAAGATTGAATAATCAGGCGTGAATGTATTAATTTTTAAACCACGTAATTAATTTCGTCGCATATCTCCAGCGTGTATTAATTTACAAAAAAAGGGGGAAGGTGAAGGAAAATGTTAGAAAGAGAAAAACTTTTTAGTTCTTCTTCACGTTGCATTTTTTATGTTACTAAGTAAGAGGAAGATTAAAGTTGAATACCGTAATGTACGCAGCGAATTTTCCAATATAGATATGAAATTAAAAACTCTCCTTGAAATTTACCATCGTCAAGCCTTTGCGATGAATGTCTTTGAATCTTGCTGCAGTGAAATTCGCAAAATTGAGTTAGACATGATCAAGTATCGTCGTGTAACAATTTTCTAATATATTTATCTGACACTCGATTTCGATTGACTTTTCTTTAAATTTGTGTTAAGGAAATTCGAGGATTTGGGAATACAAATTATTGGCTATATTTCCCATACAACAGTTATACATCTATATTCCTCTCTTCTTCTTCTATATTTGTTTATGTATTTCCAACGGCAACGGACTCTACTCTTCGGTGTCTCGATTAACTCTAACGACTCTACTCTTCGACGACTCGATTAGCTCTGACTCTCGCAACACACACACTTTTCGACTCGCACACTCTGACCTTTCGGTCGTCCCACCTTGAAACCGTCCTTCTGATCTAACGTTGTCTATTGTTTTTCTTCTAACATCTGACAACAGTCTTTTGTTTCCACTGAGTCCTTGACGCCCTCTAACCCTTACACACACACTCTCATGTACAGTGTAAATGTATCACTTCCCTAACAATTTGATTGAATTAAATTCGATTGAAATTTTCTTTAAATTTCGTTCGACTGAAAAAAAGATTCAGGAAACGAAATTCTATACAAAATAAATTTCAAAATTTTCCAAAACAAAATTTCGTCCTTCTATTCGTCGGTTTCATCCGTCGAGCTTGTAGTATCGGGACAAGAAGCATCATTTTTCGACAAAGTCCTTGGAAAAATAGACGCGATCCTTGACAACAACTACAGCGCGAACTGGGATGGTAACGCGCTGACGTACGAGAAGAATTTTTGTAACGATCACACGTGTACCTTCAAACGTTAACTCTCAACTTCAGCGGTTTTTATGAAATTTGTCGATTAGATAGTGGATCAAGTATTATTTCTTCGAGACAAGAATTTCCTCACTTTACCTTCTGATTTGTTTAGAAAAATGTTCTTTCACTTCTTCACTAGGTTACTCTTTAGAAAAATGTTTTTGTAATCATAAAATTAAGAGCTAATAGAAATAAATCAATTTCAAATCAATTCATTTTAATTCATTAATTTTATTATATTTTCAGGAGGCATTTTTAAATAATAATGAAACAATTTGGGATCCAGAGATGAAGAAACTATTGTGTCATTAATAGGTTAATATAATAAAATTTGGAATTTAGGTTTATTCTATAAGGTCATCGAATCAACGTGATCCTCTGAGTATAAAGTTATTTTAAAATTATATCCCTCGTCCTAAATGATTCAAGTGAATGACGAACAATTTCGAGTGTATGCAAACTCGTATAACGATAAATTGAACGTGAAAGAGACGAACTCGTTTTCTGCTGGAAATTATCGTCGTTTCTACCGGTTGGCTCTCTTTTTCTTTCTCTCTTTTGTTGAAAGTTCGTGTTTTTAAAAAAAATTACTTTTATTTACCCAACCTCTTTAATAGACCCGGTATTAATCCTGTTGACGTTGAAATAATAGTGAAATGTAAATGCAGGAATAGCGGAAATGAAGCAAATCCTTTTTGCACCGACCCGCGTTCTTTTCTTGCTCCATGGGCCACTTTTTGTATGCATGAGTTACGGTTTAAGTTTCACCGCGGGGAAGATATGCTATTGAGGTGAAACCAAGAGAAACAAAGAATGACGATACAGCAAATGTTTAAAAAAACAACACGAACGAACAAGTTTTATTTTCTATCACCTGATAAAATGGTTCGTAAAAGGCAATAAATTTTTCGATGGGATAAAGATCATAAAATGCTTTCTGTAGTTTCCTTTCCAAACCGGGAATAAATTTATTCTACACCTCAACAATTATTTCGGCAAAATTCGACATTCACAAAAGAATTATTGTTCGTATCGAATTACTCGTTTCAATTCGTCTGTATTTTTATTTTCAATTCTTTTTTTTACTTGGATTCTGTGCTAGACGAGGAATTCTTTATCGATAAAATTTCCAGCTACGGCAGAGGCGAGATAAAAAGACGACAAAAAGAGGGTCGAGCGCAGAAAGGGACACGGGCAAGTGATCACATAAAAATTGAAGTGAGATCCTGCAAAGGTGATCGAATAAAAACACATGTCATGTTTAACCCTCTCCTCTTTTTTTCTGCTTTCACCTCGGGGCATCTCGTTTTTTTCTCCCTAAAGTGCTTCAATTTTTGTCGATATTTGAGTCGCAACATAAACACGCGAAAATTCAAAATTCAACAGTGTTCCTCTTTTTTCTTTTCTTTTTTGTTTTTTAGTTGGTGTTCGATCGTGTGTTACCTCTCTTTCGAGTGGATTTTTTCGTTCTGTTCGAATGACATATCATACGTCAGGGAGAAGTTTCCGATGAATTATGAAAAAAGGAGAAAATACGTAAATGTTGTCGTATATATAACAAGGAAAAGTATAGCCAAAGAAAAAGTCTTCATCAAATTTACGATAACAATTTTTTTCATCTTTTCCCTTACACTTTTCACTTTAGTGTTCAAAAATTTTACGGAAGCGTGAAAATTATTTCTTAAGAAGCAAAATATGTATGAATTAAGAATTATGACGTCAGAAAGTTTCTAGAAGAAAAGAAATAAAGGGAAAGTGGAATGGAAAAAAATTGGCGTGCTTCACTCCGCGTAATTGGACAGCATCGCTTGTTGTTCCAAGGAAATCGCAATGCAAATGTGGCCATAGTCAAAATTAAAGGAAATCCTTTTCCTGGCCGTGTAAGCGGGTATTCCGAAGGAAACGAACGCAATCGAGTAAATTCTCCAAGTTTCATTCAAAATAAACATTCATTGGGTCTCGCGAAGCTTAACATAACACGATTCTCTTTTAAACGCTTTTCCTTATATAAAGTTGCAAAAGTTTCCTTGAGCATTCACTACGATAGCAACTATATCATTATAACGAATGCTTGCGATTTATCACAAAACACGTATTCAGTAGCATACTTTATATTTTTCAATCTAATTTAAAATTATTCTTCCGCATAGTATATTATATGTATTGTTAATATCATTCTATATGTATATATTTATTTCTACCGAATACTACCAATTTATTAATTACATTTCTTTTTAATTTCCTTATATACTCAATTATATACAACAATTTAAATAAGATATTATAATATTGTATATAGGAATCGATAAATATGATATTATAATATGTACTATATATACATTATTCTATAATACATTAGTATATCATATATTATGCAACGCAATCACGATAGGTGTACTTTTAAATCGGTTTCGAAACTCGAGAACCATAACTCCCGTGAATAGTACGCAGCAATATCTGATGAAGCAAATTTCCCTAAAGCCTCGCGAGTATTAGTGGAAGAGAGAAGAGAAATGGAAAGGGAGGGGTATTCATCTTTCGATGCAACGTTCTCATTAACTCATTCACCAAGTCATACGTCTGATCTCGAGTCGTCATTGGGATTATGATTACGCTGTGTGTAGGTCTCGTTTTCACTGGTGATTTTCCGATACATTCCTCCTCTATCCTTCAAAGCGCATTTCGCCAACGATATTTCGAGCTACTGCATTTATTTGCAAGAACAGGCAAAGGTGAAATTTAAAAATACCTTAAAATACTATAGTACTAAAATAATAGTCGTACAAGTATTACTAGCGTCACTAAAACATTATTATGAAAACATAAATTATTGTTTTGAAAAGATATTAAAAACATGTTAAAACATTAGAGTAATAGATATACTGCAAAAGCCCACAAATTGGAGGAATAAAAAGAAGTTCTATAATTTGAAAAAAAGTTTATTGCAGTACAATAAAACATACTTCGATTCCACCAAATTTCATAAAATTGTTGAACAAATTTTTGGATGCGTACTGTGGATTCAATGGAATTGAATAATATGAACTAAAAAGAAATTATAAATGAAACTTTGCGTTAATGCATCGTTGGCCTTTACCAAATTAGAAAAGAGAAAAACAAAGACGAGGAAACGAGGCGAAAATGATGAAAATGGTAAGAAGGACGGGGAAAATGGACGCTGAAAATCAGTAGTCGTAGTTAAACACCGTAAAACGTGACCAGGAAGTCGAGGGGTTGTCTCAGAGCAACGAGAGCGAAAGGGTGCGAGCGTACACAGTGACGTTAAAGCAAATTTCAAAGGTATTTTTCCAGCATTGTTTCGAATAATTTATAGAGAACCCATTCTTACGGAGGAAAAATAAAGGGGCCAGCGAAAGGAAGAAAAAGGAAAGAGGAAGAGATAACGATGGACAAAAATGATAAAGTGACCAGACAGAGAGAAAATATCGTGAAAGCAACGAAGAAAAAGAGGACGAAGTGACCGTGAGGTCTGAACGAAAGCATAAAACCGTGTACCACGACGAAACTGAGCATACGACCAGTTAATAGGGGTAGGAAAGGGAAAAGTGGATGAACCAAAACAGGGTCCTGCTATAATTAAACACGTTTGTTTATGGTTTTTTTACCTGGGGAGAGTCCAAACTATCTCTGGTCCATCAAATTCTATTCCCCTTGTATCAGTAATTTTTCTTTCGCCCTCTCTTTTCTCATTCTTTCTTTTCTCACCGATACACGCTTGTCCACGCCCTCTCTCTGGATCTCTCTATTTTCTCTTCCGATAAGTTTAGCGACGACGACAGAAAAAATTTAGAACGAAGAAAAAAGGAAAAAGAACGTTCGACCAAAAGAAAAGCAAAGAGACTTTCCACGAAGAAAATTTAAGACGAGATCCACGGGAAAACGGGTCGAAGCCCACGGATGGATTAAGCAAACTAATTTAGAAGAAAAAAAGCAGGAAACGGAGAGAGTTGGAGAAAGAAAGAAGGGAGGAAGCTGGAAACCGGGTAAAAATACGATTAATGTAGCAAAGAGGCCACCAGAGAATCGGGCCTGAAGGAAGAAAACCCGTAACCAGTTACGAAGGAGCACCGAAATCACAGGGAAATGACTGAATTTGTTTCGTTATGTAATTAAACACTGTCAACTGTGTCTCTATTCAACATTGCACCAGAAAAGCAGAGCAGTGAGCTAGAAGAGGTCTGGACATCTATATCTGGAATTAATATAAACGCAAACCTTTGTCATTTCTATTCATGATTCTTCAATATCTTCTCGTCTCTCTGAAAATTTTTGCATTCCAGTGCGAGCACCGGTACAAAGACCCGGCTTCTGCGCCGCGATAAAGGGAAAGGAAGGGCTATGGCTGGTTCGACGGGGGTTACAGGGCAAGATAAGGGTGGAGAACGGGCGAGAGCGGAAAAAAGGCGAAAGTATGCAAAGGGGAATGGAAACAAGCACGCCTGGACGACGATGGAACGAGAACGTTCGTAATTGTTAAAAAAAAGAACTGACAGAAGAAGGAGAAGAAGAAAAAAGAAGGAACAACACCGGAGAAACACGAAGGAATTTGTATTCAATTCCCAATATAATTAACCAATTCGATTCGCACTTCTATTCGAACATTACAGAGAAAAATGTCGCTTTATTTAGAATTAACAGGAATTCCGTCTTCGAGAGCCACATTGCCCGTTCTGTAACTCACCCTTTCAAACCCACCCCTGTTTCCTCGCCGATCCACGTTTTCCGGTTCACATTCTTATAAGTGCGCGTGCAGTAGCCTTGTTGCAGAAACTTCTTCCATCAGTCTCGAACGAATTTAGTCGGGGAACCAGAAGACGAAGGAGAAGGCGGAAAGGAAAACGATTGCCCAGAGAGAATGACGAAAAGGACCGGGACAGAGAGAAATGTCGGAAGGGGGATGATGATGGACGAGAATATTGATTAAAGAAACACGACAAAAGATGCAGTTCATGCGATTAGCGCCATTAGCGAGTCCATTACGTGGCTATTACAAACCACAAATGCACGTATTATTGAAATTAATAGTATCTATATATACGTTATAGAACTATGACCTAAATAGCGGAAATCAATAGTAATTCTCTCGTGTAACGAATTATCCTTCTTTTTTACAGATACATATCTGATATTCAAGTAACAAAGAGGATCAACCTCGTTACACAACCCTTGACAGATCATGAATGAATCATTCGAAGCTAATAATATCCAACGAATATTCTTGTATCTTAAAAAATCTACGTATAGAAGGAATCCATTCGGCCCTACCTCCTTTGTTAGATACTATGCAATCGTCACGCAGTAAAGAAACAGAACCAAAAGCGAGAATAAAGAATACACGTAAAAGAACAAAGAACATGAGGCTCAAAAAAACGGGGAAAGAGCGCGCAGTTCCGGTTCCGCTCGATTCCCTCTACAATCAACTAGCGTCGCGCCTAACTTATATTCAAATCGTGCCGCGGTGCGATACTCGAAATTAACATAAATTCCCCTCTTCATTCATCTCCATTCACGGGTGTCGCTTTTCTTTTTCCAAGAGACCCTCTCGGCTAGTCTTGATACGCGATACTGCGCGAGTAGAGACGAGAGAAGCAAACGAAAGAGCGAAAGACGAGCGGAGAGTGCGAATGGGACAGCCCTATCAACGAAACTATGCAACGGAGAAAGTGAGAGAAACCGTGCGTTCAATACGCATGCGAGGTAAAGCATGTGCGCGGGCGCGTACAACGCAGGCTCTTTTCGATCGACGTAGTACCACGACTGTGGCAACGACGTCGCGGAGCAGGAGGACGACGTAGACGACGGCAGCAACGGCGACGATCCACGACGTCGACGTCGGCAGCTGGCTTCGCTGCCGTGGTGGTGGTACTAGTGTCATAGCGAGCTGGCTGGTTCTATGGTAGGGGTAGCGCGCAGAAGTGGGGCGCGAGTAGCGGTGGAAGGGGAAGCTGGAGTAGTGGTGGCAGGCAGAGCGACAGTGGCGACGCTAACGTCGGCCGTGGCAGCTTAGCGTAGCGGTGTACACCGCACGGCTCGGTGTTGCTGATACAGTGTGGAACAGCGAAATCTCGCCAAGTGCGAGTGGCGCGCATTACATCGTTCCCGGTCGACAGTCAAAATCATATTTATCGAACGTGAATTTTCATCGGGAACGTGACGTGTACATCTACATATAACGTAAACGGAATAATTCGCGCGGAAAAGTTGGGAAGTCGGAAGTTAATTAATGTTAAAGAAGTTATAAAGTAGTGTGATATGAAATCGAGAGAAAGACCGGGAGAGAAACGTGTCGAACAATCGCGTGCGATCGTTGCACCGTGAGTGATGTTATTATCGTTTCGACAATGATCACGCGTGTTCTAACCACTTGCGTGGCTTCCTAACCCGTCACGAAACCTCTACGTAGTTGCATCTGACGGAGTTTAAAGTGATTTTTCTAGTGTGCTTCTTTCCTATTCTGCGTCGCGTTTTCGTGTTCGATTGCGATCTATCGTTAGTGTCGATTAATTTCGATCGTCGTGTCGGTTAATTGTTACTCCATGTTACACTGAAGAAGATGTGGGAACAGTGTGTGAAAGACACGCAGGACGAGGATACAGGAAGACAGTCTCCGTGAAGGCGAGTCAAGGCAGAGATCCTTCGATCTCGATTAATTCGAAGAAACATACGGTGTCGGTGGAATTGGTGGATGATGATGCTTGACAATCGGTTGCTATGATCGAGCCGCGGAGAGTTCACGTGGAACGATCATGATTTACCTTAGGCTGCACGTCGGGAGGAGTCTACGGTGCAACACGAACGCAAGACACTGGAACGTGTTCATCGTGCCACTCTTCCCACTCTGGATTATCGGCGCCTTTTGCGTAAAGGACAGTGAGTACAATACATAAATAGCTCGATATTGAATGTTATGTTTGGTTCGTGAATTGCGACGCATTCCCGGGACAAGTCGATGTTTACTAATCGCTCTCGGAATACGAAAGTCGTGTTTGTATACGTGACCTACTCAAAAGTTATATTGATCAACTTTGTAAACAGAAAGTATGAAAAAGCGATGATCGTTACAAACACTGTTTTTTTTCTTTTTTTTTTAAGTTTACCTTACGATTTATGTTATCCTGATGTGACGAATAAATCTTATGGGAGTACGTCGTTTGTTTTTGAAAATTGGATATGAATTATCTACTTATTTAAGGAAATTAGGAAATTAATAAGAAGTGCGGAGTGTTGATCAGTTTGGCTTCTGAGTGGCTGATGTTCGTTTATCCTTGAATTTCAAATGTACCATGTACTTACCTACGTTTAAGCAGATGTCCTTTTATAAGGGAACATTCCATTATGTCACTTACCAAATATCTGAATAAATGATAGAACTTTAAAAGGAAATATGAGAAGGAAAATTTCGCATAATGAATAACAAATATACGCCTTACGCAGGTTGTGTGAAAAGTATATCGATATGCAATTTATAGATGCCACTTTTATATTAAGATAGGAAGAAGATACATTGAACGTCCTTCACAAACGTGAAAACAAATTTCCGCGTTTTTCAGCGGAATGATTGATTCGAACTATTTCGTGAATATCGTAACTTCACAAAATATCAAAGCCATTTTTACCGACGTTCTGTGTATTCGAACAACTCAGAACGCGTGCTGTATCGCTAGAGGCATAAATACTCATGTTTCATACCCGCATTGCCTTCTGTCTCGAACGTAATGGTCTATGTCCTTAATGCTATAGGTTATCTTCCTTCTCCGCTCGAGTAACTTCTCGATACAAGTACTTCGAGATCCACCATACTCTCTACCTCACGCGAAGCGTCCAATAGTTCGATCATTAAACTCTTAGCGCAATAAAACCAAAAAGCCATCATTAAATACATTGGATTAAATACATTAAATTAAATACATTAATTAAATTAATGGAATTAAATATGTACAGCGATGAAGGGAAGGTATGTTGGCACAGACCAGATTTTTATGTAAATCCTATATAAATTTACGATACTTTATCTAATTTACTTGTAAAATATCGCTTTTCAGTTTGAAGCTTAAATATAACATAAAAATTCATCATCGTTAAGCAGCTTCACGATGAAGCTAAATAATACGAGATATAGAATGGACTGTTCTTAGCAACATATAAGATTTCGATTATTAGGTTAAGTAAAAAGTTCTGAGCGTTTTTCGCTAGATGTCTTTAGTGAGCCATATCTCACGATGTGCACATCGCATCGAGTCATAGTATACACCGATTTCAAGGTGATATTACGCATCAAAAAGGTTCTTTGTCAGTTTTGTGTTCGGTGAAGCCAGTTGTGTGTTACAGCGTTCGAAAATGGAGATAAAAAAAGAGAAAATTCGATACATTCTTCAGTACCACTACGACCAAGGTGAAAAGGCGGAGCAGGCGGCCAAAAAAATTTGTGCTGTTTATGGACCCAGTACAGTATCGAATGCAACAGCAAAGCGGTGGTTCCAACGATTCCGTTCTGGTAATATGGACGTCGAAGATGAGGCACGCTCTGGTAGGCCAATCGTCGAAAATGTGGATAAAATCATGGAAATCGTCGAGTCGGACCGGCATGTGAGCACTTATTCCATTGCCCAGGAACTGAAGATTAGCCAGAAAACCGTTTGGAACCATTTGCATAAGGCTGGTCTCAAGAAGAAGCTCGACGTATGGGTGCCACATGAATTGACGCAAAAGAACCTTTTGGACCGAATTGATGCCTGCGATTCTTTGTTGAGACGTAACGAAATCGACCCATTTTTGAAGCGGATGGTGACTGGCGATGAAAAATGGGTCACATACGAGAACAACAGCCGAAAAAGATCGTGGTCCAATCGCGGTGGGCCGGCCCAAACGATCGCCAAGCGTGGATTAACGGCCAAGAAGGTTTTATTGTGTGTTTGGTGGGATTGGAAGGGAATCATCCATTATGAGCTGCTCCCATCGGGGCAAACACTTAATTCGGACCTCTATTGTCAACAACTGACCAGACTGAAGCAGGCGATCGACCAGAAGCGGCCAGAATTGGCCAATAGGAAAGGTGTTGTGTTCCATCAAGACAACGCCAGGCCGCACACATCTTTAACGACGCGTCAGAAGCTCCGAGAGCTTGGCTGGGAGGTTCTATCGCATCCGCCGTACAGTCCAGACCTGGCACCAAGCGATTATCACCTTTTTAAGTTTTTGCAAAATTTTCTTGATGGTACAAAACTGGCCTCAAGAGAGGCTTGTGAAAATGAGCTGGTCAAGTTTTTTACCAATAGGGACGAGGACTTCTTCAACCGCGGAATTATGAAATTGCCTTCAAAATGGACAAAAGTAATCGAACAAAACGGCGCATATTTAATCTAAATCGAATAATCTTGACTATGTTAATTTCATCGTCGAAATAAAGCGAAAAAGCGCTCAGAACTTTTTACTTCACCTATTTCAAATTTGATGCGGGAGTCTATTCTGGAACAAGTTTATAAGTTAATAATAATAACGCGTATTATAATCGTTAACAATAATAGTAATGCGTTAAGATACAGGACTTCACCTATAGATTGATAAAGAAAAGATGTAGGATATATGACTATATATAAGATATATTTTTAATTTAGAGAAATTCCACCTGTTCATAACAATTATTCGGAATGACGCGTATTCGTTTCAGAAACCGAGATCTATGTCATAACCATTTACTTTTAACGCTCAAAAATGATGTTCTTGAGGAGAATTAAATAAAGATCGCGTCTTTTTGCAAACTTACACAGTGTTTTACAAAAAAGAAGCTAGTCTGTGTCCATACTGTTTTCCATTAATGTATATTTGTAAGATTCGAATATTTTGACATAAACAAATCAAAGAGGAAGCCGCGTTCTTTTCCAAAAGATTGTCGTTCCAAAAGAAAGCATTATTTCCTGTCGAGAGATAGGGTTGTATCTGCGGGAAATCTTCCAAGGGATGAATTCGATTGTTGCTTCTTACTTGATATTCCAGCAGCATCGTCCGATAATCTCGTCGTTGTCGCATCGGACTTCATTTGGTAGGTGAGACGCCAGGGTAACGTCGTTATTTGAAATTGCTCGTCGAAAGAAAAGACCATTCTCTGCAGCTCCGATTTTGCATAGAGTGGGTTCACCCTAGAGGTAATGGGATCGCGACAACCCAATTCCCTACAAAATTTCGACGTTCGTTCGATACGTGAAACTTCTCGAGCTTTGATACACGAGCCCGGGTGATAAAATGTCAAGAAAATTGTCAAGTAGACTTCAGGCTCGCATTAACTCATCTATAAGATGCTTGGAGTCGACTGTATAATCCGATCGCATATAACTGGTCCGTTTCGTTAACCTTTCGTTTTTCTAGCACGACAAAGCAATTAACGAGTTGCTCGTCAAAATTCAACAGCAACTAAATGGAACGGTCCATTGAATGTTCATTGCAGGTTTAGATATATACTAGAACCGTAACGCTATCCGTCACAGTGCTTTTTTGTTGTTTCAGGACTTGATCTTTATTATATATTAAATAATAAATGATAGACTATATAAGATATAAAAGATAATAGAACTTCGTTTTATATGCACTTGTCGGGAAATAAATAGTTTACACGTACGTATAATTAGAGTTCGTATAAGTAGAGTCAATTGATATTTTCCAATACCTATGGATTTTTTGTTCATATAGTAGGAATTTACGTTTACAGTTAGGTAACTGGATTGTAGATGGACCAGTAGAATTTCATTTAATCCGTTAACAACCAAAATTTCGGTCGGAATAAATGGGATTCATATAAACGAAGTTCCGTTCTATTGTTATATAAAACAAAGCTGCAGTGAATAAAGTAACAGTAATATTTTAGCTGCACAACTCTTAATCTCGGTGGTTTAAAGTTTAAAACATTCGATTTGTCTGTTAACTGCATCGCTGACCTTTGGCTATTACCTGAATTTTCATTGATTCATGCACTTCTCACAGCTGTACATGTGCTCTCGCATATACACACATTTACCTTTCCTATTTCCTTTTCCTCTTTCTTTTTTAAATTCGCCCCCTGATTTTTTAATAATCGCAGACCTCGAAAAGTTTTTATGTATATTCTTCGCTTAAATTATTCCCCCGGAGAGTTCAACAACCTATCTAGTCCAAGGTAAACAAGTTTCCCTGAACGTCGCTTCAAAAGAAGTAGCCAGATTCACTTTGACCCGACCCGTCCGTTCAGGGTTAATTAAGATCCCGCGAATCGATCAGTGTTTTCCACTTTAATCGGCGTCGAACGATCCAGCGGAAGTTCTGCCGCGCGTTACATATTCATCGTAACGCCAGTGGTGGACGCAGTTGGACGCGCGTCCGCTCAAAGACAACTTCCCGCTTTGACTCGGTTCACAGCGTCGTATTAAGCCGTGCATCGGTTCTGGCTGACTTCTAACCGGAAACAAGACGAACGTCGCACGATTGCCTTCGTCTTAGTTTGGTATTCAGCTTGTTTCTTGACGTCGACGATATATAAGCTATATACATGTATAGAAAGTTTCCAAACTCTGACTTGGATTGAACAGAGAGTAATAAAGGATGTTGAAAAGAACATATTTCTTATTTAATGTACGTATGGTTTTATCCTTTTTAATAAAGTTTAGAAGATGCTGGTTTGGTACGCTTATAGATATGCAACCCGTTTGCAACGACGTTTGCAACGTCTATGTGGAACTTTTCTTAAGTTTTGAATAGAAAATTGATAGGATCGAGATACAAAACGAAGCAACATAGTGCTGAGTATTACCGAATTCAGAGATTACGTTACGGTGATTTTACGTTTTGATGGTTTCGAGATATTCTGATATCATCAAGAAAATGGTGCGTGTTGAAAGGATTGTTCTTAGGTAGGCGTTTGTCAATTCACATTAGTAAATTCTATTAAAATGAAATTGTGGTTATAAAAAGTAAATCCAAAAAGAGAGGCTCTTATAGTGGTAAATTCTAATGCAAAAAATAGTGTTTGTAATATCATCACTTTTATTTATCTCTCAATTTATAGGGCTGATGTGGCTTCTCAACAGCTCATATCTTATTGGTCAGGAAATGTTGCTTTTTCGCTTTTCTCTTTGTTATGCTATATTTCATTTAATCCACAATATCTAAACACCCTATACTAAACAAACTCTGATTTATCCACGGAAACACGAATTCCATCCTGTCATCGCAATTTGTTTCGTTCATGTCGACCAACAGAGGGTCTCCAAAAGGAACGAACAATTTGCTAGTCTTGGAAATCGCAAGAGCTCTGGGACGCGTTTCTCGCGAAGATTTAACGCTCCGTGGAGCCGGTGCAAAAAATAGAGACGCGTGGAAATTGCCAGGTCGCAAAACTTCGCGGACGTTGTATACGTACGAATTGCGTTTCCCTTGTCGCGCGATGAAGTTATAGAAGTTGGATGCAACTAAGTCTGTCGGGGAAAGTTTTTCCAGAGCCAAGCTCGTCGTATGTTTTGGAGGCTCGCGTCGGAAATATGTGTCGGGTCGATTCGTCGACTGAGTTTCGACGCCGGACGGAACCGCTAGCGGTCCTCGATATCTTCCCTCGGTGGGGATATTACTTTTTAAGGTTTCGAGATTACGCGGCTATTTATTACGCGTTCTGCGATAGAACAAGCCATTTACGAGACAGCCATAAACAGCGGAGATTAAGCACAAGGCAAAGCTTCTAGACGCAGGTCGAGTCAAGTATTACTATGTCCTCTGTTGAAAGTAATGGTTATACTTAGCGTGTATCGCCAATATTCGCCGCGATATCTCAAGGATGATCATTTTAGCTTGTTGAAGGAATAACATGGATGTAGTGCATTAGCGAACACTATATAGTCGGATATAGTATTATATCTACATCGTGAAATTTCCTAACGCATCGTGTTAAAATGGAGAGATAATGGAAAGAAAAAAGAATGAGAAAGCAAAGAAAAGGGAAACAGTTCAGTTGGATAGTGGATTCGTTGATAGGGCTTCCCAATAAGCTCGAGCCTTAGGCGAAAGGATAGTAGAGGTTGGCTCGCTGGATGCACTTGTGTGAACGGCATGATTAAAGAGGATTTTCTAGGATATTATGTCCGTGTAAATTCTTGGCGAGAATCTCTTAATTAAACATTATGGTTCATTTGTCCAAATGTGAGAGATTCGTATTTGAGAAATATCAAATTCGTTGGTGATTTATGACAAAGCTTTCAAAATTTTCTTTGAAAGAATTTGAGGAACGTGTCTTTCTCAATCCATGGTCTACATTATTTTAAAAATTGGTACGGTAATTATTATAAGTTGAATATAACGCAGTAAATATGTTAGTACATAACCTTTATTAGTCGAATTGTTACATTTTATCATTAATTAGTGTTGTCAATGTCAGTATATCCATTTTGTAAATTAAACTGCGTCATAAATATGTACGTACATTGTAGTCTTCACAATATATCTATAGTTCGAGGTATTTGCGATGTAATTTGGACTCTATACGAAGAGCTGTCTATACTATAAAACGCCTTAAGAAGTGCCATATCATACCTAATTACCTATCAACCCGCTTCTCATGTTTTCTTATGATCAGCTCGTTGAGCTTGACACGAGGCTCATTTTCTCCGAAGCCTGTTGAACCTCCGCCCTATTCTTCTACTTAAAATTTCACCAGTTTCAATCGCTTTCGTGTGATATTTCCCACACAATGGTTATTTATTTAGGGCCGCGGTTTCACCAGGCAGCTCAAAGTTCGGAGGACAGCTTCTGTCGACTCTATCATAAGTCAAAAAGTTGTGACATCGTTTACGCGTTCATCATCCTACATCTCGCAACTCATCACGTGGACAGATCGCGCGTCACTTCGTTGCACTCCTCTTCACGCTCATGTTTCATCCCCACGGCAAACAGATACCAATCTGTCCTCGGAATTTTGAGCCGAGCTTACCTCGAGCAGAGCGTTCTTCTGCTAATCGTGCTGCAAATTTACCAGTTAAAGCAGATTGCTCTATTCGCTGTTTGCTTTGGGATTTTGGTGCTTGAAATATAGAATTTTGATCGGTGGCGAACTCTCCATTGATCGGGCAGGCCTAAAATAGCGAATATTTTTATGATATTTAAGTTTTGCGAAATCTTAGACTGGATTTCTAACATATATTGTAGCATCTTATTCTAGTCATTCTGATTACCTACGGAACAATATAATAAACTAAATATATGATATACAATAAAACAATTTAGAGTGTGAAACTTTTTTATGTTCGTACATAAAGTCTGAAAGAATGAATATATTGGTCGAAGAATAAGTTACTTCCTTTGTGGAGTTGATTTAACCCTTCACTAAAAATGTCAATATCTTCGCTACTAGGATCACAATCTCATGAATTATCTGATAATTTTAGTCGTACTAAATCAGTCTTACTATAACTAGTATAACTATTTTGTTCAGTGAAGTATATATTTATTTGATAAGTGGCTTTATAAGTGAAGATGCTCAAATGTTGAATTTTTCGAAATTCTCTGTTAGATTATAATAGTTACATAAAAATTCGGATTTCTTTTAGAGACGAGTGGTCTATCATTGAGAGTCAAAATTGAAAGAGAAGTTTAAAGGACAGATTGGTCAATTGTGGGAATGATCGATACAAGGAATACATTGGGCAATTGTAGAAATAAGAGACAAGATAGAATAAGGGAATAAGATACAAAAAATATTTCGAAAATTTTAACATCGACATTGATCTCCCGAAATCAGTAATCATTGTATGGATAAATCGTTTGTCAAATATATTACTATCAAATTACTCTAGTAGTAATTCTCGTTTTATTTATTCCGTTGCCTACCAATCCTTCACCATAGACGACGTATTGCAGCCGGGTAACAGAAACTTCCAAGCAACGTGAAACGTTCCATAAAATATAAAACGTCTGTCCCCGTTTCTCTCGCGTTTCTCCAAAGAAACGACGGGAAACGTAGCCAGTCAGCGATTACCCGGATATTCTGTCGCGAAAAGCAACTTACCGGTGACGTGTTTCGCCAGAGTCGTGCACGACAACGAGTCGTCGTTTCGTCCCCATAACGTGGATATCTTCAACATGTAGAAACGTTCACAGTCATCTTATTATCGCATTATTAGAGTAACACGAATTCCAATTGCGGCCTTTACGCGCGTGTTTCACCGTAGGATACGTCCGCGATATTATTCGGACAATTCGCGCACGATGTAGATGTTCATCGTTTTGGAAATTCCTTTGCGTGCTCTTCTGATAACCGAATTATGGATGTTCACCGAATCTCGTTACACAAGGCCATTGAAATCGCTGGAGAGATCTCCGCGCTCGTTACCAAATATCTCACGTAATATCGCGCGTGTAGAACGATTGATTTTCGTGATTCGCGCTGCCCTCGTTCCATCTATCTTCTCGCTTCCTTTCCCCGTTTATATCGGCCGAGAGTAATTAGGACAATTTTTATAAGCTGCGATATATGGAAAATCATTGGAGAAATATTCCGTCCTTCTTGTTTAAGCGTCCTATTTAACATTTTGGAATATTCGAGGAAAATTATCATTGAAACGAAAGGCTGGAGAAGATAATTAATGTTATGAACAATAGGGTTTCTATTAAAGGAATATCGAATAACGTACGCGTTCTAGAGTTAAGGAGATATACAGATGGATAGAATTATGACATTTTGTATAATGCTGAACTGAGTTAAAATTCCTATATTTTGACACTATTTGACCTTTATCCTCTTCAAACATAAATTCTCGCACGAAAATGAAGATCCTTTTTACACGTCAACTCAAGCCCACCCCATAAGTAGCATGCTATAAACATTTTATTAACTTCTACACCTAATATGTGCGAGGAATTCAACACTGTAGATTCAGCAAGAAGTAACCAATTACTCTTTTTATGAGAAGAACTTTTGTGAACCGTTTAAAAGCCGTTTAAAAAGTATCAGAGGTTCGATAGTGACCCGAAGTCGCGTGACTCGTCACGTGTGTAAAAGTTGCAGGTCAATTAATCGACGTCGGGGCTCGCTCACGCTCGATGAAAAAGCTGTAAAGCGAAAACATCGGTTTCCCGGGTCGCGCGTCGCCTGAAAGGAGTTCAATTGCTCACGTTCGAGCGCGTGAGATTGCACCGGCGCGTAATTATTCAAATTGACCGGCCGCCGTCATTGTTATCGATTCACGCTGGCAAAAAGCGAAGAATTATCTCGACCTTTCACAAAGTTCAACCAGAATGTTACGTGCGTGCGAACGAAACCATAATCGTCCTTGTAAATCCGCGCACATTAATTATTTGATTTAATTGTAAGGATAATTAACGCGAAAGAATTTTTCTTTTCTGCTTCTGTTCCCATGGAGTTTGGTAATTGGAAATGTTTATAGCTGAAAATTACAGAGAAGTAAAGCAGCGATTGTTGGCCACGTTTGTGATTTAATAGCAGCAATTGCTCGATCATGGGATTACACGAGACTTTATCGCCATGCCGACATCCAGTTTGTATTTTAGCTCGTTCGAACAAATGACCATTATTAATTCTATAAAATGTTGATCGAGCTTTTTATGTCTTCGTGTTTCTTTCTCGAATATCTATAGGCTTTTTATAAGTCGATGAAGGATTTTAGTTAGTTTAATCGATCGATTAATATTCGTTTAATTGTTTTCTTTAATCATTCCGATGTTCCATTTTCTGTATTCTTTTCAATATGATTGTAAATACACGTATCTTAGTTTCTCATAAGAAAATATTCTCTACTAAATAGCATAATATTAAATTTTTATGCACATAACAATATGATCCTGATCTGAGTTCTACGATTGTAAGAGATAAAATCTATCTTCAGTATATCCTACTATAATATAGTAGCATAAATTTTACAGCTTATATATCTGCATACATAACGCGATTATTAACATTCATTTCCTACAGGCAGCTAAAAGCGTTTTTATGTAAAGTATCTTTCAGTCAAATTTTTATTCTATCTGATACCAGAAATTATTTCCAAATAATTCATCCTACATTTTTCCTCACTTTACTACGTTCTCGAAGGATAAATGACATACCAAACGAACTCTATATCCCTTTGAACTGACGTACCTGAAACTAATAGCTGACGATAGGATTTATCCTGTTTATCAATCCTCTTTTCACAGACCCACACGAGTTAGAGTCGCTAAACATTCTAGTAGAAGTACGTCTTTTCAACACGAATGCCAACTTACTAGAGACCAACCAACTTAGAAAGGTCCCTTCACCAAAGTTTGGCAGTTTCTCCTCTGAATTTCCGTGGGGACTCACAGATTGAACGAATCTCGCGCCCGGAGTGTAACGTTTCTGAAGTCCTGGAGGCAGCCAACCCCAGACGCAATGTTTCCGCGTGTTACGCGTCGATTCAGCGTATCTGGCGCATAAGTCGCGATCAAAGGAAAGCCCCATTGGCAATTCTCGCGGCTATGATCGCCGTCCTGCCATTGTGTCTCCTCGGGACGTTAATTTGCACCGTGACAATGGACACGTGGTTTTTCTTTGTTCGATATTAGGTGAATTTCAAAGGGTAGATAAAAGGATGGAGATAAAGAAAACGACAGGGAAAAAAGGAAATGAAGGACCGGTGAGAAAGAAAGAAGGGGTAGCGAAATTACCGAGATGAGAGCCACATGAGGCGGAGTGGAAGCATAGAAACGAAGGAAAGGGATAAACAAAGAGGAAGGGGAAAGCAGGAGAGACGTAACGAACCATCGTGGTCCTGAAGTACGATCGCTACACCGTATACAGAATGTTCCGTGTTCGCTTTTACGAGGCTCTCTAGCGACGATAACGTGCAGTTTCGAGATCGAAGCTCCCAATGAATTGTCTGACGCTACGCAAACCGTGAAGGTCTATTCGACGTTGATGAAACATAATGGGTATCCTGCGACGACTTTTATTATACACTTGGAACTAGGTGGAGGGAGGCACACCTAATGTATGTGAAAAACGTACAGGTCTCGATAAGACGCGGACAGAAATTTACGAGGCTCTTAAACGCGAGTCGCGAACAAACTTTAGGTTAGAGTTTGATACGAGCACGATGAAGAGTGCGGATAATTGGCCTGAAAATGCGGTGTTGTTCACCGATAAAGCGTAATCTTAGAAAACCTGCGTTTGGATAATAATTGGATCCATTACCCCGTTATTATTTTTATCATGATATGTGAGAATAGCATTAAAAGGAAGGAAAGGTATTTCTAAACGACCATTACCGGATAAATATTATCGGACGAACGAATTGGATTGTAAATACAATTAAAGGACGGACTGGGTAGGGTTAATTGAGTGAGAAGGATATTTAGGTCGACCTAAGTAATTTCCCTTGTAAGTTGTCAAATTCGGATGGAGACGATTTTAAATGATCTATATTTGAAAACATACTATTTAACTCGTTATTAGCAGTATAATGAATTAACGGCCATAATTCTCTACGAGAGTAGAGTTTCTTTTAGAAAGTAGTAGCTTCTACTCATCAGAAGGGAAGAAATTTGTCCGATTGAAACTAAAGTATTATACCATTATATTAAATATTTTCTACTTATACATAACATCTACTTATACTTACATAAAATATTTTCTACTTATTTGTACTTCTACTTATTGTATAGGAAACACCCTGTACAATTAAAAGTTCGCAATTCGAAAGCGAACGGAGTGGTTTTATTTCTATACTTGGACGTAAAGTTTGATTTCAATAGAACGGAAATTATGGACCAGGAGTGTTGTAGTGCGGGATTACGCGAAGGGATGTTCCGCGAATTCCTTGCGCAGTTCCGGAAAATCTTCCAGATCATAAGTTTTACGGACGAGCGAGGTTTACACGATCCTCCGAGCGACGTTAATTGCGGAAGATTTTGCAAATGGAGCACTGTGTGAATTACCGTGGTAGATAACGCATTCCTTCTCGGCTAAAATTTCATTCGCCCTTCCTCTGCCGTACCTATCGCCGTTAATTTTGCGTAAAAATAGCCGAAGAGAAAATGTTTAAGCGTGGCAACGTTGATTCAGAGAATATTAATCAGAACGTACGAGCCACCGTTATTGTTTAATATTTATGTCCGACGCGTATTTCACAATTTCGCAGAAATTTAATAAACGCCGCAGGGCAAATGTTACTTCGCTGTAAAATGACGCTAGGACGTTCCACGCAAGGTAATAGGGTGTGGAATATAAAATGCACTGTGAACCTCCGTAAAGTCCATTCACTTATCTCGTCAAATTTCCACGAAATAAAATTGAGTATCTTTTTTCTCTTCCTTCTCTTCGATTCCTCTCTTTCTCCTTTCTTATTTTTTCTTTTTTTTATCTGCAAAAGCACCTTGGCGAATTATGTAAATGTAGCCAGTCAGCGAGAGACGCGACCGATCTGCGGAAATCCTCATTTTTCGTGCGAACGACTCACGAATCCATCCCCCGTCGTCGAATTGCTCACCGGTACGGCGTTTCATCGTTCTAAAATCTGTTCACGAAACGCGGATTGTATTTTATCTCTCCTATCACGAGTACTTTTGATACTTCAAACTTTTGGTTATTCAAAAAATTACGTTGGTAATCGTGTATATAATTTCAACGAATTTTAGAGAAACTATCGGGATAAATTTTATGCCCTTCTATATTTTATTAAACTCGATGAACGTTCCGATCTGCGTAGAATTTTTGTGGTTTGAACGAGAAATGGTTTCGCAGGACGTTAAGGACTCTCCGAATTCTATTACGTTTCTTTGTTAAGAGGATCTTGCAACGGTTTGAATAGATGGTAACCAGATGGTGTTAATTCTAAGTCCAGGGGATATGGTAGATATTCCATAATTTTTCGATTAAAAATAGTGTTAATAATAATAGTGTTATGTTCATGAAAGACAACGAAATTAATCAGAAAAATTCTACACTTATTGGAAAGCTTGTGGAACGTTTTGAGAAAGTAATAGAGATTTCATAAAATTACGTTATTCATTAAACATAAGGAAAGTTTCTGTTAAAAATAAAAAGCTTTCGTCCAACCTAATAGATTGTAAAATACACATGAAATTGAAATTTTCGCGAAGAGCGTTTAAAGAAAATTTCAGCACGGTATGCGTACGATGCGTATCACTAATTACTCACACCACCTTTGGCTGCACTCCATGCAATTTACCGAGGGGACTAGGCCAAAGTGAATGTTAAGAGCGCTTCCATACCACAGAGACACCGCGCGACGAAACTTAACCAAAAACATATACAGAACACAATTCGTCGGTGTATAAAGCTCGTAGTTAGATGTCACGGTGGGTACCTTAATGCGTCGAACAGTAAACGTACTTCCTCCTCTCTATTTGTTTAGAAATATACGATTGTGATACAAGCGAACTCCATTGCTTTTGCATCCTGAAAACACATGGTGGTGTTAAGCCGTAAAATCGATATGCTCACCAAGTCATAATATGAATTGATCCTTCAAGCTTGTCAAGTACATTAGAACTTTCTATTTACGGATCAATAGTTTACTTGTTGTACGATGTCCTCGGTTTCATAGTTACTTACATAGTTTGTTTCTTTTCCTGATCAATTATGAGAGTTCTATACAATGTTGGATATATTAAAACGAAAATCTACTGTGTCGTAAGCAGATTCACGTAAGCTTCGTGCGGTAGACATCAGTGAACCACGAGTGACGAGTTGAATTGTGAAATTATTTGAATAAATCAATTTTCGTCAGTTAGCCAAGATTATGAAAAATTTGCAATTCGATACTAATTAGTCTCGCATAACAGCGACTGTTGGCTAACCTATTCGCAAAAACAATAGTTGCGCACTGCCTGGGCTTAAACACTGGACACAATGAGACAATGTTACGAGTCTAAACATTTAGTCTGTCAAATGTAGCTGCAGCTATGTAGGTGCAGTTCAACAAAAACTATTACAGTCAATGTATCCAATATAGCCAATAGAAATAAAAAAGGTGGTTGCAGAATAATTTTGCTACCAATTCTCGTTGGTTCGTTATTCTCTTTCAAGAAGAATGATTGTAATATAATATATGTAGCCATTTTGCATCTACAGCATCAACGTTTGCATTCAACGTTGTACTTTCAGAATACAAAAATCTAAACAATAAATCTGACTTAAAATTCAAATAAAAGAAAAATTACTTCTCATTATAACATTATAAAAAACCCGAATTCAGAATTACACATAACAATTGTTAGTGAAGTGTCGTGACGATATTTCAACTATAAAAACTGCCAGTAAGCTTTTGACATACGGATACGTCATTCGTTATGAATGGATTAAAACGTCATCAGCTAGCGCGAAAATTTATTTACGTACAAGACCTCGCGTTGGATCATTGATCTATCATAGATGAAAGATCGGTGAAATTGTACGCTCGATCGAAGTTTCACGAGGCTATCGGTCGAGCATATTTGATGCAGGAGAACGCTCAGGGAGAATCGCAACGGGAACGCTCGCGCGCGGTTAGAAGCGATTTGGCGAAGCGGTTATGTTCGCGTAATGCCGTTTCCTGCAGGCTGAATACTTAAGCGTTCGCAGTCGGTCGGCAATTTTCATAAAACTCCGTTTTTTACTTCGGGGATCGAGGGTACGTAAGTAGTGTAGGAGGGACTAGCTAAAAGCCGCTGGTACCGTTAACCGACTCCGGATGTAAAAGCATCCGGTATAAATTATTAGCGAGGCAACATTATTACTATTCCTAATTTAACACTGCCTAGCCGGCCTGGCCGAGCTCCAATCTCGTGGCTTGCAGAAATTAGCGTCCATTTCTCTCGTAAGGGAGGGTGAATCCCAGCTTCGATCTCACTAAGGGATTCTCGATAATTGTATACGCTATACATAGAGGAGTTTTCTCCTCTTCGCTTCGTTATTGTTTCTAGTTTTTCTTTTCCGAACTTCTGGATTTGTAGAGGCGTGTTATACGTTGAGATAATATAGCGTGATGGTAGATTGAATTGTTGAGAAACGACGTTGGTTGATGTCTCGGATTTCGACTGGATTCGTTTAGATTAATTAGGTTAATTGGTCTAGGTAAGATTGGTCAGTTATTTAAGTAGCTAGATTTCAAATTGTATTAATACCGCGTCTACCAATTTCTTTAACATGTATCTAAATATATCGTGCATAATTAACTAGAATCGAAGTAATATGAAGAAAATGAATAAATATATGGATCATATTTCCATGTAATTACAAGGAAATGTTAATAATATTAACAACATTTGCATGTTCTTAATACTTAATTATAAGAAGAACAAATTTGGTACCAGTCATTTTGAATGGTTTTGGTAATTCTAGTATTAACACACTCTAGTGATGTGGTAGATTGAATTATTGAGAAACATCGTTGATTGGATATCAAAGAGCTAAAGGTTTCGACTGGACTCGTTTAGATTAATTACGTTAATTGATCAAGTTTAAATTAGTCTACTATTCAAGTAGCTTGATTTCAAATTACGTTATGGTATTATAGCAAGCTGATAGGTTGAGCTACTGAGAAGCAGCATTGATGGATGTCCCTGGGTTGAAAGTTCATTCAAGCTTCGTTTAGATTGGTTAAATCAATCGAACACGTTTAGATCGGTCAATTATTCAAGCAGTTTGATTTCAAGTTTCTTTTCGTGTAAGTCAAGTTACTTAATATGATCACCATTCACGATCGAATGGAAAGCAACAGGATAACTCGGTTTTCACGGCAAGGAGTCAAAAAGCGAATCTCGAGAAAATACTATTTTACTTAGACTCTTAACGTTGCTTAAAAGCTGGTCGAACCAAAAAATGAAGTTACACTCGCTCCAGAACTGCTTCACATAAACGAATTGATAATTCAGAATGAGATTTTTGGTAGCAAATTTCCTCCCTTCCTCGGTTATCATTCTTTATCATGTTGCGCTTCTATATATCATTTGGAATATGGCGGAACGTCAAAGAAGTTTCCAACCACTAGTTTCCCCACTTGAAAATATCTTCCTCCGCTCGTATATACATTTCCTCGTCCTTATCCATTATTCCCGTACTCTAGTTACATGACGACGACTACTTTCAACACGTAACGCGTGTGTACACGAGGCGCCCTATATCATCGCTCGGTGGAATGCTCGACGACAAGCCGCCCGCTTCTCGCCTCGACGTGGAGGATCTTCCTCGTTTAATGCACCTTCCGCTGACAACGGTGTCGTACTTCGCGAAACCCTCTATCGGGTATTGTGTTTTGCCGTTACGGAAACCGCAGAAGCTATTCTTCCAGCCAGTCTTCGAAGTCACTCGACCTATATATGCACACCTACACTAACGTTCAAAAGTATCCAGGCACTCGCTCACTTTTGACAAGGCGTATCTTAATTACAAAATGTCGGAGGGATCAGATTACAGCAATTTTAATTCTTTAATTCATTTTAACCATTAATCCTGATTAAACGAATGTTTGATAATCAATATGCAATAATGAAATTGACGTTTGTTGTTGTTAAATTTTATAGAGTTATTTTGCTACTTGCCGAACTATTTATCCGTGGATTTCTTAATCTTTTAATTATACGACAGACTAAGAGGAGTTGTAGAAATCGATAGAAGAGTATTTAAATAACAAGTCAATTGTTGTAATGCATATAGTAAATAATTAAATGCGCCATTGTTATGTTTTCTAATATGTATGCAATTAGACTTGTAGTATATGTAATTCGTACACTTTAGCAAAATTTGCTTACTGTTATTACAAATCGACCAAAACGTTCAAATACTTATGAGAGGTAGTATACGTTCGTGATTCTTCGCCATGAATTGAACGATGCTGGCCCATGAAATCGGTCGATGCATACATATGGCCAAAATTACGTTATTTAATGCGTTACCGGCGACGTAGTATCGTCAAATGTCACGGCAGCCTTGCTGGAAAAGGGAACGCTACCTTGCTGTTATTGGAAATATGGAGATTACACGAGGAGCAGAGGAAATTGAGGCGTTCGAAAGTTATTAGTATAATTTGAAAGTCTTTGAATGGATTGGAAGTGTTTCGAACCATGAGGCGGAAGATGTTTGACTGGGTAAATCGCGTTGGTTGCGGTTCGTACGTTAACGTTTCACGAATTTCCGAATGCTCTTGCGGAAACTTAATACCATGAGAGTGCTTGGTCAATTAACATTTCAACGAGGAACGTCAGTTAATGTTCTGTGTTAAATATTCACGTTACAGCGTGAGATATAAGTAATTCTAATAATATATAATATTAAACAAATATATCGAAATATCTTCGATATATCTTTAAATTTGTATATTGATATCATTACATGTAAAGGATACAGTTTGAACAAAAAGATTGCTCGCAAAGTACGTCAATAAATTATTACTATGGCGATATGATACATGGCTATTTTATATATTTTATATATTTTATATTTGAAACACTATTTTTAGGAGCGTGATATGCGTGATATGCGTGATATGCGTGTAGTATGTGATATAACGCTTCACTGACTATTTGTAATTTAGTTTTAATTCTTTTCTAATTTTCCTTTATTTTACATTGTGGCGTAAAATTATATAATATATGTCACATCATAATTCATTGGAAGTTGCGAGGAAACATAAAGAGGAAGTCGAAATTCAAGATAAATGACTGGATATTAAGTGAAGTTCGTGATAAAAGAAAATCCTCTTAATAAAGGAAAGTAGAAATTTGAGGAAGAATTGAAAGGTTAAAAGGATGTAAGAGCAAAGGAAGAAGAAAATTGTGGTAAAAATGTATCGACGCTTTGATTATGTATGAGATGTATGGACACTTGATTTATTAAAGTGGCTAGTTATAGGGCTTTTATTATTAAGATTCATGTTTTGTCATTACTGGCTGTATAACAGTGAATAAGGAATGGAGATAAAGTAATGCAATATTTTCTTAGCATATTAGCTATAATGTCTCGAAACAGTTCCATCATCCTGTGGATTACCCTCAACACTTTTACGCTAAGTTGATGGAGTAGCTGGCTACCACCAGTGGCTATTGCGTAAACAATAGATGGTGGCTGTGTCCACAAGTAATAATCGAGTGGATTCTGGTCAAGGGATCATGGAAACCAGGCAATTGATTCTCCGTGTCCTATCCATTTACCGGGAAACCGCTCATCCAAGTAGTCTTTAGCTTCTCGATTAATGGCAGGGCCAGAGCAAACTATATCTTAATCATAACCTCGTTCCATATCGAGGGACAGAACTAAAGCACACCGGTACTATAAATAGCAATTTCAGTCGGTAGGTACTTCCGTACGTCGAACCCATTTTCGTTAATATTACCTTCATTCACTCACATACACAAATTTTACTTTTCTAATCGTACGAAAAAGATACCTCGCAATGAAAACGTTTATATTTATACTTACGATACGATGCCATTTGGAATGTTCAAGTTCCTAATACGAGTCATAAACGCTAATTAAGCTAATGTCTGTAAATGGAATCTTATAGTCAAAACGGATTAAAAACAAAAGCATGAACTATTGTTAATTGTCGTTGTAATTAATAAAAAAAAGCTTCAGAATTTCAAAGAATTTACTTAGTCTCTGAATTTAACACAACGTATGGAAAATATTGAAAGTATGGATAACCAGAAGTTATATAATATTAAGAAACAGTCGTATTATTTCACCCCTGTCGTTACCTCGAAACGGACATATTTTTCCGGGGAAATACGATTCTCGTATCATTCGACGAGTTTTACGTCGAGACGGTGGCGCAATACACGCGTCTCTGATCGTCACTTTCGACGAGATGGATATACTTTATGTTGTTTTCAACGATATCGATGCTCGTTCGAGAGTCTCTTACGGATATTTTCGTTCCTTTATTCCCTGAATAACAATTCCTTCTTCTTCGACCGAACACCACGGGCCTTTATCGTCCTGGACGATATCGCCGTCGCGACTCTCACGGAAATACTCTGAATATAGTTTCTCGCGTTCCGTAGTTTTATTGCAATTGCTCTATATATGTGCTGTACTATATATAACGCTATATATGAGAAACACATAAAATATTTCCTTATAATGAATCCTATAATGCTCTGAAGTTTTTGAAAAGCAACTTTTAAATTCAATATGTTGTCAATTTCACATCAAAACTATTTTTGCATTTTGAGATTTAATACGTGTTTTTATCACCCTCTTGTACCTCTTCTTGAGAAATATTAACAACAGTAGTTACATAGATCATTATTAATCAAAGTGAACTAACGTAGCAACTAAAAAAATATTATAAAAGAAAGAAACACTGCTCATCACTTGTTGAAAACCTTATATCTTCCAACCTATGAGATTATTCCTTTTTTCAATCACTTCGTACAAATGACATAAAACTCGAAAAATCAATAGAAATGGACTTACCCTATTTTTTCCGTGTGGTTTTTATATTTGAACATATCTCAAGTTACTAAATTTGAAAATATGGAAAGACGCCAGTTCGTCCCTTTCCAATACAACAATATTCACCATATCATAAAAAATATCCAACTAAATGACCACTGTTGTGGAAAATACGCTATCAAACAGCTCTCTTTTTTTCCGCGCGTTCTCCCATATCGGGCGCAGCCTCCCGATTTCCGGAATAGAGGTTGGTCCGTATTTACGGATGGTATAACATTCCGATAGACAGATAACTAAGTATGTTTCGAATCAATCGGCGAGTTTTTTCCCAATCGTCAAAGGGATGCGTTGGACAACCAGAGCGATACGTAAAATCGCCGTGGGCTCTATGATTACTTTTATTGAACCGCTCGCTGACAGGATGCCAATTTTGCATTAACAGATTGCCCGAGTGCTGAGTCAAAATGATATCAAGGAACGTCGACGCTAAGTCTTTTTCATGGTGGAACGGTCGTTCTTCTAGAAGAAGTATGTATATACTTACTCGGAATTTCTTGTCGTCTAACAATGAGTATTGTTAAACTGGCGCGCGGGTCGTCGCCTTTTGATCGTAAAAAGAGGGATAACGGGACACGACGGGTCGTAGATTCGACGCTAATGCGCTTGCTATTCGCACGCGACTTACAAAGCCGACGTCGTTTCAAGCTTTTGACTATAATGCGTTCAATAATGTTGTGGATGAGCTCTCAAATTCGCAGGAAATTGATATCGTAAATATGAAAGACTCGTACATACGGAGTCTTATGTCTTCTTTTGTAGTGTATGTTATGTAGATACTCCATAAAAATATACAGACTGCTTTATATTTATGAATAAAGATGTACGTTAAGAAGGACGAGTAATTGGACTTTACTTGTTACATTCATTGGGAAACTCCAACTTTCATTTTATATCTATATGTATATGTAGCATTTTACGCTATGCGAATTGTATCGCAAATATTATACTATTATTTCATTTTTAGTATCAACATAAAATAACTAGAAAATATAAAATGCTGTGAAAAATTTGTAATAAATATCTTCGGATGTGTTGGAACTCATATTCAACGTAACTTGGAATTTTTTGGAACGAATCCTTGAAAAGGAATTGCTTATCGCCTTAATTATAAAATTGCATATTATTCCATTTCCATATATACAGGATTTTTAATATTCAATTTCATTTTGATGTTATTATAACAGTAGCTTTATCTGACTCGATGATTAACAATCAGCTAGCTGCAAGTGATTTAACAATAACAATATTTAATAATAACAACTGCAATACAATAATTACCAACACAAGGACACATCAAATTTAATCAAGTTTCCTGCACTCTCTATCCAAAGTGCCTAATAATACTCAAAGTACTAATTTTCAAACATCAATTCGATATTTACCCGATGGCCAGGAGATCGCTATCGGCGATTCAACGGTATGTCGACGAACAGGAGACGTTAGTCTGGCAACAACAAGGAAAGGGGATCCTTGTCGGTAATTTACGCTCATCTAAGGTACTTGAAGGCCGCCGAGGACACTCGAGGATAACGCGACGCCGCGGGTTCTTCGACGTAACGCGATAACGGTTGTCAGCCGACTAAGCACCTTTCGTGCGTTCGTAGTCAGAGTTCAAGAGCACTCGCAGGATATGAAGATTGCCGAGATTAACGGCATCTTTGTCGCGCCATTACGTTTTGTTCGTGCTGTGCTTCAGCTCCATCGACATCAGAAAACATTGTTGTCGTTGGAAGAAAATTGTAGCAATCGTGGTGTAACCAATGAAAAAACTTGGCTGATCGGTTGATCTTAGTGAATTGTGTTTAGATATTTGGTAAAGTGCCGTCTTTCTCCTGCGGCAACTTCCCAACTCCGATATTAAAGGAATTCGATCTGGTCTCTGAAAGAAAATCGTATCTGGTGACTACCTTACGGAGTTCTTAAAATTCTTTTCGGCCAAAATGTCGTTGTCGATACGCTCGATTGCAACGTTTCAGGAAAATGTGGAATGGGAAGGAGAAAATGCACACTGCTCGCGACTTCGACGTATATTACAGAATACTTGTACGTATATATGTTTAAGATTTCATTTACATTGCTAACGAGGTTTTATTTTTTAATTTTCTTATGTGAGGTTGTCACAAACGAAACATTCTGAAGAGAAGAGAATTCGTCTGATGTAATACCATACATCTTCAGATTTGTTCAAATTTTACCGATATAATCACGATAGTCGAGCCTCGTAACAGTGCTAAGGAAATTTCAGAATGCTTCGTACAACACACACAATACATCCGTAAAAACTATCCACAGTAGTTGAGCGAGTCGAGTGTGGAAAGATTTTGGATACGGGTATCGAATTTTAGATACAAGAGAAGGAAGGAAGGTCGATCGTTAGTTGGGATTCCAGCAAGAGCTGAAGAACGTATTAATTATGACAAGTTACTAGCGATGATAGGAGTTTTCGGTGAATGTGAAATCACTGGCCGCGCGAGTACCGACAAATTAGTGTTAATGGAGTGTCGTTACGTTCGAGACGAGGCTGAATAATTTACGCGACCGTCGGCCTCGATCGTGGACCGAGAGAATTTTAAGACGATTCCTCCGGCTGGATCGAATTATCCAGGTCTCTTCGTGCTCGGAATTTCTGTTTAATCTCGACATTAATCTCATTTATCTCTCATAGTCCTTTCTATTAAATTTCGACCTTCCGATGATACGTAAAAAAGGGAATTTTCAACGCTATATAGTAATTATTCGTCCATTAGTTGATTCACCGTTACGTTAATTTGTCAGAGTAAGGAACAATATTTGCTGGATGAGAGTAAATATTGACTATGTGCTTCAATCTATTTTATTCTGCAGAAGCTGTTCGTGATGGTATACTCGAAACAATGCTCCATTATGAAACAATGGCTGTGGAAACTTTGTGTGACTTATGACAGTCTGCTCCGCTCTCGTCTCACTGGCCTGACGTTGCTTTTTACTACTGAAATTACGCGACTAGTAGTAGAGAGCGGTACGGGTCGGTCATTAGAGATCAGAGACAACTTTGGTCAGGCACAGTACTCTCGTCAATATATCACCCAGCTAAATTGGAAGTTTCTTTGCCGTGTCGGAACTAAAGCACAGTGGCTCATAAAAGTTTCTGGGTATTTGTAGAAGCTTTTTATGAATATATTATACGTGTCAAACAAATCTGAAAATATCTCGTAAGTTCTATATTCGTTTTCAGACTAGTTTCAAATTCGATCGGCATAATCATGACAGTTGTATTTAGTTTCTATAAACTAAAATTTTTACTATTAAAATATTATTAAAATTTTTTATATAATATATAAAATATATACATGAACATTCTCTATAATAAGTGTTCAAACATCGCAGTGACAGCGAATCACTGTATCTATAGTACATTCACAATTTAGCAGTATCTCCAATTAGTTGAGATCAAGTCAACTTGACCAGTCATACACAGAAGCTTGAAGAGATATTTCAAGTCAAGGTAATGACAAATAAAGAGTCATCACATTACATTTATTTATCTGGAATCATGCAGATGTCCCAATTAATTCAACCGTGTCTAGCTTCAACCCTACACAAGCGATTGTAAATGAAGATCTTCCTTCCAAATATCCAACCAACAATTACCTCACCGCTTCCAGGCACTTGATGCAAAATTACCATTCTCAAAAACAGCTTAAAGCGCAGGTAACAAAACAAATCATCTCATTGTGGCGTGGAGCATACCAAATAACTTGGCCTTTTCCGCCGACAAAACACTCGTCGCCATTCGGACAATTAGCCCAGCCGGTAGAGGGAGCGAAAGGTTGAACGAGAATGTCGACCTTTCGCGGACCGGGCAATTAGAAAACGTGGAACCACGTTTTCTTGCCGGGTCTCCTTTCCCTCCTCTCGTCTCCCGTCGTTCTGTTAATGCACCTCGAGTATTCTCAAGCGGTTGTCGAAGTTAGAAGGTAACCAACCAACGGCCACGTCGTTTCGACGCGTTTAGCTAACGAGCGCCGTGCACGTCCCTCTATTTTCGATGGAAACCGAATTAGCCCTGTCGACTGGTTGGAACAGACGACAGTTCCGGTTGGTCCGTGAGTTCCGCTAACTGGATTTCGGAAAATCGCGAAGCTGTCTCGTGATTTCCGAGCGCCAGACGCCTGTTCTAATTCTTCCAGCCGGCTTTCTTACTAATTCTTCGAACGACGACTCTCGAGTAATACCTGGTTCGTGACGCTGCACTAATTAGAGGCGTCTTCCCTGCTCGAGCAACCGTTCCTTTTCCTTTTATTTTTACTTTTTGTTTTCAGAAATGGACGTTTCAATTTAGTAATTAGTTTCGGGTTTTTTGGTGATTATTTATGAGAGAAAGAGATTTAGCTAGGAGCGATATTTCTGTTAAATTAGGGGTGGTTTGATTGCAACTTGGGTATTTTGTAACGTTTAGATGGGTGTTGGTTCTGATGGGAAAGAAGTTTCAGAGAGACTTTTCAAGATGGAAATTTCTTTTTATTGTACCAATATTAGGATGATCAGAAGGGAAGTCAAAGACAATCTGGGAGAAAGCTATCTATTTAAATTAATAAATTAACGATACAATTAACAATACAACATTTCAAGATATTATTCAATGGAAATTATTATTCAATAAAAGGAGAAATAAAAAGCGAATATTTTAATTTTATAGATTGTACACTCGTTTTAGTATAAAATTCTCCATTCGATAATATCGGTGGTGAGAATTGATTTGCGCCTACTTTTCAATAATTCAATTCACATTGTCCGATCATTTTTTACATAAATAATCATAAAAATAGAACAAAAATTTTCTCTGTTCGAAGTGTCAGATTTAAAAATCAAACTAGCATCATAAATCACGCAACAAGAAAAAAGGAAGAGGAGAAAAGAAATAAGATATATAAAGACTAATTGTAGACTATGATCATCTTGACCATAATCCTAATTCTCTGGAAGCTCTGTAATTAAATCGAAGCTTAGGGATTGAAAATAATTTTTAATGAAACTATTTCAACTGTGACAACTCCGATGTACTGTGAATCCACATTCGTTTACATAAATTTCTAGACCAACTGTAGCTCACTGGTCTCCAATTAATAAAATCGTCCTCCGTGTGTCTTTTTTTCCTAATTTCGACAAGTTTGATGAAATCTCTGGTCGCTGGAATGAACTGGTCGCAATCATGTAACAAACGACGCTCGACGAAATCAATGTGCCGGCACATGCCGCAGGAGGATGTCGCGTTACGCAGGAACAGCGTGTTCGCAGGAACAGCGTGTTCGCAGGCGGAAGAAGCGAGACAGAGGGACAAGCGTACGTAGCGTGATTGACAAATGCACTTGGCTGTGCTTGATGGAAATTAGTCTGGCGCGTTGCATCCACTGCAAAATTGTTTCATTCGCCGTCGAGTTCTGTAACTGGATTTACGCGATCCCGTGGAGTTACCATGGCGTTTCAACGCGACGAAGTTGCGTCGAGGAAACATCGTTAGGGACAATACGTCGTGTTCTCTGGCAAATTTTTTCTCCCCTAATTGTCATTTCATAAAACGCGCATTCAATTATTTATGTAGCGTACAGTGGCGGGCAAAAATTTAAAGTTGCTGAGTGTATATGCGCGTGTTAGTAACTTTTTTATGCAATATTTTGAACCACATCTTGCTAGCAGTCGTCTACTCTGGAGCGTACATTATACTTATTCATTGCTTTTTTCAAATACGATTCTGTTTTAGAAAATTATGGTATTCTTCGCACCACTTGTATTTAATCTAGCTATTCTTGCTTCTTCGTCGCGTTTCTATCTCTTCAGATATTCTTCTTGGATTAATGTATTTGTAGAAAGCATAGAATACGCGAAAGGTAGTAAAATCATGTCAAATACTAAAACCAAATATTGAAAAATTCTCTATATTTTAATAATATCCTAAATATTGAAATATAACATCCATTTCGGACCGTATAAACCCGAGAAGAATATCGGTGTTAAACTTTCTTTTATATATAAAGGTTACAATATTTCTACTGTGTATAAAAGTTGTAAATATTGAAATGGATGGTAGATAGACGATACATGAGAAAAATTTTCCTCGATGATGGTATTGGAACTGTGTATGTCCACGTTAATAATAACGTGATCAAACATTCGTTCGAAGCCAAAGAAGGATATAAGGATATGAAAGGCGTCCTTAATTCCTCGGCGAAATGGTTTAACCGCTCGAACTCGTAACTCTGCGGTGCTCGTTACGAGAGCAAGGGAAGAAAGAAAGAGGGTAACTAAACGTGAAAGGTTCGTTAACGGCACTTTGATTTAACGATAAACACACGAGAGGGGCGGCTGGCGGTATGGTGCGCGCGAATTCTGGAATTAGTTGACTAGTTTTGTGGACAATAAGCTTAATTCAGCGGTACTCGCCAACTTGAAATGACATTATGAATTATTACATAGTGGATTAAACTACGCAAGGCAACACGCTGGATTTCAGACTCGTAATAATTCTCGATTTTCACGCAACCAGCTATTTTTCGTAGCAACGAATTAAAATGTACGTCTCGTCGAAAGAATGCGAATTTGATTGGTTTTGGCGTAATAAATCCGTCTTCTATCATACGATGGATGGATCGCAAAGATGGAGATAGAAGAATAACAGACATTCTTGTTATTGCGCGAATTTATTATTTTATCTAATATAATATACAAATCGCGACAGCGTGATCTGTAGATACTGTAGCACTCAAAGTAATTGGGAAATCGCTATTACGGTCGGTTTTATCTTAATCGACCGAGAAAACGAACGCGAAAAGCTGTAATAAAGATACTGTAATAAAAATTTGGGCCTAAAGGTAATCGTTAAAACAAATACAAGTAATGATTATAAAAATCAAATTCGTAAGGAAAACTATTCCCACATTATTTTGAAGAATCTACTATCGTGTTACTGTGCCACAGAAAACTTAACCATACAGCGTTATTTCGACCATTTCCGACTCAATTGTATGTTTCTAACGTTAAGGAACATGTAAAAAAAATGTCAGCAAAATATGATTTCTTGTTTTAATTATATGTTGAACATCCTGAAACAATTTTCAACAACAAATCTTTTTTGTTCGCCAACGCGAGAGCAGGATTGAAATATGAAAATTCATGAATCGTTGCAACATGCAAACTACTAGCTAGACCTCTTTCCACCTTTACATAGAACACTCGCCCCGTGTTCGTACGAGATCAAAAGGAACGATTACTTAAAATTACCGCTACAGGTTTGTTTGCCCGTTATTTCAACGACAGAGCACTGAAAGAGGGATGGAAAATATCGGGTTGCAGTTGCGAAGACACCACCTGTTAAGTGTTGCCGACGCGAGCTGCAAACGAGACCGTTTGAAAGTCACCTAGTGTTCGCGTGTTCCTTTGGTTCAAAGGCACGTGATCGTCTCGTGTTTCTTCTTGTCCGCTTCTTCTTCTTCCTCGTGAAGTTCTCGACTTTGAGGGCTGGCCTTGCATGTCTCTTTTCCTATGACGGAAGAACGCGTAGAAAATGCAAGGAAAGTGAGTTCAAATTAGGGAGCGTGATTCTTGATTTTTGAGTATGAATTAATGTGTTTGTTAATCGATAATTGAAATAATTGAAATATTCTTTGTTAATTTTAATGTTTTTAAATTAATTCTTTTGTTTTAATCTTTTTAATTCTTTGTTAATTAATTGTTGCTTAATTTGTATCAACGCAGCTTTAGATAGTGTTTGTGGTACCAATTTAAATAAGAGATGCAAATTGAAAATGACAAAAGTGAAGAAGCATTTATAGTACAATATACTTGTACGTACCCAATATAATAGTAGAATTATTCGCATATCATTTATTTGTTGCGACAATGATTCAATTGGAACTTTGCAATTTTTAAATTATTATTATAGTATAGAAACAACAGTTCTTATTTATACAATGTAGTTAAACTCATTTTCCGTAAAATTATATTTTGAATTATGTCATAATTATGTCTTTGTTACAAGAAATTAACGATACGGTCAGTTTTATGGTATGGAAACGGGTATTGTATTAAAATTATTCGTTATCACACAGTATTGTAGGTAATGAAAATTCGTTTCACAATGAACGTGGAGAAGAAATGCAAATGAATTCACATATTATTAGCTCGATGAAGCTTCCCACATTTACTGAATCATCCTGTCTCCAATTTAGTTTGAAAAAGATACTTCTACAAGAACGTTCCTTCCCTCAGCTTCTGAAAACGGACCTTTGTCTATAGATTCCACTAAAAATATCCTACCATTATTTCCGGGAATGTCGTACGATCTATCAAACTTGAATAAATCCCAAGCCACCGGATTCATGAATGCCCAAGCATAGCTCATACACAAGAAATCCGTTTACTTTGCACATTTAATCGACGCGTACGTTATTCGTGCATTCGAACGCGCCTACCCTGGTATATAAAACTTGAGCTGCTATTCGAATTTCGTTTGCAGCCTCCAGACATCACGTCCAGGACCCTCGCGATTCATTAAATAATTAATCACGGCGGCCATCTATCCCCTTGCCGATTCCGTTCGCCTCCGCGACGAATTCGAAATGATATTCCACGAAACGGTCACGGATCGTCGTGTCGAGAATCGTAAAGCTCGAATTTACAGCGTCGTATTTCGTTTGGAAAGGGCGGACACTGGCCTCGTAATTCTCGCGCCCCTTCGTGGCCCCCTCGAGGATCGACGATGCCTCGGCTGACACTTAACGGCATAACGACATCGCTTTTAACCAGTAAACGCCTCGCGTAACTGGCACCGAGCGCGATATAAACGACAGAACAAGCATCGTGGCGTTTGCGACGCGAGACGTGAGTTCCGGTCGACGACATGGAGAACTCGTCGCAGGAATTTCGGCTTGTAGCTTGGAATTGCAGGGGCGGTAGAAGAGAGGAGGATACGAGAGAACGGGAAAGGAAGGATTGATACTGTGTTTCGTTTGGGGTCTGCTAATGCAGTCGTCGATTGGAATTCCTGCCTGATCCGTGCTTTAGATTACGATAAAGACGGTATACAACTGAGATTAGGATAAAGATTACATAATTTTGCATAGGAAGATATTTGTGTTGTTTAGTTCCGCTCGTCATGTAACCCATAAATATCATATTATATAGTTGACAAGTTGGTTTCCGAAATTGAGAAGGTGTATACTTTGGACAGGGAAATAAGATTATATTGTGTGCCCTTATTTAATAAACATGATGTAGTGATAAGTGTAGTGATGATATCAGGTGTAAAATTCATTTCTGCAATTAAGAAGTTTGTTACAAAAATGGATTAGGGGTCTATGGCGAATGTATTTTTTAGGTAACATTCATCACACAATTTTGATTAATTTTGTAAATACTTTGTAAAAAAAATTTTGTAAAAAGTTCTTTAAGGCAATTGTTATCAATTTAAATGTAGCTAATACTAAGAATTTTATCTTCCGAACTCATTTTCCAGAAACATCCTCAAGTTGGCTTTTAATTTATTCAAATAATTCTTTCTTTTTCTTGAAATTGAATCTTTTCTTCCATTCTTACTGGAGACAAACGTTTTGTATCGATAACGGGGAAACAAAATATCCACTTAGAGTTATTTATTCAATCAAAAGTTTTCTGCTTCTCTTTTTACACATTCTTTAACTCTAGATTCTTTCATTAAACTTCTAGACCAATTTAAGGGACGAAAAAAAGAGAAGAACGTCTTACAAAGAAACGGAAAGAAAAGAATTAAATGCAATTCTTTTTCGGATCACGACAAAAGCTGAACGAATTTCCCTACAGCGGCTGTGTTAAATGTAGAACTTCGTCGAACAGAGCAGGTGCAAACACAACAGATTCTTCCGTTGCGCCGCAGTACCGAAACTTGCAGAGAAACCTCGCAGAGAAACTCACGGAATACTTTCTCTCTGGTGCAGGGAACTTTCGTGCCGCTCGCTGTTCCCTGGAAAACTCTCACTCGCCACACATTGTTCCTTCTTCAACACTTCAACACCAGCCTTCATCTGGTCACACACATACTCTAACCCGCATTCCTAGAATCCCCTGCCTCCAAGCCTTCTATACACACGATCGTTGCAACCACCTTTTTTAATAGATTCTGAAAAAACTCAGATAGATCATTAAAAATATTCACTTAGCTAGGAATTGTCTAGTATTTGTAAGGGGGGATTGCATATATACACGGCGTAACAGAAAACCAAGGTGCCAATTATTTGGGACCAAACTTCTTTCTCATAGAAAAAAATCTTCAAAAAGATATTTAATCCTTCTGAGTTCTAATCTAGGGGAAGTTTTCACCGTAAAAGTCTAAGTGGACCATGACCTTCACTCAATGAAATTTAAAACAATAAAAAGATAACATTAAAGTAAAATATTAAAATAACTAAGGATGGATCTTCTCATCTTCAGATGATTTTCTCTCGATTGTCCCAACGTCTTTTTGAGTGTCCATCAGAAATCTAAATTGTCTTTATATATACATACATACATACATACATACATACACGCAGACACTAATGCACAGTCTTATATTTTTCTCTTTCGCAAGTTCCTTTTCATTTACCATCTCTTAACTTTAGAAACTCTCGTTTATCAGAGATCTGACGTACGTTTCATGTATCGCGGAGCAAATTACGAGGAAGTCGCAGTACGAGCTGATTGCGCAATCGTTGAAACCAGCTTTCGACGTCGACCTTATCCCCTGGCCACGCGCCACCCTTATGCAAATTACCGGCTGTGCTCGCCAATAAAACTGTCGAGACTGCTCGAACTTAATTATCGCCGGAACTTACGTAACGAATTGCATCGTACAAAAAGGTGGACGAAGGAGGGCACGTGTTCTTTCGCTGGAACGCTGGAATTAGCACTGGAAAATAACGATACCGAGGCAAAAGCGAAATAATTAAGGGTGGAAGCCTGCCGCCTTGCGACCAACCTTGTAAGACTTAATTGATTCCCGTTGCCTTCGAATTAACCACGTTTGATTTATGGGTCGAGGGTGTCGATTCGTTTACCGTGGAAGAATTGATAGCCTTCGAGTTTTGGTTTGAATGCTTCTTTGAACCGAGACTTTAGAACTGTAGAACTTTGAATAAAATATTTTATATTTTAGTTGTTGAAATCTTGGAATTATTACGGATTACTTGGACAATAATTTAATCTGCTGTTTGGCATTTTTAAAAATAAATTGATGGTTTGAGAAAGGGAAGACTGTACTGAATGACGAAGTTCAGAATTTGGAAAAAAGTTTTTGAAGAAATGCAATGAGATTGTAATTTGGGCATCCATATAGATTGCGATAGTTTTTACATTTAGTTTTAATCACGAGAACGTGAAATAAAATTTTTCTTAAAATGGAATTAGTATAGTATGAGACGACAATAAATGACCTTTTTGATTCACTTTTTACTTTTTTGAAGCAAATATTTTTGAAGGGGGAAGAGAGGAATTGACAGTTGGAATAAAAATTTTGTATAGAATCGAATGAATATGGAATTTAATATGAAATGGAAGTTGTTACGTGATTCTTAAGGTGGTTTCTAATTTGTCCAATTGCAAAGCGAAGAAGGTGACAAACGCTGAATACGTTTATTCAAATTGGGGAAGCTAGGGCACCGTGCATCTAACAGACTTGTGCGGATTCAAGCAAGTGCATCTAACGGACTTGTGCGGATTCAAGCAAGCGCATCGTGGCATTGAAAATTAGCATTTCAGATGTTTCATTAGCAGCATATTGGGCTTAACTTCTTAACTCAGCGGGGCAAGTTGCTCGAGCACCACGTTTCCTCGTCTTAAATTATATTCGTAAAGCCGTCCTACGTGCTCTCCTCGTAGTTGTTCTATGTAAAATCTACAATTTCTGTTGTTTCAAAAAATATTCTGTTTCGTATCAAACTTATCACAATAGTAAAGTACAACAAACCACAAAATATTGCACACGAAAATTCTATAAATTCATTCTACAGAATAGAACAAACACGCACGAATTCCGAAAATTTTCACAAAAATTCAGGAAACATTAACGTTTCAAGAAAGAAAGAGAATAAAATTGAATAGGAAAGGGACAAATATTGGAAAGTTGAAATCTTTACTTCAAAGGAAATACAAAACACTCCAAATAAAGGTGTTGTAGATCATACGCGTGAACTTTACATTTTTTGTAAAAACGTATAAAACATGAACGTTCAAAAAGTGATAGAATTCGTAGAAAATTGTATCTTCACCGCACCCTAAAAAAAAAGAAAGTACTTCGAGTAGAACTTCTGCAAATGCACTCTGTAGAATACAATTCATTCTGCAAAACAAACACTTCGTAGGAACTCGCGAAGCATAAAGTTCTATGAGAGAAAGTTTCAAAGGACAAAAAGTATTGCTATTGTAGAAAACTGGAATCTCTACATCAAACAAAGTGTAAGGTATTTCAAATACCGAACTCCCGTAAATCCACCTAACGGAATGCAAAGCAAATATTTGATGAAACCTCGCGAAACATAAAGATTCGCGAAATGAAGGAGATAAAGTCGTAGAAAACTGTACCACCTTCTCGAATGAAATATCTAATGTATCAAAGAAAAGCTCGACACAAAGTTAAATTCAATCTATAGAATACAAAAGAAATACTTGGCAAAACGCAAAGTTACAGGAAGCAAGGCTAGCGAGGTAGAAAAGGAAGAAGAATGTACATAGATACCGTACAAAGGACTCGAAACGACTTAGGTTGGCTGTAATTTCGCTGCGCGGTTAATAAGTTGAAAGTAGCAGACTGCGTCGTACACCTGGCGGAACAGAGGGTGAAACAAGGAGTCGTGTGCGTGTCGTAGCTTGTTGATCGCATCTTAATATCCCTGCGGCTCGAGTACAGTAGAGGGAGAACAGGCAGTCGGTCGAGTCACGTTCTCGGCCACTTCGTGCTAAAACTTGAACTTTATACAGACGCCCCGTGGCCGGCGTTAATCTTCCTTTTAACGGTGGAGGCCAAACCGCGTCGCACCTGCTGCTCGTAATCGGCTCGCGGAAAGTATTTTCGTCGGGCAGTTTGCCGGCGCTCGGATAAAATTGGTTAGGTCGATTTATTTTCTTGGGAATGGAGTGGGAAATGGCACGAGTCGCGACGTGTTTCCTAAAGTTTTTCCTAGCTGGCGGAGTGGTTTGTTTGATCAGGAGATATTCAGTGTTCTTATTTCGTTGCTCGAGTGTTCTTCCTTTAGGACGGTGGATGATGAAATTCGAGAGTACGGGAAACCGCGCGACACGATGTAAAGGAAAAATCGAGTTTAAATGCTGTAGCTTGTAATCGTTAGGCGAAGTTTATAATATGATTGGGAACGATTATTGTTTTTGCAAGGTTGCAGCGTGATTGTGTAAGTTTGTATTGAGTGGAGTACAATTGACTTATTGAGATTAAAAGGAAAGAAGTAGAGTGAGATCAACTAGTAGACAGCCAGTTTTTTTTTTTTTGTAAAGTCCTAGACAAAATACTCTTTGCATGTTTAGAGGAGAAAGTTATAATATATTCAATTAGAAACTTGATGAATTAAAACGCCACGGAACATCTATAGAGACATCTATAAACTATGTGCATAAATATTGCAGGGCAGCACAAGAATGCAATATCAGTTAATATGTTAGTAATCAAATAAACGATCCACCTTTTGGTCATCCTGGTAGTATGACTTAAAATAGTTAAATTTTTTGCTCCAACTAGTAATAAACTTTAAAATGGACGATTTGTTTTAATTGAACTAGCAGTACAACTTAAAATAGTCAATTTTTCGGTCAAATTACTGTACAGTTTTACTATTTTTGGTTGTACTACTGTACAACTTTAAAAAGTAGAGTTTTTGCGATCGAGTTCGTAATATAACCTAAAACAGTCCAATTTCCAGCTAGTAGTACAATTTAAAACAGTCGCGGCAAATGACTTGGATCGGTTTATTCTAAAAGACAAGTGTACAATACCTGGAGCAAACATAAGCAAACAAACGATTTGATTCACGAATTTTTTGATCGATTTGCTGGTACAACCTAAAACATCCACGACGTGTAAATAGTGACTGGAATCTGATTATTCTGAGACGAAATTTCTGAGAGACAAGTATACAATATTTCGCCTCATAGATTATGACATACATAGAGCTACAGAATTGAAGTGTACATGCACATCAATCAACCACGTTTAGTGACTACATGCACTCAACATCATTCAACATGGTTCCAAAACTGTCAATACCTGAATGATCCTTCCATTAGGGCGAAAATTAAGACATAACTGTGCAATAACCAGGCTTACCAGGTGACCCTGTAATCCAATAGTAGGAAGAGAAAATTTCGATTTCGACGTGGCAGTTATATTGAACATATGTAGGTAGCTACTCCGCAGAAACTGTTAATTAATCGACTGATTTAATGGATCGGCTTGCAATTTGGAATTCATCGTTCGACTAACCTACTCCAACCAATTGATTTATCTAACCTATCAACGGACTCCTTCGCTCTACCCTAACGTTCCAACCGGCTGCCTACAATTATCTCCGGCTGACAAACACGAACTCGCCAACTATACACACCATTCGAACTACAATATGAAACATTAATTCTTGTCAATCCAAACCGCGCGCAAGTTCCCAAAAGGTATACCCAATATTTGTGCAATCGTGTTCTACTCATAATTCGATCGAAACGGATACCAGACGTAACAGTATCTACGTTCACTACATCATACAGCACTCTATAACACCCTGTTGCACTCCATATTCTACTGTGTGATTTTCCGAAACAATAAAATTCATCGAGACGGTTTCCTATATGCATGGAGAAGCTGGGAATTGCAATTTTCGTGTGTGACAAATTCTCGAAAAATTCCAACGACGGTTTCAATTGAAACACATAGTATATAGTATATAGTAACAAATGCATATTTTTATTATATTATACACTCTGCAGGACCTTATAGCAGCCTATAGTGAAACATCTAAAAATTGCAGATTTCGAAAGTGATAAAATTCGAATGATACAGCTTCTTATTATATATGTATATACACAGACATGCATACAGGTTTTTCATAAACGATAGCTTTTCGAGAAATTCAATTTACTCCTTCGATCGAAAGACACTAGATACAACAAACACCCATCGTCCCTATTACTCACTATGCAACACCCACAGCACCCACAGCGCACCCCTATAGAGCCCTCCAGTACATTGCGCAATTTCCAAAGCGATAAAACTCGACTCGACAGCTTTCCATTCGCAATTTTCGTATGCACCAGCTTTTCAAGAAGCTCGGAGCGACCTTTTGATGATTACTCTAGCGGAATAGTGGTGGAGAACGGACGACAGATCTCCTTCAGCCAATGTAAACGCAAGGTACTACGAGTCCAGACGATCGTAGCCCACGATTCGTCTTTGACCACATACAGTAACTCACGAAAGTATTTGAATACTCAACATGGGAAACTTTTATGCGTTATACAAAACATTTTAAGATTTCATTAGTACTGTAACGAGATACAACTATCACAATTATAGTGGAACTTGGAACCTGTCTGAAAATGTATGTGTTATACAAAACATTTTGAAATTTCATTAGCGCAATGTTATGATTATATTGGCAAAATTTCAAACCAATCTGAAAATGTATATATCGTGTAAAATATATTATACACTGACGTATTAGAATATATCGTACATTATATATTGTATAAAATATTTCGAAATTTCATTAGCACTATACCGATCACATTACATACATCTTCGTATCTATTTTAGATTTTATCAATATAACCACGATACTCGGGTCTCATTACGGTATTAATGAAATTTCAAAATTTCAAAATTTCATATAATAGTTCATAAAATGTTTCTACAACTGTTGGAATATTTTCGTGGGCTACTGTACGTGTCACCATGAAGAAAGTTGAACACAGGTGCACGAAAAGAGAGGAAAGGCGCAGTCACACGTGGTAACCGCTGAAAGTTAAAGGGCTCGGGATCGTATCGAGCAAGTGGCCCATGAAATCAACTCCGTGGTATGCGGCTAGGGGTTGAACGAACCCGCGGTCGACACGCTTTAAAAATATCATTTCCCGTCGAACGTCGCCGCAGCCCCCTAAGCTATTAAATCGAGCGCGGTCGAGGGAAATAGGGGGATGTTCGACGCGTGTTCGATAAAGCTGGCTCGTTTCGCTTAATTTCGTTCCGATTCGGTTTCTGAATTTAAAGAATCAGAGGAGAAAGATTCGAAGGGCTTTCTCTGGTTTTGTGATTGGCACAGGGAGTTTTAGTAGCGAGTTATTCTGTGACACCTCGATCTGGTGCCGGATGAAAATTTTCACAACTTTTCATTTGACTAACGCCTTTGATAATAGAACGACTAACGTACGAAGTTTGTATCGAAGAAATTGAAACGAAAGGTATACGAAACATTTTACGTATAATGCGAGGGACGAAAGAAACCTTTATTATTATGCGATCAATCGCAAAAGTCTCTGATACACAAAGTCTTATAAACGTATAAAACGTATAATAAAATATATGTGACGTATAATAAAATATTTATTTCTTAACGTATGAATTAATAATAAAACAGTTTTTATTATTAATCGCATTGGGACAGAACGTGTTAAATTTCCGGTGAAATTTTGTAGGAGAGATATTGTAAATCTATTATTAAAAAACTGATTTGTAGGAAATTCTATGAATTACTGAAAGTTATTCAAATGCTAAAAAATGCTTTAAAAAAGTTTTACCGTTAAAGTTACTACTCTCTAGTGTACCGGTTATATACTTTAAAACCTTTGGTTAAGAAGTGCACAAAGAAACGCTCGTTGATAAAAATTTCATACAAATTCACGGATCTTCTCTACGCCAAGCTCTTTTTCCTGTTCATCTTATTACAAGAACATCCAGCTCCTTCCTCTCTATTTTCTTAAGACACGATATACAGCTTCATAGTATGATAACCTGAAACGAACTTTCCTCGAATGAACCAAGGATGAAACTCAAGTACGTGAACGTTTTAAAATTTCACGATCCATTTCATCCGTGGTAGCGTCGTCCCTATATTTGCAAGGTTTATCGTGGCTTCTTTTTTCGAACTTCCGAATTCGAGTTACTACCAAATTGATAGCAAATTTATCGATTTCCCTCTACATTTTGCCTAGAATATCTTCCCAAAGAAATCGACCGTACCATTTATTTTTCTAATCGTTTTCTCCCCGAATCTTTTTCGTTTTCGGGTAAACATTCGTTCGCAGCATCCGGCGTTCTTCAAACTTGGCACACACGGAACGGTGGATATTTCCCAGAGCGTTGGTTAAACGGAATCCACATCGATTTGCATGAGATTGAAAAAGATCGTTTTTAATTTATCCGTGAAATGAGAAGAGGCAATGTTTGCGGACGATACGAATAACTCGTGTTCATTCTGAGATTGTTGATCTATAGATTAGATTGAATTATAAATTTGCGAATTTATATCGAAGGAATCAATCGAACGTGTATATAATATATATATCGTATGTATAAAAAGTGCATAATATCTTCATTTGACAGTAGATTAGACTGAATTCTACAAATTTGTAAATTTTTATTGAAGAAATAAAAATTAAAGATATCTGAAAAAGTATATAATTTGTATCCATGTATTGTAGGAAAAATCTATCTAAACCCTCACTAATTAACAAAATTAGTAACAGTAGAATTAATAATGAAGATTCTTTGGAAGATCATTGATTACTTTGATCATTCTGCATTTACTGTTAATTTCCTCCTGTTAATTGATTTTAACCGGTGAGCCGGATGCGTGGCTTTTGCAGGGAATCTCGCGCAGCGTACCTAGTTCATATTCGACATTAAATTATTAATGAGCTATCGATCTGGCATTGGCGAAGTTCGCCGAGTAAGAAGTTGTATAAAGTCACGATGGCCGTCATTTATGGTCGATGTCCTATACGATATGCAGAAGCAGAATATGATAGGCGAGCTTATAGATTCGGTTTGTGGTGTGCCGACGCACGTTAGTCTTGACACAGATTCAGTCTTCTGGGCATGTGTGTTTTCATATACAATAAATGGATAGTATAGCGATACTGGATAAACGATTTTCTATTGATTTTTGTATTCTTCTTCTATTCTTGAGCACGACCAACGATCAATGGAAGATTTTCTGAAATCGATTGTAGTCAATTTTTAAGGATATTCTTTTTATTTTTAATCTAATTTTGGAATTAAAATTTGTTATATGATATAAAATTAAATAATACAGTAAAATTGAAAACACAGAAAATATATTTCGTTTGAACCACTTGCCCTTTTCTTCTAACGTTTTTCTCTAATTACAATTAGAATAAAGTTATAGCTTGTTCAGCTAATGTAGATCACTCTGAATATTGCGTGTAAAATATACCAACTCAGAAGAGAAAAATACGAGGTAATTCCCGAGAAAATACAAGCAAAAGGTATAAAAAGCATGATCTACTTAAATGACTTCGTTTCGTTGTTAAGAATAGCAGCACTGGTAATTGTGCGTGAAATAAAGCGTCGGAGAAATAAAAATGCACTATCTAGAGGCAAGGAATAAATATAGGTTCAATATCCAGATTCATACTAGAGCTGTCCTTATATCTGGCTAGATTACTACCTCTTAAATCATCCGTCATTGTTCTCCATTTTCATAAATTACAGCAGCGTGTATGATTTGAAAATTATCGCCTGTATCTCGGATTACTGTGCCTCCAGGCACCATAATTATAACGAACGCGACACACGTGTAGGAGACTGGGTCACTTAGATTCCATACCACGGTATGATCTCCACTGAATATATTATACGAAGGATTCGGTAGAAAAGTGATACAACTGCATTTTCTTCTGCAAGAATGGGACAAGTACAGGAAATAATACATACGAATAAGAGACTAAGATATTTATTGTCTTATTATCTTACTATCTTCTTAACTAAATAATTATTCGACAAATGAATAATCATATTAACAAAAATTATTACAAGGAATTAACGATTGAATAGTTAACTCCAATCCTTAATTGGGGAACTTTGTACGAAAAAAGTTGTTATGACATTTGTATTCATCTTCTAAATATAAAAGGAACTTTAAGATCCATTATAATTATCAATTTAAACATAGCTAATATTAAAAAATTACAACTCAAACTTTCAATACAATCTTCTTAATTCACCCCTTCTTCTAAAAAGTTCTTCGATTACTATCAATCGCGGTTGATAAAAATAAAATATCTCCATTGTAATCATACAAATCTTGGCTGTATTAAATTCTAAAGATTAAATGTTTGTCTATTAGACTTTAATTTTTTCCAACGCTTTTTTCAAATTTAAGATTCTACCTCCGTGTCGTATATTCTAAATATTGTTCAAATTCAAATTCTTTCATTTCATCGAACTCGAACTTACTTTAATCAGCCAATTAAACTATCCACAGACTCGGTACAACTTATTTGAAAACTTATTGCAAGTTACACAATGCATGTAACCACAGCTGGATGTCCCAATCCAAACAAAACCGACATCACAGTTCTGTACACTTTTAAAATACACAGCGAGTAGAAAACGGGTCGAAGTTCTGGTCAATTTAACTTCAAAAGACCCGGAGAGCAGACAGCGCAGAAAGCATCAGCAACAGCGTCCAAACCAACAACGAGAGTGCACTCGGCTGTATAACAAAGTGGTTCAAACTGATTCCATAATTGTCCAGGGCAGCAGCGTATCCGCGAGGGTTACACACGATTATCGTGGATATTCGAGCGTTTTCGCGATAGTTGGACGTCCACCGAACAAAGGCGAACTAGCTTACTGACCAAACTTCCCTTCTTGCAGTGTTCGATCTTCAGCTACTTCCACCTACACAATGTACAAACAGATACAGCAAGGTAGAGTTAGGTTTATGTTAATAACCATGTTCAACATGCAACGCAACGCTAATACGTTCACACCCCATCATTTTCGACGAGATTGTATTTTTCCAAAGTTAACAAACATCTCGATTTTGAGTAAAAAAAAAAAATTATTATTGACATGTATGATATTCTCGTTTCAATTCTACGTCAAACAACTATAGTAGACCAATACGAATCTTCTCTGTTTGCTAAGAGAGAGAAAGTTTGAGATATAAAAATTCGAGGATTACAGCAGTGTTAACATTCGATCATGAACTTTGCACAGAATGATCGAACTTGTATATATTATAAAACACTGTTGGTTTTTGATATAACGAAAGAACGAGAACATACCGTGTACTTTAGCAAGAAAAAACATGAAAGATACTTATAAATTTTTGCGTCGTTGCATCACGTGCTTCTAGATTTAAAGGAATTATTATATCTTATAGGAAATCAAAAACTGCTTTAATACTCGTGAACAGGAGTGTACGTGAACCAAAACGTTTTCGTCGAAAACGTTTCCTCTCGCGATGGGGTCTCGAACCACTTTGATCCAGTTATTTCGGGAGAACGATTCACCTCTCCGGGGGTTGATCGAAAATTCCCGCTCTCGAGACTTCTTTGTACCCGCTTTCCTTCCGAAATACTCTTTTCCATTTCCGAATCCTACCGGCTATGCGAGATCCTGGTCGACGATTAACCCTTCCGCGGTCGAAATCCTCGCTAAGAGACTGTTCTCGGGATCGTGAACACAAGAGATTGTACCTTTTCCCTCGGATTTGTTAGATCGTTTTAACGTGGAGAGCAAATTTTGGAACTTAATCCGGAGTTGGAAGAGAAGGAATTCTTGACATCATTGATTGTCAGTTTCAGAGATATAATAGGTTTCACAAGCCTCGCTTTGAGGTCTTTTTATCCCCTTCAATAACACACAAAAAAAAAAAGATCTAGACGCGAAATATTTTAAAAAAATTGGATAAAAATTGATGACTGTCATGTTGAAGGACAATAGATAAGGAAAATATGTGTCAAATATTTTCAAGAGAATTATACTTTAGGGAAATTGCACCAAAATTGGCAATTGACAGCTCGCTATGATTTTTTGTGAGAGACGTAGGATCCGTTAACAGCATTACTGATTTTAACATGCTTTAGGTTGTTTGCCTTTACAGTTACTAAAAATACGTACATATGTGCTTTCGACAAAATTCGTTAACTTTCGTCCAGATAAAAATACGAATATATCTTCTTCATTTTATTATATCATTTTACGTGTAAAACCAAATTTTCTTCGCACCTTGTGTTTGAGATCCGTTAAGATTTAATAGGAAGGAAATTCAGATACGAAGGTTATAGGCGATTGGGGTGAGTTTTCGGATGATTGTTTAGTAGTTTCGTTTATTGGGCGTCGATTAAATTTCCGTTTCAATTATGTTGATATTGATCAGGCATCGATAACCAGCGATGCTCGGCCAACTGTGCAATTAACAGGTGGTCAAGAGACTCGTAAGAGTGGTAATCGAATGGAGCAGCGGTAGCGCAATTTGCGGCCCTCACAAAAGATCGACTTTTATCGTTCGACCTGATCCTTAGGTTAAGATAACGGCGATCGATTCGACGGTGTGCATGCTGGAATTAATTTCCGCGAAGCTTTTCATCAGTCGAGGCGTGCAGAGGATCCGCTGAAGCGTACTCGAAAACGTAGCAAGAAGACTGAGAAAGGAGGTCGCTGAAGAATGAAACTTATCTCGAAAATATCTTCTCCGCCGTGTAATACTCGATACTTCTATCGTATCTCTGTATATTTCTTGCCTCGTGTTTTCCCCGATAATTTTCTCAAGCTCCGTTTAATAGCATCGCCACGGTATTAACACTACAAGCTGATCGATTTTCTAAAAAGCACGTGGAAGAAAAATACTTAAAAAAAGAAAAAATCTGCTATCTCCAGTATGAATGAAAAGCGCAAAATATTTCCCCCGAAATATCACATAAATCTACATGACGCTACAGCGTTCATAGTAGGAGAAATGTTAACCAACTTCCCTCTTCACTCAGCGAAACTCTCAACAAGCGAGCAGGTTCGTTATCCAAAACAGCCATACACGTTCACCAGAGCGGTCCGTCGATTTGGCGAAACGCGGAGCACCGCGACGCTACTCGAGTAGCGGCATCATAGGCGCGCAAGCCTATTCAGCAGCCGAGAGATAATTAGGCGCGTGCATTAAACGAGCATCCATAGCATCGCGTCTGGAGGAAGTGGCCCATGAAACCGTTGTCCCGTCCCTTCCGTGCTCTTTCTCTCTCACTTACTCTCACTCTCAACTAAAGTTGCACGCACGTGCACAGAGTTACCTCGTACAACTTGATAAGAAACATGGTATTGTCAAAATTTTGATCGAAGGATAACTCGTCTAGAGTTGTTCTAAAAGTAAATATAAAAAATCCAAAGCCTGGTAAGAGAAGAAGAAAAAGGCAAACTTGAAAAATAATCTCGAACTCCAAGTTACTAATCTCGTTATAAAATTAATACTACTCTCAATCTTCGGCCGCCTTGTTCTATCGCAGTAACGAAAAGATTTTCATTTACGAATGCAATCCCGCTGCAGTGAGAAACAAATCGGTGCGCGGGAACAACGCGGCTCCATCAAGAATGGTGACCGTAAGAGAGATTTTCCGTAACAAAACGAGAGAACAAAAAATAAAAAAAAAAAACAAAACAAAAAACAAAAAGGGAAAAAAGAAAAGAAAGTTATTGTTCGTTCTAATACATCATCGAGATGGGCAACAACAACCGTAGCCACAGAACGATCTATCATACCCGTGCTAGCGCGCTCACACGATTCTGGCTGCATTAAAATTAACCAGAACGGCGAAGAATTAATCGCGACGGCCGCACGAACACGCTCGTGCGAATAATTATTTCGCGGCGTTCGCAGACAACGCGCGCAAGCGGACACGCAAGAGCGGAATTCCAAAACGAGTGAAAAATTAATTATACCTCGAAGCCAGACGTGAAAAGGGTTGAAGGGAAGAGTACCACGCGGCTAGAGCGCGATTAGGCGAGAGGCTTAAATTCTTCATAGGGCCTCGTCATGCTACTTGGGCGCTCTGTTAGCCACAGCCATACCTTTCATCATAGAGACGCTTTAATCCGGTTTTCGATCCGAATTACGGTACCATCCATTTGCACACCTTCAAATTGTTACAAATATACAGTGGAAAGTATTTGAGCGCTTGTCACGCTTCTGGTTTTTTCGGAAAATGATCGTGTGACGAGCTGCGCTTTTACGCCATCGTTTAACGAACATTTCGGTTCGCTTGTTCAGGGCGAAGCTGAAACTGTTTCAAAAAGAAACAGTCGCGGAAGCTTAAAATCTGATATTTGTACGTGTATCATAGAAAATTTTAATGTGTATATTATGTGTTATATAAAACATTTTAAAATTTCGTTAACACTAGCACAACACACGAGTGTCACGATGATAGTGCTCAAATTCGAAACCTATCCGAAAATATATATGTAAGATACAAGGTTACTGGGAACATATGTTCGATAAAGAAGTAGTATATATTATAAACAGTTGTCTGAAACATATAGTAAATGTACGAGATGGTTTCACCGCATATTGCGATCTATTAATATAACGTTAAAATACTTTTATGACACTCGCAAAATATATTCTTGCACTAAATGTCTTATAGCTTGTAGGTTCTATGTTTTGAAGCTTCAAACTTTGCCAGTATAATCATGATAGTTCGTCTGATGTTCACGAAATTTCAAGATGTCTCGTATCAGATACATTATATTAATAGTAATCTTCTACAAGTGTTCGATTTTTATATCACAGTATTTGATCAATCAAAATTCTTCTCGCGTAAATTCCCCAAGCCTCAGTTGCAAACGAAAAATTGGAGAAGCGATTGAACCTTCGTAAATTGGTATAATACAACTCGGACCCTCCTGAAAAACACGAGATTCACATTTTCTTCCTCTTGAAATACGTTCTCGACGACGTTCCGCGAAGTAAGCCACTTACGCCTCTCATCCGTGAAATTCATTCGTTACCGACCGATCACGTACTTCCGGGCTGGTAGGTTACCAAGTAAACGACCAGCCTTTTCCGCGAGAACGGGACACAAGTGGTGGAGAAGGCCGGGTCTACGACACTTGGACGCGTCCGCCAGTTGATTTTTCCACGGTGGAGCAAAAAGGGAAGCCATTGGTTAAGTAAAAGTCACGTTCGACGGTTAGGGTGAGTGGCACTCGTTCGAAACAATCACGAATCGGGGCTAGGAGCGCTCTCTTGGATCGAGCAGGTAGCCTCGTTTAATCGCTCTCGAGTGGTCTGGACCAGATGCGCACGATAGACACTGTGTACAAGAAATAGCAATTTTCTCGCCGAAAACTGTCTTTTCAAGAGCCCTTATATAACGCTTGTGTAACCTTAAATCGTTACGGTCACTGCGAGTATCACGTGGACATGTACGTTGTATTATATACACTGACAAACTTGATCTCCTTCGGTTCTTTTCTTCGGCCTTTTAGAAACCATATAAAGTTTATGTTAGGCGATACGTCTTAGGACTATTTTCACGTCCTGTATATGTATTACTCTTTATGTAGGCTATTCGTTCGTTTCTTACAGCGTTAACTTTCTCGAAGAGTTGTAAGCGTTAAAATAAAGAAATAAATATAAATACGTCGGATGAAAATCTATATAAAATATGTAATCACGGTAAATGATCTATAAAAATGAACAAATTGTCCGTGGAATATCTATCTCCTTTGGAGATCTCGTATGTAAAGAACAAGAAGATATAAAATTGAAAAATTGAAAAAATTAAAATTGAAAAAAGAAGGAGAGGAATATCATTGCAGATTGGATATATCAATTATTCACGAATGAACGTACATTAAAAATCTCCACCGTGTCTCGGACAAAATATCGACCGTTGTTTTCGTACATTTTATCCTTCCAATTTATTACATTATATATATTTCCAACCTTTTTTACGCAATATCAAAGATTCAATTCTGCGTCATACCCACTATTCTTCTAATTCTCGCAGCAATTTTCACGTAACAAAGACGAAAGACAAAAGCGACTTAGCTTGGAAAATTAATTCAAACGCTAACCATTTTGCCTCGCGGAATAAAACGCCGATTGTCTCTTTCGTAAACATTATACCGATTTATTATTCGTATCCAATAAATTGTATTATATCAGCTAATTACACCGCTTAATCCTTCCCGTAATTTCCATAAAACGAAAAAGCGAAGCAGCTGTGAAAGTCATTTCGAACGTCAGCCATTCTGCTCGATCGCGTAGATTGCAGAGGTGATGTGTGTTCACGTAGAAAAGAGTAGCACACATGCGAGATCAGAGCCCAGCGATTAGTCAGAAATTAAAGCGGCGCGCGTATTCAGCGGCTGGAGAGCAAGCAGCCACTAAATACATATTCCAGGATGATTAAAAGCCGACCGTCTAAAAGCTTCCTAAACTAAGAAGCTTAAATCTGTACGATCCTCGAGGGTGCAATGAAAGGAAAGCATAGCTGCATTATTTTATCACTCCTCTTCTGGGACCTATCGCTCGACGACGCACGTAATAAACTAAGAAACTCTGCTGCTGGCTAACGTGTTTCGGGAACTTGATTTTTTACGCCGATACATTACGATATCTGCAAATTTTGTCCTGGAACCTGAGTCCACGGTAAATGATAATTTTCGAAGTTGAATCAATCGACGATCTTAAAGCTCTTCGAGGTCTTCATTGACATGCTGAAGAATATTGATCAGAAGGAACAGGTGAAAACATTGAAAGAAATTTTCATAAATGTAGGAATATGATGGTAAATGGTTTAAATATGACAAAATTAAAGAAGTATTTTTCTTCTAGTAGGAAATAACGTAGATTTCATTCATAATATTGTGAAAGATGTTTTATGCCCTGGAGCAATTTGTTTTAACTTTTGGAGCCATTGTAAGATGGAGCTATCGTTGCAAAATCCCCTTTAGAATAAAATAAAGTTCTTATAAAACTTACGCGACACATGTAAAGTACATTTTTATGTATTTTTTACATTTATATACATTTATATGTATTTTACTTTAACCTGTTTTATATTAGATAAGGCCCTATCTCTACATAAGATAAGTAGTATAATATAAAATTTGAAGAGGTAATAAATACTAAGAATCCATAATATTCACGTAATAAATTATATAAGTAATAAAATTGATAGAAATGCAATTTTTATTTCTATTGGAAATTTCCGCTTCCGGTATTTACATTGTTTACTATTTCGACTCGCCAATTTGTTAGCGAAACTTGCTGAATGACAAACGGTAATTTCCGAAGTTCCTGGTATGACTATCTCGGAGATCGTCCAAATTCTTTGTCGAGAGGTCGACGAGTAATCGAGGTCTTGTAAGGAATGTCGAAACAAATGGCACGGAAAGGGAGAGCCTTATGAGAAAGGGTAATAAACAGGCTTGTACTTCTTGTAAAACTCGAAGGTTTTACGACGCAACGCGACTTATCGACTTATCGTCTATGTCACCGATCGTATGTCGCGACATGTATCGCTTAAGTTTCAACACTGCAATTTCCCGAGTTTTACGAGTCACATCTCGATACGATAAACCGAATTTTCTTTTGTTATTTTGATTCGTTCACATTTGTTTACTTATTTCCATTTACGATGCATGCAGGATGTCCCAATTTCTTCCGGCTAAACGTTGTTCTATAGGTCAAGATAAGGAAAAAATGTTATATTATATATACATGTCGTTGGAAGCATCGTTAAAGAGTTATAATAAAAAAAAGACGATATGTTGACCTATATACTGACAATGTATAGCCCGAAAAAATTTGAGACATAAAGTTCATCGATTCAATTATAGTAAAAAAGAATCTGGAAACAATAGTAGTTTCATCATTAGCGTCTAAAAGATTTATAAAAATTAGATCGAAATTCTGCTATGTCTGAAAAACTTTTCGTCAAATGTTGATCGAATTGAAGGAAACTATTATTAGCAATTATAGCATTAATTCGAAATTAATAATATTACCAGATGATTTAACGTAGCCAGAGTTAAAAAACAGGTGTCTGAATTTTTATTTCATTGATGTACATCTAGTATTTAATTGACACAACTACTACGTCTTCGTGCATCTCGGCAAAACTTTAAAAAATCAATTAAGACAAATATTACACCAAATGTAGAAATCTCTGACAAGAAAAATATGCGGCCGCATGCTACCAAGTGTGTAAAATTCATTCCTGAGGAAAGAACGTTGGTTCGTGACGTATATTACTTTTCCGTAAATTTCGATATCGGGAAGATAAATCGTACAGATAAAATACAGAACGGGAAAGGATTTAGAGATTGTGGGTATGGCAAATTGTTGTGGATGGCTGTCGTCGAAATATCGAGTGAAAGTACAGAAAGAAGAATGATTTTCGGTGCTTCGTTTTCCATTAGATGGAACGAGTGGATGGAAGGGTGAAAAGAGGGGCAAGAAACTATCGTGCGAGCTTTTTCAATGCGACTGGTCTCTCGGGACGCTCTTTCATTCCGCCGTACAAGGGGAATCGAGGTCAACGGGAGAGCTAGCCGAATAAAACCTCGGGCGACACCTTCGGGATCACCGACCAACACAAGGATCGCTAATTAGTTGATTAACGATAAAGAGAAGAAACGTGGAAATTTACCGTTTTTCCGTTCGCTCGTCGACCTTCGAATTCCCAGCATTAAAGTATCGAACTTTCGTTCGTTCGAAATTTAGCGTCGGTTCGTTGCTTTGACGTGAAATTCCGAAATTTCAACTATATTCAGTCGTTCGTATTCTAAACGTTAAAATTAATTATTTAAATTCCAAATTCACTTTCTCATTCTCTATGATCATATTTCCGTTTAATTTAAATCATGGGAAATCGTTATTCGTAATTATAACAATTCACTCAGTTTCTGAGAGAGAGAGAGAGAGGGAGAGAGAGAGAGAGAGAGAGGAATTTGACTTTTTAAATCTGAAAATATTACACTGTAGAACAAATGGACTGGGATAAGCGAACTTTTATAATTAGATGAATAAATATGTATTTAATAATTCTTTAAAATTAAATAGCTTTACGACAACTTTAATAATTCCGTGACTATACTTGAATAATTCTTTGATTATTCTCACTCGGTGATCCGATTAACGAATCGGATTAACGAACGATACTAGTCGACTAAAGACTTTACATCGTTACATTGTATATACCAGATTAGTAGAATAGACTTGCTGCGGAAGTTTCATTAAAGACCAAACAACAGTTTATCAAAATGTTACAAATAAGTCAGTTTCTGTAAACTTCAAAAAATTGTAAAATATAAGTGAAAATAGAAAAAGAAGATGAGGACGAAGAAAGATAAATTACAAATTCTCACAATACGCCACGATATCGGTCAGTTTTCCACTTCATTATCGGGATCGAGTTCAATTTGAAAATTGCAGGCCATCGTCCTCGTGCAACTCAAGCCAGACTAATTGATTAGATTATGCCGGTCGTAGCGTGGCATGTTCGCCAACGTGGCTTCATTATCACAATGACGATGGATAATAACGAGGCTGGAAGATCGTGAATCCCGAAATCTCGAAAATCGCGGTCCATTTCGCTCAGAAAGCCCTTCGACAAAATTAATTCGCTTCTCTTCGTGGAAGCTAGTAAAAAATGCAACTGGCAATGACCGGTCGCCATATGCCAGAGATTCAGAGAAGAATGTTGGTGCACCACGAGGAAACAAGAATATGGGATTCACGAATGGCGTAATCAATGATAGGGCCGTTTCAGCCATCAATCAAACGTTTTCGATCAGCGTAGCAGTGGAAATTGTGAATTGCGGTTCGAGTGGAGTTTGCATTGCTACGAGCCAGTGATTATGAGTGGGCATTGCACGCGAATTGCTTTTTCAAATGTTTCCTGGTAATGAAAGCGATGCGATGTCCAATGTAGGGAATAAAGCAGTGAGTATTCTTTTTCGTTCCTTGTTTTTAGGAGGATAAAATTGAAATTTATTAGTGTTCTCTTACGATAACAGTAATCATTTACTATAATATTCAATTGAAACAGCGATATGGCAGATATTTTTGTTCTTTTAGTCTATCGTTTAAAAGAATAAAATACAAAGCGATAGTATCGATTTCTTCGAAATTAGTTCGTGCTACGATAATAGTTTACGGAATTTAGTCAGCAAAATGGAAATTGAAATTAATATAAGTAGTAGGGACGGGTTGAAAGATCTAGCACAGTTTGAAAGACATATGTATGCCAATAGCTTGGGTATTTATTCATAGAGGAAAATGGGTCATCCCTTGTAACACCTTCCGATACAACAATATCACGCGTAAAACGATACTAATATGCAACGAACATGGATCTACCTTTAGACATTACCAGCTTACGTTAATCAAGATTAAAATTTAATGTAATATACAAATTTTATTTAATATGTAAATTTAAAAAGTAGCCATAGAAGTAGAATCTAAATAAAGATTTCTTTCACTCTCTAATCAGTATTCTACTTTGAACACTTGATATGTATTCTAATATTTCACGCGCATCGTAATACATTTCTGTAAATTTAAACGTCCCCGTATATATAAAAGCATTATATCACAGTATTCTTGTGATAAACACGAATTCTCCACGTATACTTCGTACGGCACATCCTTCCCCGAAAACCTGTGGTACCCACTTGCTGAAGTCCATGCAACGAATATCGTTGCGAAAGCGTGTCTCGCAGGAAAGGAGAAACTACAAGCATCGATAGTCCTGTGGATGTACACATGACACACCTATCTCGAAGCATACAGCAAAATAGTCGACCAGCGCGCACGTAGAACATAGAAATGTTGTGCGCAAGCTGAAGTTCGCCTACAGCTAGCCAATACGGTGTAGAAAGGATAGTTACACGCGTGGATGTAGAAGAGAAACGTCGGTGGAATTCTGCGGTAGAAATTGCTGGTTTCACAGGTGATCGAACGAACATTTCTACGTGAAAACGAGAACGAGTAGAATTTCCCAGTTGCGAAGGGTGAAAATGCGAACGATGTAGGGGTTTGGCTTGTGAACGAAAGCAATGGCGCGCTTATGACTGCGTTTGCCAAGGAGCGTAGATTCAGTGCTTCTGAACGATGCATCGAAGTCTACGAACCGCAATTATTCCGTTCTCTCGCCGACCGAAGCGCTCGGCTTTTTTCAATTTTTTATTTTTCATCCTTTTTTTCATCGCGTTCGCCAATACACGCGCGCGAGGGTGGAAGGGAATTAAATTTCTACGCGAGCGAGTGTAAACACGCCGATGTTTCCCCGTTCATCGGTGATCGATCGTAAAAAATTGCATTTACAAAACCGGATTGAAAAAAAAACTCTCTACCCAGGCGGACGGTGTAATGAAGATCCCCTCGATATTAATTAAAATCGTATTAAGCACTGCTCGTCGTGCGTTTCGAGTTACCCGATCGAATGTTTTTCCCCAAATTTCATTCACCTCCCTGCCGCTGTTATATCTGACACACTTTTTGCATCGTTGATGAAACCACCCCTCTTTGTTTCTCCGCTGTCTACTAGTTTCGACCTGACTATACATATATCCAATGCGCGCGGAATTTACTCACGCGACTCTGCCTCAGTGCCGGACCATAAATTGAATACGTGCAAATTTCCGTGTTCATTCGATCTCGGCTGCTGGCAAAAGGAACCACTTTATACCGAAACGGGGACGAGATAAAACAATTTCGCGCTCGGGAGTAAAAGTCGGCGGGGACGGGAGGAATGTTTTTTCGACGGGCGCCGCTCGTTACTGGCCGTGTTAACGATCGTGAATTATTGTTATTAGATTGTAGAATGAATTGAACGAAAACGATTCCACGAGGAACTGCAACGAGGTTCTGATGGTTTGAAATCACATAATAGAAATAATTTCTTTCTCTTGACAATTTTCAAGAATTCTGTAATAGCGTAATTTCACGCACAACATAATTTTTCTGACAACGACTTGGGAATTTAATTAGCTTTGAAAAGCTGTAATCCTAGAAGATGAATTTTAGAAGATATCAAAGTTGTTTCAGTTGTTGTGAATGTATGATTCATGAACTTACAAGTAGTAACTTTGTGATAAACGCTACTTAATCGCTTCTCGCTTCGCTTCTACATAGGAAAACCCGAATCTTAACACTCCCGTTCAATCATAATAAGTAAACAGGATACAGCCTCAAGCCAAATCAAATTGGATTATAAACAAGATAGTATTAATCACCATTATCAGATCGAAATGGAATCAGATCCTGGTAAATAAAATAAATCGGATCTGTGTTATTTGTTATCGAAATAATATATTTGTCTAGATAATCAAATTCCATCCACTGCGTCGTATTATCTGTCAAACAATCAAAAATTGTCCTATCGAATCAACAATTTATTGTTCGAAGATTATGATACATCGTATGCATACAGCAGCGCACGAAAGTACTTATTATATTGACAAAATTTGAAACTAATTAGAACATATATGTACATAAAAGTTATAAAATACTGCAAACATATATTTAATTAAAAATTAGTACACGGTATATTAAACGATATAATCAATGCTATAATCGATGGTGTCGCTATCTTACAGGTATAATAACTAATTGAGAGTCATACTCGTTAAATTTTACTTTTTATAATCGTGTCTCATGAAGGAAATTTGGAAACGTTCCGTATGAGACACGCGATCTCCGTAACCACTTCTGTAACTAACTGATCAGATACTTTGCTGAGCCACCGTATACAAACTCATAGAATTTGAAATCTCAAAGTTACAATAATGCACAGCACAAGGGCCTCATTCTAAATGAAACGAATTAAGGGAAACTGCGCATAGTAAGTAAACGAGCTATTAATTTTTAGCACGTCGAGTCAATATTCGCCTGAGAATGTTTCTTGCTGTACTCCGGTGCTAAGCCGGAAGTTCGTATTGTCTTTGCGCGTAGCTGAGAATCGGTGAATTAAAGGAGACACGTACACGCGGTCTTTATACGATGAATTATGGAAATACCGAGGCTGCGAACGGCGCGTGTTCTAAACACGATTTTAACGAACTTAATTAAACAAGAACTCTGGATATAGAAGTTTCCGTCATAATTCTCCGAGCATAGCCTCTACGCGCTCAACTATTCACTCGAATTCTGTCCGTGGACTCTGCGTTTCGAATAACTTTCGAATAACGCGCCACGGAACTGTCCTATTTTCTTTTCGTTGCCACGCAATTTCACCGACACCGAGTATGCTACTGGAAACACGTTTCTGAGTATGGCTTGCTGTTCAGATTAGTTGATCGGATTAACTGACGATTTAGTGACAAATCATCAGCGATGGTTATTGCTCGTACAAACATAAAAATATTCAAAAATCTCCATGAGTTACTATTTCATTGACCGAAAGTTTATTTTATTGTAAAAGGTGGTATCTTCGAACAACTACTAAAAAAAAAATCGTCTAAGAAGTGATAGACGTTCAGAAATCATCATTTATTTATCAACGAGCAGCTATGAACGCGAGCAATGTTGTACAATTTCACTTAATGACTCAAAGGTTCATATCTCTCATCTTTCTCATCTATTTCAGCTTATAATGTGTTGTATGAATTTGACATCAACTTGTTAGGATACCAGCCTATATAGTAAGATAGCAGCATTTTAAAATTTGTAGAGCTCGATGAAGATTGCCTATCAGAGCTAACAAACTTTTCAAATCTTCTAGATAATCATAGAAGAATTTCCATCGTTGTCGAAAGTTGATACTAGACCTTGGAGAAACTGATTCCACTTGGTGGATACTGTCGGATTATAAGAGTTCAAAAGTGGTTGAAAAGTTCTCAAGATTGCGACATTCTAGATATGCCCGACTAACATTCCTATTCTACTTGGTTGATCAAACGGAGCCTGGCATTGCTCGTCTGACCAGCGACGATCCTCTACTACTGCGTGTTGATTAACTGAGAGCGGCCTGCTATATCGTCCGTCTGACCACGTACGCCTCTCATCTACTTACTTATCTACGCGTACTTAATCTATTATTCGTGCGCTAAAACAGAGATAGATTTAATTGGAGGAAAAATTATGAAAGCTTGTGTCGTAATAAGAAGAGTGGCGTCTATAGCGAAAAATAAACAGTAGTGCGGGAATTATACGCAGAATAAAACGATGGCTGAGTGTTACGGTTATTTTCAAAGCGACCCACTTTAACCCTTATAATTTAATTACATCACCGTAAGCAGCCTGTATTAATTTTATGGCGAGTTATAAAAAGCGCGCAACGCACACACACGTTGTCCATCTGTCTCCCTCGCTCTCTCCGGAAGCGAATGCACACCGCGGTTTAATAATAGAGGGAATTTTATTCGAAAATTTTCTGCCTCCCCTAATGAGGGATTAATTGGATCTGTTTAGCGGACGAGTAGTAGTTTCGAGATTCCGGGAATACTAATCGCATGGATAATTGAATAGTCGAATTAAATTAAATGAACGCGTAAGCGTGATCGGATTCTCGATAATGAGACATTCGAAGAAAATCCCCATTATCGTGGGAAATATAACACTCCTATTTGTGCATATCATGTACCTATGAATATGTGAATATTATAAAGGAGAAGTAGTACTCCATAAGTATTATGTAATAAAATTAATTGAATTTCTACGGACGATATCCGTAATCAATTCCAGACAACGTTTATAAATAATTTGTTATCGATAATGGATTTGTTATACCTTACAGAAATTCAATTTTTATAATCAATACAATACATAATCAACTCTAGACACAATATTCGTTATCAATTTACCATCGATAAATAAACCACTTAAAAGTGAAAAGGATTAATAGTACTCCTTCTCGTTAAAATTAAATTAAAGAAGAAATGTTGATGAGTTTCACTTTTACCAGTTGCTCGTTTATCATCCATGATAAATTGATAATAAATATCGCATCTGGAGTTGATTATTTTAATCTGAATATATGAAATTTTTTCTAAAAAGAAACAAGACGATTTACCTTCTGTGTAGAATTGATCAGCTTGGTTTTCGTGCGATTCGTGTCTCGTGTCTCGTACATATCATAGAAATACTCGATTTCCTCTAATCGAATATCACGGACTTCCGTCCACAAGTTCCTCATCCATCGCAGCTTATCACCCCATTCGTCAACACCTCACGTTCTCCGTACGGAAGCACAACCAAAAAGGAATCTCCGTTTCCAATCGATCACCACGCAGCCCGTCATTCACCCCGTCAAACGTACACGCTTCCTACTTCCCTGTGCTGTACGGAAAAGGGTCTCAACTGGGTACAAACGTTTCATCCCACAACATACGGTACAGTTTTCCACGAAACGTTCGATCGAACGAAAACTCGTCTCGCCACGTTCTCTCGCTATTTTTTTTTTTTCGGCAACTTTTTTCGAGCAATTACGTCGGTACATTCATTCGTTGGACACTGACGGAAAATCAGATAAACTTAAAAAATTATTGGGTATTTATTAAAAGCTTTAGGATTGTTCTAAGTCTTAGAATTATCACAATTGTTAAAGTTATTACAAAGCCTAGAAGATTATATTTTATATATCTTCACAACTAGAATTATATGTAGGTCATTGCAAAACTTAGGAGGTTATCCTTTGTATATCTTTTAAAAATGTCATGAATTTTCAAATCAAATTATTTTTTAATTATCTGAACTCCCTAAAGTATCTTGGATCGTTATTTCGTTTAATTCGTTTAATTTCGTTATTATGCCTGATGTATGTATTTATACGAATGTATTTATACTAAATTTAAAGTTACAAAGATACAGGTAACGTGCAAGGATGTATATGTATATGCTTTTCAAAATATGGTACTGGTTATAATACTCATTGAGTGAAACGAGTCTTTGCCTGGGCTCGTACATTTCCTTTACTGTATTTGCGAAATTATAAAATCGCATAAGTAGTCTCCGTTTAATCTTAAGTAACTCAAAGAATTGACAGCGGATGCTATTGTTTCCTTTTCTACGAGCAAATATCGATCTCGATTTGAATGTCCGAATGGCGCGTTTCCGGCAACCCGCAATACCTGCCAGAGATATTGCAAGTTTCAGAACACGCAAACGTCCACCTTACACACGGCGGAGACCGCACACCGGAACGTCCCCGCGCTTTCCGGAATTCCTGCTGCGCTAATCCGAATTCTCCAAGCTCCAAGCTGCGGATCCTTTAGAATGACGCTTTGAAACGATGCTTTTGTTGCGAACAGCTCGATTGGAGGAGGATCTTACGAGACTTTGCTGAGGAACATCGCTTGGCCTTTCTTTTGAAAGAAATTAGAAGGTTGATCATTCGTTTCCACTGTTTTATGGGAAACATGTAATGATGTTTGGGTAGGTTTAGATGGGTTTGAATAGATTTGGATGGAAACTAAGACGAGTTTCATTTTTGCAGATGTTGGTTTTTAAGAGTATAACTTTATAGAGTATAAATATATAAGTAAGTTAACTGTTTACAAATATATTTGATATTTTTAACGAAGACAGTGTTCCAAGTCGTGTGTTTATAAATCCTTTATTGTTAGAATTATAAATTATGAATTATAATTGACTGTTCTAATCTTAAGTAGACGATATTATGAATTTGAGGCTTTGTGCGAAAATCTCTAAAAACATCACTTTGTCTGATCAGCGACGTTTCTATTCTACTTAATGGATTAGATATAGTCTCGTTTAACTAGTAACAATTCTCTTTTACTGCGTGTTGATCATCTAACGAAAAACGATCCGTTATGTCTTATCTGTTATATCACTTGCAATTCTCGCAGAGAATTGACTATAATCGATGTAACAGAATTAAAAAAAACGAAAGATCTAAGTAAGAAATTACTAATCTTCTTCAACATCTACTAAAATACTTTATACGATATATTTATTGCATCATATAATTTGTATCTTATCGCTTGGCTCGAATCTCGACGAAGAAAGTAAATGTGTATCGCTTCGATCGTGAGTACGAATAATCGAGCTAAATGCAACCCACGCGTCTCTTTTCTTCACAATTCCCTTCAAACATTTGAGAGACGCGTCCCGCAGTAGAAATTCCGACCGGTATTTCGCAGTCAGCTGCAAAGCAATGAACGCCAGCTTATAGAGCTCTCATCGAAGGAAGCATGTCGTTTCTAGGGCGTTTTCATCGGAACTACATCAAGGCTGCGCCGGTGCACGCTTCCGAAAGATGAAATCTGTTGTGTTGTCAGCGAGTCTGACACTGTGGAAAGTTTTAATTGCTCGCCGCGTTTCACGTTTCGAAAACGATCGCCACTGTATGCCGTGGAACTGGTTCGTTCGAACGTTGACGCACTGTTTTATCATCGCGATCATTCCCTTTCAGGTAAAAGGTAGCTTTATTAAAGCTTTTTCGAACTATCTATTTTCTTTCTCGTAAGTAACCTTTTTTCAACAAGCTGGTCGTAATATAGTTTCCAGTCGTTTTTTAAATTAATGAAAGTCGCTAGATTAATCTTTAAATTAACGAAAATCGATTTACGTGGATCGTTAGGATTAGGTAAATCTGATAATTGCTGCAAGTGCTCGAATTTGGATGAGTAATCATAAGATCATCGGATAGAATCAAAGTATGAAAGGATTTTCCAGAGATCAACCGCATCGCGTTTCCACGTTTCCGAATTACGTTTCGAAATTACTCGATTTACAACTCTTGGATCTCTCTATGCAAAAGTACACAAATGAAACGCAAGATGTTGCTTGCATTCGTGATTCCTGATTGGAATGTACTTATTTGTACGAATTTCCACTTTAAAATGCCAGATTTTCTCTCGATCGGAGGGTAAATTTATTTTATAAAATATATTTTTTTGTTTATCAATCAGATAAATTAATAACCTGATTCGAGTCGAAAATATTTATCGAAAAATTTCAGTTTAAAATTTGTTTACTTTACAGGATACTATAATACATCTTTTGCATTTTATACAAGCAAATTGATTTGTGAAATTAAACTGCATTATGTAATATATTATATTTAATAATTAATATGTCAAATAAGTGAATATCATGATTCCAATTTAACTGGTATTTGATAGGTGTTTAACATGAAACTTTATTAACTCCGTCGAATCGGATCTCTCAGTACACTTTAATCAGAATGTTTCCGCTGTAACATAATTGGCCAATTAACGAAATATCATGTCCAGTCAATGAAATGTCATTAGAACTATAAGCCAATGCCATTCCTGAATAGCACTTTCGCAATTCTTTGCTTTTCTTCTATTATATTTTACCACCAAGAAATATACATAAATTTCAAATGTAAAATATTTATATCAAATACATATATATGAAATACACGAAATATATATTGCCATAAATATTATATATATTTATAACAAATGATACAGATTCACTGCTATTTTTAAATTGATTTCTCGAAAATGTCCGGATTTATTTTAAAAATGTTGTTATAGATTCGATATGGTTTAATACCTGGAATCATAAATGTTTTCCTAATTAAAATTCACCTGCCTGAAGATTTTCTCTTTTATCGGTTTCGAAGCGAAACACGTGACTTTCCGTCTCCTTCGAAATTTAAAAAATATTATTCGTCTCAGTGTTACGATATTAAAGGTATTAAAAATAATTACACCTCTAGATTTCATAAAACATTCTCCCAGTTGATCGTACAGTTTTATTAAAATTAGAGAATGAACAAAAATGGATTCCGTTTCTCTCCTGAGAGTAAATATTTCAACTTCAATTATAGTTTAATTTTAATTTTCGTGTATAAAACACAAGAAATATACAATTTCTATTTTATTCTTAAAAATCATTTTACAGTATCGTTCCAAATTTATTTATAGCGTTTTACGATACGATGAAAAACATTAGCATGGCTCGTCGAAACGACGCAAGTATCAACCTACTGTCTAACAAAAAGTGAACAGTGTGTATAAATAACGGAATGACGGGGGATAAAAGATATATTACCGGTTCGACGGGATAACGAGGACACGGTAAAGTGGTTTTATAGCAACGTACTGTCGGGAATAGGCGAGTCTGTTCGCTCGCTAACGCGGTTTATCAGTTTCCGCGCGCAAAAACCGACCACGTCCCGATGAGACACGGACACCGGGGTTTTCGGTGTCGCCGCGACGCCGGATAACTCGCACGAGACACCACGAACTCGACTCCCATGCAATCGAATTAGTCACGCGGCCGCCCGTGAAACGTCGTGACATTAATCGACGCGACGCTTCGAAATATGAATGCGTGAAAATTCATAAACGTTCGTATCTTTCGAAACCCAAGTATAAACGTGTTAGTTTCGTACAATCTAAATACTGTCTGGTGCTTATGAATTTTTTTAGCGTTTAAAACGTCGAAAATTATAGTTAACGGTTGCTGTTAATACGATTTCTATTGGAGCCACGAAGCTGTATTTGATACATTTCGGCGGTAGAATGCATACATGTGTGAAAAATTAGGAGTTTTCTAAAGCGATTAGATATTTTATTTTAAAAAACACTACTACTTTCAGAAGTATTGTATTCAAAACGAAGAATGGAAAGGGTAAACTAAAAGAGTTAATAAATAATAATTAATAGAAAATATCTTTGTGAGTGGAATATTTTGCATTAAGAAATACAACGTGTTTCGCTGGTCAAAGAACATCATAAAAATATCGAGAATATTGTTTCCTTAATTTCTAAGCTTTTATGATGCCTCTAAAATGACGGCTTGTAAAACTTGTTCCCGCGACTTTTTAATTTAATCACCGTCGTTTCGCGTAACTCTGCGAAACAGCTGCGAGATAGGAAGCAAAGAGAAAGAGATGATTAAACGAAAAATGTTATGGAAATATAGTACACAAGATAAACATGTCAGCGCGATTTACCATAGAATTTTTTAATTGTTTAACTTAATTCTGTTACGTTTTTTCTACTCCTTCCCAGCCTGAATTCTTAAAACCAAACTGAATTCTTATATAAGAAAAAAGGAAGATTTAAGTTTCAGTCGAAGATTGTAAATCCCAAAGAATAAGAACGAAAGATCGACTAAGTAAGAATTACCAAAGAACCGAAGCTTTTCTGTCTAAGGATTTAAGCCTATTAACTATTGCTTATTAAACCGCTATTGAATTCAAAATTTTCCTTCAAATTCCATGAATAATAGTAGTCAAAATGGCCACAATTTTCTTTGAAAATCGGCCATCCTTTGCTACATTTAATTTAATATTGGGACTATCGGCTTCTATTATACGTAGTTACTTAGAATTCAATAAATACAAAGGAAATAATTAAATTATATAAAATTATGTTTTTATCTCGGTAAAAGTAAATATTAATATTATCAAATATACTTGCATGCTCTTAGAAATTGCAAAAATGAAATAAGCTGTACCAGCCATTTTGATTGGTTTGATAGTGTTAGTCTTAATTAACAGCAATAATATTTTATGGATACACTTTTCCATTCAATTACTTTGTGACACATCCTTGCAACAACGTAACCTCCAAAGCAAATTTTAACGAATGGAATCCAAACTATTTTCTTTAAAAATCAACACTCTGTTCTACCTTTTTTCACTTGGTTTAATCGACACTAACGAAAAAAGGCACCGAGTATACTTATCATTTTCATTCAATTACTTCGTGAAACATTCCTCTTACAGCAACATTACCTCCATAGTAAATTTTAACGAACAAAAAGCAAAGCATTCTCTCTAAAAATTAGCATCCTGTTCCATTCTATTCCTCCTTGTTCTACTCGATCTAATTGACGCTGATAATAGCATGTCACAAGTACATTCCTTGTTTTTAACTCACGTACTTTGTAAAACATTCCCTTGGAACAACATAACCTCCGTAACAAGACGTACAGGAGCCACAGTATCTTTTTTTTTTAATCCACACCACGTTCCACTCTGTTTCATTTGATTCGATTAACACTGATGTCAACGTGTCACGAGTATATTCATCGTTTTCCATTCAATTACTTCGTAAAACATTCCCTTGGAACAACGTAACCTCCAAAGGAGAAGTTTTAACGAATCGTTTGCGTGTTCGAGCTCCAATTAAAACAGCCCAGAGGCAAAGAATCTCTCGTTTTGCGAATACACGTATCCTCGTAGAATCAGGGATGAAAGAAACGATGCGTTTTGCGAGCTTCGACTATTCTCGCTTCTGAATATTCATGGCGGGCAGTAATTGACAGATATCGCTAGGCCTTGTCCGCATGAAAATTTATTAAGAAACAGTCGAATAAGGGGATTCAGATCGAACGTCGACGCAGTTGGAAAGCGTTATGGTCCGTAGGAATATTCATAAGGATGATGTTTATAAAAGCCCGATGATCCCCGCGAGAGGAACATGTACTAGAAATAAAATTTCCATCGGCATCCCGTAGAATTGATTTCGTTCTCGTGGTTCCCGTTGCACCGCAGCTTGTTCCACGAATAATTCAAACGGAGGAAATACAATTTTTATTGCGCGATGACGTATAACGAGTATCGCTCATCGAATATTTATCATTTACTCTCTAATCATGCGTGCTACGTTTAAATTCTCTTATCAACCCTTCAAATTTTATTATTAGTATTTTCAAGTTCCATTACTATTAGAACTATTATCCTTAAGAGGCAAAATGTTCTGTCCGTCAATTTAATATATTTCAGAAAGCAGACATTTTATTTTTATTTCTGCTGCCTTATTTTTCCTAGTCATTGTTAGTTCTTATTTAGTAACAATTTGTGTAACATAGGTTTGCTTGAAAGATAAAAAATATGGGAAACTTTAATTGTTTCAATGTATCTCATAAAAGTAAAAAAATATTAGGATAGTTTACTTAAGAGTTAAATAAGTACAATGTTATTTGTTTAGAATGTAATTTACGTAAAACCGAACGTCGAGCTTGTTTCAAATTGCAGTTGTAGTTTGCAATAATGCAACCTCTACAGAATTTCAATTATTTTCTTTTGCGAGTTTAAATTCAATTATGCTATCGACTAATTCAAAAGTTGCCAACCATATATTTAAAATCAATCATCCCTGACGCAAACTTTCGTATGCACAAATTTTATTCTACATTTACGATTAATTTTTCCCATTTATATTACCAATTACAGGATACCTTATATAAAATTGGTAAATTTAATTAACCCCTTTCATTCGAAAAATCAAATAAGAATAATATAGTTGCCATTCCAAATTTTTCATTTAAGCCACTCTCTCTCCATCGTTCGTTTGAAATTTAATTTCCACTAAAAGATCAACGAATATTTTCAGTCCCCCGACGGCTCAATCCGTGAATCGAAATTTAAAACATACCAAATACCCTCAAAAACTACTTACTTTAAAAATTGCGAGCCAGTAAAATGCAGCGATTTTCGATCGAAAAATTCCCAAAGCTCTCGTGCGGTCCACGTGTAACCAATTCTGTCGACCCCCACAGGACCTTTCCAATTTCAACCTTCGATAATCGATTGGAAATATCGTTGGAGCGCAAACTAACGATACGTCCACCGATCGAACCTGCATCGTTGCATCATTTGATCCTGGGACAATTAGTATTAAGGTTCTCATACAATTTCTAGGGTTAAATATGCATTCAGCGAATAGATGAAATTTGAAAAATAAAAATAAATCGTACTTGAAAATAAGACACATTTAATCGGATCGTTTGCTGTTCCAGAACCGTTAGAACTCCGTTTATCTGAACTTTTATAGGAATGAAATTTAGTTAACGTCCGATCAACTGAACTTTTGTCGGTTGAATTCATTTGTCTGATCATGAGCTCCTATTATGCGAACGAAAAATAACAGGTAGTAAGTAAAATTTGATGAACTCGTATCTCATTATATGAACTCCAATTATATAAATCGTTCGTTTCCCGAAAATTTTAGATAAATGAAGTTCTACGTAAAAGTTCGCATAAATCCTTGAACTACTTTAAACATAGCAACTATTTCGACTTTCTGGTCTTTTGGACTTCGAACAACCTTCGAACATTATTGCATTTTGAATCATTGGATTGTTGCATTTTAAAAGCTTCCGCACTTTACAAGTTTAAAACTTTGTATTTATATGTGTTTGACTGTTATATTTGCAGAGCTCTGCAGCCAATTAACGTAAGTCAGTTTTTCATTAAAGGTGACGAATATTACTCAAACAGATTCTCGCAAGATACACATTTAGATTTGTTAACACACTTTTCGCGTAGAGCACAAGCATATACAATAATAAAGAAAATGAGAAGGTATTCTAGTATTAAATATTCTAATTCAATCTACTATGCTCATCTATGACTCGACGATAACGATGAAGGCCTTTAAAATAACAATAATTGCAAGTGTTCTCGCCATAACATTCAATTGTAGTTCTAACTATATTATAAACTTCAGAATATCTAATTCCAAACAATTATGAGTACGAGGTTAGCTTCGAGGAGCGATTCGTAAAGGATCGCGACGATGGAATTACGGCGAAGGAACGACGCCAAGGATCGTAATTACGTATTTCAGCTCTTAGTCGGGCCGATCGTTCGGATTATCCACCAGTCGATGAATTATTAAAGCGGTGGAAACGGTCCACTGGTGCGATTCGTCAGGTCCCGAATTCGAATTCAACGAAAACCCACTCGATCCGCCACTGTAAAAATCGGAAGTCGAAGCGGTTATCGTTTCAACTTCGCTCTCCTTTCTAAATATTCGAAGGTATATCGCCGAGCGCACAGAAACGGGCTTGTTAAAATTCATAAGGAATAAACGAGACTCCGAGCAGAGACCAATTTTTTCCTCGTTTTTCGAACGATCTCGATGCAACGTACATGCCAGGTTTGTACGATGCGGTTAGACGGTTTCTGGTGAAAAGTGGTGTTTTTATGTGGTGGAATCGATTCTGTTCAAGTCGCCTGGAGGACTGTATCGGGAGAATCTCATTGCAAATTTATTTACGATAATATATTGTTATCAATCCTGGTTGTTGCTGTATAAATGTGGTCAGACGTACCGTACAGTTATGAAATTTTACTTTGAAAGACCAAATAACTGTAGCAGTTATATTTAATAAATTATAGTAAGAAGAAGGAAATTATTCTTCTCGTGTAATATCTTCGCATCCCTTTCTTCATACAAATCTCATACAAGCTTCAAACTTCACGAACATATCGACCCGATTATCACAAACTGATCACCAAACGAGAAACCATCGAAGACATATCTGATGTACGATTGTTTAATTCACTTCACAAGACAGTTTCAATTATCTTCTTAATTAAAAATTACAAACGGTCGTCGTAGTTCGTTCAAAATACTCTCTGTCGAATTAACGGTGGAAACATCCCCTCGGCGGTTGGCCAAGTTTTATTTATAATGCTTCGTGAAGAACAGGACCGGTTCAATTACATGACAACTTATGGAATAAGGAAACATTGGGTCTCTGGACGTTGAAGACTAATTACACAAAGTAGTCTTGGAACCGCATTAAACGGAACGCGGAAGTCCACTGGCGTCGCAGTGGCGGCGCCTTAAGAAAATCTCGAGTAATCTTTCCATTAAGGGAGTGGCGTATTCCCAGCGCGGCTGCAACAAATTTAATCGCCGCAATGCCACGCCGCTCTTTGTATCGAGGGAGTAACCGCTTCTTCCTGTTCGAGAAAAACTCGCGTGGAATATATACGATTTCTTAGAATATCTTATTAAAATATTTGCAACATTAATAAGCGAGCTGTGTTTGTAATCGAGGAGTTATCTGGAATAAAGGCGTGTCTGCTAAAATCGTCTTTCGAGATATTTAAAGTTGAAGCTTCCTTCGTTTATAAGATCGTGGTATTTACGAGACGCTTATAAAATCAGTAGTACGTAAACTTCATTTAACATATAATGAGGTGATGCCAAAAATTATGGTTACTTCTACTAAAAAGCGATAAAGTTTCTCGATACGTTACTACATGGATTCAAATTAATTACACGTGTACGATTATACGCGCATTTAAGCAGATGTAAAGTAAGAAAAGACAGATGTAAGAACTTTTATATCGGAAGCTAAAATATCGAGTATGATATGAAATATTTAAACACTCATTTTTTATGTATTAAAATTCAAATTTCAATAATTTCATTTTATACGTTCATTCTATTCACACAGGCATCTATAGTCACATGGACGAAATTAATGCATGACAAAATTAATTAAATTAAATATGTATATAATATATATGTAATAAAAAAATAATTAATTTTGAACGCGAGATCGCAACGTATTACGCATCGAAGTTATTGGTTATTATTAAAGATACAGGAGATAGATTTAAAAAAGTAAATGTTTACTCAGAAGTATTAATATGAAAATTGATATTCTTTGTTGATGTTTCGTAAAAGTTAAAATGTCTTTAAGAATGTCCTTTGTATGAAAATATTACATCAAAGAAAGGCGTTTCTTGAGAAATGCCCTTTCTCCATTTAACTCTTTTGTACCTCGCTGAATTATTGCAATACAATATTGGTAATTTGGAGACATATATGATAAAGTTCGTAGATCATAAAATTGCGATAATCGGAAGAAGAGGATATCTCTAGAAGAGTCCATAATTCGAAGAGCTTCTCAATTGTGGAAGATAAAGAATATTACCGTAAATGCAGAAAAATACGAAGCAAACCAATTGCAAGAAATATTCTTCCAATGAAATATTTTATCTTCAAAAGAATCTACAAGGATGATAAAGTTGCTGAAAGATGATGGTTATTCCTCCAGATGGGGATGGAAAATATAAAAACTTCGTTTGAAAGAAATCAATTAAAAATATATGTTCTTAGTTCGAGCAAGTTCAACTCTTTTACTTTGAGGAAAGCTTATTTGGAATATAATTCAATTAAAATATTTAGGATCTTAATAAACGAATAATTCTTATGGTTGAAGAACGATGAATATGAATTATTACAAATGGGAATAGAAATATGTGAAGACATAAACTAGCCTGACTCTTTGTGGAAAATAAATCAATTTCAAGGAGTATTCTTAGATTAAAATCTTTCAGTTTGCCGCAAGGCTGGTTTTTATGGTACAAAGGGAAAGTATTGTGGCGAACGAGGATTAAGAACTGCAATAAAGTGAGTAATTCGACGGTGAAAGTAATTTGCGAAGAATGTTCTTAGATTGAAATCTTTTCTCGGTATTTTTATATCGTGAAATACGAGGTACGGTCGGGAGAGAAGGTATAAAACCAAATGATTGACTCTAGGATGAAAGAACGTAGGGGTAGTTGGCTACTCGTGTGGCGAAGTATGTCGTTACCACCGTGATGGATCGCAATTTATTTATCAAATTATGGGCAGTCTTCTTTTACCGATCGATCACCGTTATATAGCACGGAAGATGCCTTAATAATCGAGCATATCGATGCCCGAAAGAAACCCTCATCAATCCTTACATTCAAATTCTCGAAGAATACAAATAGCCTGCTGAAAAAATAAAACTACACGGTAGACTACAGAATGAAATGAACCATATATTGTACATGTATTATTCCAAACGTTTCTTTTTTTTATCAGACTCTACATTTCACTTTTATAGCATTAAAATTTTGTAGTGAATCTAATTAATTGTGTGGATAATTTAATAAATAAAATGGTATGCAAATAATTTTGCAGTCACTGTAATAATATAACTATTTAACCGGAAAATACCTACATGGTTCATAAGCTTCTTTTTAGAAAGCTTCTCGATTTTGCGCTAAAATAGGAGTTTAAATCTTCGAAATTTAATTCCACAAATTTCCAATTAAAACGAGATACCAATCCGATAAAATTTTCTATCAAATTAGCATATCGATTCTATGAAATTTCCTATTAAAATAAGATGTTAATTCCATGAAACCATGTTGCCTTTAAATTCTCCTCAATTTCAACACGAGCCTTCCCTATGATCCAATACCAGCCGACTCACCCCTATCTCGAACCATATTGCGGTCGATTCATCATCGTTTGATCGTTCCACGCACCGAGCCGAATAACGAGTTTATTCAAGAACAGGCAACGAAGTCATCAACCTGTTTACGACCCTTTTCCCCCTCGATCAGGAAGTAACGAATTAATTTCGGCCAACGGGTAGGACGAGCCTCACAGGAGACCAACAACCTGTAGACGCCCGGTTTCTCGCCGAGACCACCCTATTTCTGTAATCCCATCACGTCCTTTGCGACCGCGGATGCGCAACGCGGAACGTGGACAAAGGCGATCTTCTGAGCCACGTTATCCGAAAGACAAGCGTGATCAGTAGGCACGTGTTGCTGTGCCGCAGCAAATCGTGCTCTGCATCTCTACAAGTCTCGTCCTTAGGCAATATTAGAAAGACTTCAGAAAGCGTTTCCTCCTCAATTCAAATATTATCGACGTCGGTCCTCCGAGTGCAAGTAAGACAGTAGCAACGCACAAACCCAATTTTTTAAGGAAAAATGTCGTAGTCGAAGACTCTCGGTCGTCCACGTAACAAGGAAATTGTCCCCTTCCCTTGGACCTCTAGCAAACATAAACGAGAACGCCTTGGGAGGAGTTCGCAAAGAAAAGAGTCCAAGGAAGGAATCAGCTCTGCTGCGTAGCTTTTTGGAAAATAAGAGAACTCCACGCGAAAGTCCTTTGAGTGGATCTCGACAGCTTATTACGCGTAACTCCAAGGTTATCTCCCCCCAAGGTTACCTTGCCCCGAAGCTACCTCTTTTCCTCCAAAGTCATCTTCATTTTTCTTTCTTTTTTTTCTCTTTTAACTCCCAAGTTCACCTTCTCACAAGATTAGCTTACCTCTGTTACCTCTGACTTGCCTTTACCGCACGCAAGAGCAACGACGCGCGTACGCTTCAAACGTACAAGTTCACGCGTACAGTCGACACACTGCCCAAAGTATCTTCTCCTCACCGTTCGAAGGAACGATCGAAAATGGATACACAAGGATGGAGATCGAATTACGTCGGATTACTGTCCAGGATAATAGAGGACGAGCTGGTGGTTGGCCCCATACACTGGTAGCTCGATCGAAGGTACATCGTTCGCTGGAAACCATGAGTTTCGTGTGACTCGGTCAGTACTCAGTACTCGTGGGCAACGATCGAAAGGTTGTCGCGAGGGTTCGTTCGTATTGTTCGGCCAGGCTTTCGGGTTTACTTACTGCTCGTTACTGGTAAGAGGTTTACGGGAACGTGATCGTGGTTGAGTCCCTAAAAGTATTTCCGTGTTTTCCTCGGGTTAACCAAAGTCGTATCATTGGATTAACTGTATATGATTTTTGTTCGTCTTCGAACGATTCTTTTTAGAGAGCTCGAGATTTGCGGTTGAGTGCCTGCTTCGGCAGAGAATCAAATTTAATAGCATAATGAGATTGTTCTGTTCGCATGATTCAGTGAAATTTTTCTTGTTGCGCGATATCAAGATAGGAATTCGGTAATGAAAACTCGTACAAGGTAGTTGTAACTGAAGAAAAATATAATAACAGCGAAATTCCTTCGTTCTTTCTTTTTAATTAATTCGACCGACCAGTATTTAGGACAATATTCAAGTACGTGAAATTCCTTTCTCGAAACCACACTGCTTTCATATGGAGGAATTTTTCACCGTGGTATTTCGGAGTTATTCAGGCGCAGTGCTTCCAGTTCTATCATATTACAAAATGTGGTACTTATCCAAATATACGGATTATATACAGAATAGACATCGCATCTCTCCTGTTACTATTCGTCTGTGAATAATTTCGTACAGAGAAGGTAAATTTGAAAATTTTCTTATACTCTGAAATATTTGAATCTAATATTGGAAGCAAATATCGATCTCTTTATTCCTATTTATTGCTTGCATCCTCCAAATATTCCATCGCTACAGTCATCTCTGACGTAACAGCAACTACTTACACATCCACCAATTCTTCGAAAAATCACGAAAATGGAACGTTCCTATATTCCAATATAACATGTGCAATATACGTACCAAAAGTAACCAGTCGCCGACTTGCAAGCAATAATGTATCCGTGTGCATCGAGCCACGACCAATCAGATATTTTGCCCGTGGAAAATCGCGATCGTGTGCAGGCACTCGGTGTTATCCGCGCCGATAGGAAGAAAAGCGGACCCGGTTTCATTCATCATGACCGTCTTACGCATGGAACGATAGGCGAGGCAAGAATAGCAAGAGAAACATTATATAGGTTACATCAGAAGGGAACCGAATAACTTGATCGCTATTTTTTTGAAAACTTAATCCAAAAACTTAATAAAAACACGGTGTCGCCAACATAAAAATGATAGACAGTATACTGAATTTTAAATTGCTCTCTTAGAAGGACTTAAAAATCTGTTCAAAAAGCGTAACTTATCACGTTTCAGTCCAAAAATAATTGATAATGAACTGAATTTTACATCACTCTCCTAAAACCCCTAAAAACTTTGCCGAAAAATGTGGCTTATCATGTTTTAACGTAGAAGTAATTGATAACGTACCGAATTTTTAATTGCTTCCTCAGAAGATCTTAAAAACTCTCCCAAAAAGCGTAGCTTACTATGTTCTTTTCCTGTGGTCTTCGTGTAACCGAAAAAAGAAATTCAAAGAAATCAAGTCCGATAATTCTTGAGTAAAGTAATGAACAATCTCGAAAACGAACGAACCAAGATCCATAGAATGACATATACCGAGTGCGGCCGAATAGTATTTACAAGTAAGGTGATTCCTTACGAAAAAAAATAAAAAGAAATTATAGGATAAATACTTTTCATATGACGTTCCGTTTTCGAGAAAATCGAGTTCGATGATTTGTCCAGTATATTTGTGCTTGGCTAGTTACCCACTATGACATGAACAAGTATTGAACAGGAGGTTATTTTACGTGCGAAGATAAGATAAAAATGTATAAAATTATATAAAATGGGATAAAATTTCTCTGATCGAGACATTTTCAAAAAGATAGAGTTCCAACGTTTTCAGTTATAAGTTGATACATTTTTAAATGTATATTTCTCAGAAAGAAGGCGTCTTGCAAACAAAATTTATTCTGCATCTTCGATATATTTTCGCATATAGAGCAACGTCCTATCGATTATTTGCCCCCTTCCAATTCGAAATTAGCGGCGTTTAACTTGATTAATTTTCAAAGTCGATTTTCTTGAAACCGCTGCGTCCTGTGAGAAAATTGTATTCTATGTTTTCTCCTTATCTTTCTATAAGGAATCGTCTCACTACATGTTATTCGCTCACATCCTGTACACCAGTAAAGCTACACGGCTTACTGGAACGTCCCGTATAGCAATCGAAATTCGAATTTCTGAACGCCGTTGAGGCTATCGAGTTGGAAGAACGTTCGCGAGAAATCTTCCGGAAGTGGATACGGTAAATATGCGGTATATATGCAAAGCATGCATTGGACAAAATTCAGCGGCAAACTAACGGCCTTTTAGTGGCGTATTTTCAAGCATTCCTTCGCATCGATGCGGTCGTTGATCGCGAAATATCGGAAAACTATGAAATTTCTCACGAAGGGATTTCAAATGGGTATATATATCAGAGATTTCGGCGGGTAGCCGCGACGCGTTCACGGATTACTAGGGAATTTGTGTATTCACGATAATGCTGGCGAAGGCACGATCCAAGCCGAATGAACCATCGCGAAACCGTAGCTTCCGGCTGAACTCCGTGGCTCCTGCAAAATTTACTGTTGTGCGGATCTTAGATCCATATGCAGGGGCAGAAATTCGATTCGTTCGATTCGATGGATATGTTAGTAAAAGAAGTTGGGCGAGTAATCTATAGATGACTATTTTATTATGCGTATTTTATAGGAATCGACAAACGAGTTTGATGTGCCTCTTTGATAACTTCCGTTTTGAAATTATTCTGTACCGCCTTCCAATTTACTTGACACTGTACACAGAGTTGTTCACGTTTCAAGCGAAACTTCATCCCAGTATTTCTTTCCTTCCAATCTCTATTTTTATTTTTAAAAAGTACCTACTTATTTGTTCGGAATTTTTAAAATTGTATTTAGTGTATTCGCATGTATAATATTTGCGATACCTAAGATACTTAAAGTTGGTCGAGTACGCAGTTAGAAAATATTTATTTTTCGATATTTACTCCGTAATTAACGAGGATAATGGATTATTAAATTGTTGCAACTGTTGCTTGCATACCAAGTTGTTCACGTTTCGAGCGAACTTTCATTTCTGAATCTTTTTTCCCGAATTTCCCAAAATAAAGGTACATTTCTTTCCAAAAGACGATAATATGTATCTTGATCCATGTTTACCTACTATATTTCGTTATAAATTTCCCAAGTCTTTGTGAGAACTAATAGTACCTAATGTGTTTTAATATTTCTATACAGGTGTTTCTATTAGAGCTTCACTTCCACGGTTTCCTGAAATTAAAGATTTTATCGCCGCTGCCACCTTTTCCCCTCCTAAGACCCTCGAGTGAAACTGCAAGTACGTACAAACACGCATTCTCGATTCGGTATTAAAGTCACACTGACGCGTTCAGAGCCGGAATTCCAATCTCTGATTCTCAAGCGAGTTCACTCGATAAGAACGAATTAATTTTATCAAAAGTTCGCTACCGGGTGGAGTCAAGAGTACGTTTGATAATTCGCGACTAATTGCGTACACTCGACGAGGCAGAAACACAAAATTGAGCCAGACTGCCGCTGGCAACGACACGTTTTTCCGTCCCCACTGGGCAATCCTTAATCCTGCCGCTGTTTATCTCTGACCTCGATGCCTGGCTATAATACGGGCCGACGAATATTTGCGACGTAAGCAACAGTACCTCGTCCAGTTTCCGCCGCTTAGTCTATATTAATCAATGATGGGATAAAGTATATCACTAGAAAATTCGAATTTAACTGTAAAAAGAAAGTAAGTTACTCTTTTAACAATTTGTAACCAAAATTTACATCCGAACTGAATTTTTTCATAATCCCAAACTTCTGAAAACTTCGAAAAAGTTCTAGAATACCTATGAATAGCGTCTCTACTATTATGTTCTACGATTCATTCTTATGGTAAATATATGAAATCTTTTTTAATGGAAATAAAAATTCCATGGAGAGAACAACTTAATCTATATCCTAATACTGCCTTATCTAATCTAATTTACTACCACACGACTCTAATTAATAATCCAGTGGTCGAGTGAATAAATAATTTTCTGACACTGTAGACAAATTCCAAGCAACGTAAATACTCCAAATATCACTCTAAATAATTAATAATAATACAATATAAGTAATGTAATATAAAAAACATGAAAAGATACTCTAAATATTCTAAGTATCCTGAATACTCCAAACAAATTTATATATCGATATATCCCTAATATTCTGACAATGTAGTAAATCAATATATTCTCTGATTTCTATAATCAAATTAATAAATGACTAAAAATCCCACGACAATTTCGTCATTTCATTCAACAGCGATTTCCCGCTGTCGCATGTGTATACGTGCTCCAACGTTCAGCCTTAATCCAAGGAATAACGCAATCGGAGTCGTGTCTCGAATTCACGACGACGAAAGCTAATCACTGTGGAACAGTTAAACGATCGAATAACTCCCTTTCGAGAGGCACTCGGCGGTAATTATCGTGTGAAGGTATTCGAGATTGAACTGGAACGATCAATCATATAAACTATCTTATAGTTGGTTGCTAAGTTTCATGAAGTTCTTGGTGTGCGCCGCTATTGCCAAGGGTGTCGCGAAATCTTAATCAAAGGCAGAGAGCAAACGGAAAGCGGCGGCTTTACAATTGCGTGAGAGTGGTTATGGTGTGTGGTTACACTGATTTCCGTTTTTCGTGGTTTCCAAAATTGAACTATACAGATGAAAGAAAATTACGTAGAAATATAGTAGAAAATTATTATTAGCTATTAAAAAATCGCATGAATATTCTAGTTACTCACTATGATCATTAAGCGGTGGTCATGTTTGTTATAAATCTTCTTAACATCGAATATAATATTTATAAGATATTTCTTCTTCTTTGCGTGATTGATAATTGAGCTGGTTAGAGGTCTCATTAATCGATATCCGTAATTTGAAAAGTGCAGAAAATGATGATGTTACAGACACGGTCTTTTAAATTTACCTTAAAATTTATTATTATTTTATCGATGATGTCCAGTTGCGACGGATGAATTTACGAATTAAATATAATTCGCGTGCTTATGTACTGAAATTAAGAAATTAATAGAAAGTACAGTGGTTCCCGTTCAGTTTGGCTTCTGGGAAGCTCGATAATTGTCAGCGAAGCACTTAATTCGTCATCCGTGGCTGGGTCATTTTAGAGACAAATATTTTTCAAATAATAGGTAGAAACATAAAAATTGTCTACAGTAACTGTTCAAATACTTTCGTGATGCTGCGCAAAAATAAAATCGGGTATTTGCGAGGACAAATTATATAAGTTTGAATCTACTGGTACTGTCAGATTGAATCGCACCGAGACAAAAGGAACGGCTCTCTTCGTTGGAACTTTGTAGCAATAAAACCGTAACTCCACTATGGAAAAGGGTAACAAAACTGGCAACAACCAAACAACGATCAAAACACGATGCTTGGCTCGTTTCGAGTCGTGCATCTCGATGTCGATTTAACACTGGTTTCTATCGGTTTGACATCGTTACTCGATCCACTTTTAATGCTTCTCACTCGTGCCACTATGTTAATAAAATATCGTGACCATTTTTTCGATATCGACTCTACGTCATCGTCGTACTAGTTTCGTAAACTGGTCACGATGAACGAGCTTTTGTTGTCGAGTTACATTTAGCTCCTTTGTTTTCCAACGTGTGCCAGAAAAAGGAACAAACGGCATTATGTTCCATGTGGCGAACGGTCGCCAGCGTTCTCCAATTTACGAATCTGGAAAAAATGTGCAGCTCGTTAAGCTTAATCTATGAAATTAATTGGAAAACGCGGTGATGTAAAGAAACGTGGATGAAAACTACGGATATCCGTTTCCTCGTCCCGAATTCTTGACGCATTCTTCATTGTATTATTGGACTGACAAGAGTGAATTGTCATCAAATTTCCAGTACCTCACGAACTGGTTATTTTAATGAGTCTGTCGAATACCTTCGATTTAGTTTCGTTACAATTTTATTTTTTCCAGTGTGCAAATATCTTCCATAATTTCTTTGTTTTTATCTGCTAATTTCTTCATCTATTAATTTCTTAATTTTTTGTTTATATCCGATATCCAATGAAGAAAATTTTAATTCCTCATTTTCGTAACATAACGTCTCATTCTCATACGGTGTAGTTTAAATAGAGCAATACGGTTTATAACATCGAAACACACACGTGATCGCTCAACACATCACGTTCTATCAGAGAGTTCAGTTTGTAACATCAAAGCACATAAACATTGAATACGTCATGTCATATCAGGCAATTCATCTTGTAGCATTCGACGCACGCACATCACATTATGTCTATTAGGATGTAATAAAATAACAGTTAAAAATTAAACTACTCAGTCAATTACCACGCTATGTTAATTATCCGTCTGTTATTCTGCTACTGTTACACCATATATCGATAACATGAAAATTTTATCTCTACTGGTAGAACTTCGCCAGTAAATATAAAAGACTAGTTCATAAATAAATTTATTCACGTTTATGCAAATTCCTATTTTTAGTTGAATAGAAATTTTTTCAACAGCTGCGTATTTTACACATTTTTGCATATTATATGTATTCTGTAAATTTTCGTGCCTTTTAACTTACCCATAAATTTTTTATCCCAATATAAAAATCCCCTTCCAAATGTTTCCATAAGAAAAATATGCTGAAGCTGCTTGTCGATCGCGCCATAAAATTGGTTTAATACCGTGTTCTCACACTATTAGGTCGTCACTAGTGCATTGGAAATACGTTCAACGTAAAATAACGCGACGCGTATCATCAACATCATTATATACGGACACTTATGTCCTCGATTTTTATCGACGTCGCCTGTTTTGTAATTATAGTTAACCAATAGCGATAGTGAGATGTCTGATGTGCATAGAACTCGCCATGTACACACAACACGGCAGGCAACAGTAAAAATGGGAGAGAAATGGCGACCGAGGATCGGCGAATAGATGAATGAATAGACACAAAAACGAGCGTTTCCCTCTCTTCCTTCATCTACACTGGCTATCTATCTTTCGCCATGTCTTCCCTTTTCTCACCGCCTGTTATTCCAGCCGTTCCTCTCGAATCATCCATCTATCCGCTCATCAGGCTTTCAGCGAATATTACAAACTTCACCTTTTCATACGTTTTCTGGCCCGGCCGAAAAGACGACCTGCAAACGTTTCAGAGCGACCACAGTACTATCCAGTTCATGATTGTGACTCAAAACGCTATTGGTCGATGGTAAATAACGACCAGAACTTTTAGAATTTAGTATACGGATTCGGAATAGAGGGATAACGAAATGTTTTCGTTTTAAGAGAATTTTAATTTTGATTCTTTCGTTCGAAATTATATCTCACGCGACATTCTGTTCTTCTTAACGCGATATTTTTTGCAGTTTAAGGTCATAATTGAAAAGTGGACTCAGGGAAAAAGAATTATATTTTTGTGAATATAAGTAGAGGAATGAAATCTAAACGAAGATTGCTTTTACAAGCTATAACCATATACTCTTTCGGATTGATTTAGTTTTAAAGAGTAGGTATTTTCCACTGAAACTGGAATTATTCATATTTTTTAATGTTTTCACCGAGACCAATCGCGTCGACGTCCGAGACAAAATAAATTGGATCGCGTACGCCGGCTGATCCTCCTATCAGAAAGTTGTCACCGGCAATAAGGTTATCAGAACTTAGAAATATCGTAACAACTTAAATTGCTTCGCGTTCGATTACGCGGTAAACGGAACGTAGGCATGAAACAACGTTAAACATCGACCGCTGTGGTCTACCTTTAATTTCCTCGCCGCGGAAGAATTACTCTCACGCGACGCGTGTCTCGAGCCTGCTCTCTAATGTGCAATGAAACTTACGCAACAAACGACACGCGATATTAACATTAAACTTGATATCAAATCTTTGTCGTACGACTCCTTTTAAGGCGAAGTTATCTTGTTAAGACGAAAATCATTACGCTGCCTGAGGTTCGACGCAATTATAATTTATGAAGGAGCGTGGCATTAACAAGACCAGTGCAATATCGCGTTAAAGAGATATCAATTTGTCTGTCAACGATCGACTCAGTTTGATGAAATTGTTTGATTAAAGTACGAATAATCCAAAATTTAACAAGAATAACTGAAACTTAATTTAATTCAGAGAGATATAAATCGAACCGGGACTTTCATAACTCTCACAAATTCATTTTTACCATTTCTACTTAAAACTAGTCGACCTGAATATTTTAATAATTTTCCCACGTTATTGAAAAATAAGAAAACCAGCGTTTTCTGAAATTCGAAGCATTTCTAAAATACATAGAATAATAGACAGACGAAACAAAGCCGCATAACATCCCTAACCGCTCCATCACCAATTTCCACTTTCAACCACCAAGACAAATCTGCGTGTGACGCACAGGTGACGGTTCGCAATCGGGTTGAGAAGATTACGCGTATGCAAAACATCTAATTAGTCAGAGAGAGTATAGCAACGTAACCGGCTCTAAACACGGCGCGTAGCTCGAATTTTAACACGACCACGGGAACAACGTAATTCACGCGAGATACTAATTTCAACGGCCATTACAAGTAACCGCAGCGTCGTCTAGTCTCGTCTGTAAGTGACTATTACGTAGCCGTCGCTAATGGAGCCAACGGGCAACGACGACTGTAAGGACGAACGTCGACGAAATTGCATAAAGACGTTTCTGGCTCTTCCAACGTTCCAACCCTCGTCGTCCCTAATCTCGTTCCGGGTCGTCGTCGCGGCGTTTCGCGAACGACCTCATTAACTTTAGAGGTTTGTTAACGTGAATCATAGAATAAACAGCTGCGCCTTGGCTCACCAATTGTATCTCCGGTTCAAGATCGTCGCTAGCCATCGCGACGTTTCCATTAATTTCACAATTCTACATCAACGAAGCAACCGTTCTCGCTGTACATTTTTCGGCTACGCTAATTACAATGATCTGCGCGGATTTTGTTTGCTCGCTTGCTTCGATTCGTCGTCGCATAGAATTTCTTAATAATATTAATTAACATCTTGAGAGGACTGTTCAAAAATTTGAAAGTTCTGGACGCAAGTAAAGATTTGTTTAATGACGTATTAACGTTGGATTTTGTAGACAGGTTGTCGTTTATTAAATACGAAATGAAATAACAAGAACTATATTGAAATACAAAACGTAGAAGTAAATGTAATAAATTGTATTCCATCTTCTCAAATTGTATCTCTTTCAATTCTTACGTGACTCTTTTAATTATTTAACAATTCTCACAAAACTCTTTAAATCTAATTGAGCATTTGAATTTTTAAGAGTATCGTGCCTTCAGTTTCTGTATTGATTACGTAACGTTTTTAATCACTGCTGACACACGTTTTCATGATTTACGAAAATGTAATGATTCCTTTATGAGAGATAAATGTGGACTAGCTTGCATCATAATAATTCTTGGCCCTTCTTGCGTTTCTACGTTCTCAATTGAATGCATAAATAACGAAATTTGTACATATTACCTAATCAGTAAATATTCAAAAATGTACTCTTAATCATGAATTTCGATTTAAATCATGAAGTGCGTATAAGTATACATAGGTACATATAAAAATAAATATAAACACGTACAAGGCGCAAAATTTTTAACTATTATCTACTCAGAAGATAGTGAAAAGCATACCTTTAATATTTTGATTTAAATCGATATCTCAGTTGGTTCTGTAGACATAGCACTGTAAAGTAAATAGAATAGACGTAACTAATCAGAAGCCTGTAAGATTATGAATGGCAGCCTGCTGCAGTCTGGCCTACATTTTTTCCAGGAAATGCGTACGGTTAGTAGTAGTAATAGTGGAAGGACGCAGATGTTGTCTGTTACTGACCAGCCCGTTATTAGCGACGTTGCGATTGGTCAGTAGACTATGCGACTGAAAGGTTTGAGCGTGCGACAGAGACAGAGATAGAGAATCGCTGAAAAATTCAGTCCTATTCAAACGACAAATCTCAGCAAAGATCCGGAAAGTCGGATCCAAACAAAACACAGTACATTTTACAAGGGGGGGGGGTATTCTTCCTGATAATTCCAAGTAGATTAAAAAATTTCCATTAGTTTAGTAACAGCAATCGTTTAAAGTTTTAATAGGTGCTACACGTCTATTTAAGGTTATTGGGTTAAACGTGTATGTTTTTGGAGTAATTTTGTTTATAACAACGGTGCCGTTAATAGATTTTGTGCCAATTACAGTGCAAAACTATGTACATTTTGCGAAATTACGAATAAAAATATTTGATATATCAAACCACGTATTAGAAACGGATATTGATATATGCAAATTAAAACACATTGTATAATACATGTTAAAGAACGATACGTTGAAATACTAACAATTAAATTCTATCATAACTAAACTAGAGCGATGGTGAAGTTAGCCAGTGAATCTCAATTATCGGAAATACTCCTATTTAAACTCTCTTGTCCCCCGATCTCTTAATACTCCGAATACTGTGATACATTTCACTAAATTTTTGTTATTAAATAATCGTTTCTTAACTATTCCTTATAGTTATAGTAAATCAACTTTACGAAGTTACGTTTAACACTAGAAAAATTTAAACAAAATAAAATTCAACTTCGGAAGTACAACCCCTTCGATCTTCTTATTTCTCCACACTCTATTTTCTTCCCCCCCCCCTCCTTCCTCTTCATCCAACGTCTAACTCTCTTCGAATCAACTGCACGACGTTCACAAGCGTAACTGTTCGAGCGTAACGAGCATGTTCCGGTAACGGAGGTAAATCCGCGAGATTTGCCCGGAGCAGTCGACCGTAAAGACAAACGTATCGCGTTAAGGAGCGAAATAGAGTGAAACTAGCGACCTAACCTATCCGTGCAACCGGGTTGTTAATAACGAGGCCCCCGGAAACAGCGTACCGGTTGGCACGCGAGGCCGAAATACGCAATCTCGCTGACGCCGGTTCGTCTTTCATAAATGCGCTGCCCGCTTTGTGCCACTTCGCTCAATAGACACCCCGACTACGGCTGGGGCAATATCGGCCGCGTTATCACGGGGAACAGCGTGCCGGTCAACGAGCTCTCACCCTCTCGCAACCCCCGTAATAATTACGTAACACCAGCGTCGCCGGTTGATTGATTTCTTCGGCCGGCCGGAAACTAGGCCGCGGCAATTACTCGATCCACCCTGCAAGACACTCGACAACCCGTTTCCTCCCTCTTAATTCAAGCCTGTCACCTCTTGTGTTTTCAGCCCTTAGCTATCAAGCTTTCGATTATTTCCTTCGCTCCACCAATTCTTTGTTTTTCAATCTTCTTTTCTTCTCTTTCCGTTTTACGATTGGTTGGTTGGTTCTGAGGTTTCTCGGGTAGTCGCACTCAGGTCTTCTTCCGTTTTTTCTTCAGTGGGGTACATGGAAGGTAATTTTTATTCATGAAACGAGTACAGCGCTAGTCGTACAGTTAAAATCTACCTTGGATGGAGTTAGTTTGTAGGGGATGATGAAGTTTGGGAGGAGGTTTGAGGTAGTTACATTACAGTAACTTGTCCGAAGAGTAGTTACGAGATATTGTTGACATATGTTGATGTCAACTGGAACTGAAGATTCGAGACTGGAGATCGTGGACGATTCAAGGGTTAATTTAGTTAATAATTATGTATGTGGATTTGAGGATAAGACGATTCTAGATATTGGATGGATTGGGTGTCCCCAGCCAAGTCGGAGGCGATATGGTTTTATGACTATCGATGTAGGGAGACTCCTCCGCCCGGCCTGTGTTTGGACATAAGCGGGAAGGAGGTTGAGGTAGGGCTTCAGATAAAATATCTTGGCCTCACTATCGACTGTCAATGGACGTTCGGGTCGCATTTCAAGCTCCTGGTTCCCAAAGTGACGACGGCAGCCAACGCTTTATGTGGCCTGCTGCCGAATATCGGTAGGGCAGAAGTCGTAGTGATCCGACTACATGAGGGAGTCGTCAGTTTTCGGGTCCTGTACGGGGTTCCAGTATGGGCAGGGGATCTGATGACAAGTCGTCGCAGTATACTCTTACTGAGGAGGCTTCACAGGACGACCGCCATCAGAATCGTAAGGGGATACCGGACGATATCATATGCGTCGGTGACTGTCCTGGTGGCGTCTCCTCCGTCCGAGCTCCAGGCCTAGGTACTCCGACGAGTGTACAGGCAGCCCAAGACGTTCGATGGGAAGCTAGACGAGAGGTGTCGGGGTGATGGCGCTCCGATCTACTCGCCGAAGACCAGGTCCATGGCCAACGGGCCGTTAGATCGGTCCTGCCAAATTGGGAGGTTTGGAGGACCGCGGAGGGCTTCCGCTGTCCTTTCGGATGACGCAGGTGTTCGCAGAACATAGAGTATTCGGGGAATACCTGCAGAAAATCGGAAGAGAGGTGACGAACACCTGTCACCACTGCGGAAGGAGCGAGGACACGGCCCAGCACACGTTGGAATTTCGTCCCGCGTGGAAGGCCCCACGTCGTATTCTATGGCTAGCGATTGGCGAGAGATTAGACCCCTCGTCAGTTGTGAAGGCGATGCTGAGGGGGCAACAAGAGTTCCTCGCATTTAGCTCATATTGCGAAGGCGTAATGTTGGTAAAGAAACGAACAGAGCGGGAAAGGGTGAGAACATCCCACCCTTGCAGGGTTCCGCGCCGAAGGACGGCCCTGCGCCGCCCTAGGTGGTCTTAGGAGCCGACACGCCGAGGAGGATCTGGATCTCCTCAGACTTGCACGACGACCCAGGGGATAGCGTTAAGAGGGGAGGTAGTCACTCTCAATGTCCGAACTAACAAAGGAACGACTCCTTCAGACAGGAGAAGACGCAGGAGTGCTCCGGTAGTAATTCGAAAGAGGTCCCGCGGCATCCCAGCTGAACGTCAGGCGGCTCACCGTGGGGTTTTAGTTAGTAAAGTCCGACACTACCCCGCTGCTTCCCACAAGAGCGGGTGGGGGCGGGGGGGGGGGGTATCCATGAGGATTCCCCATAGAAAAAAAAGATATTGGATGGATTATTCCAGGCACATATTTTTTACGTGATATATCCGAACAACTGTGTGTTTTCTCTTTTTCTATTTTACGATATTTTTCACATACTTTGGCCAAAATATATAGGAATTCTCGGGGCACATTCAGTCACGTCTGCTCTAAAATCTAGATAGTCACGCGCTTTACACCCGTATCCTAATCTTGAACACACGCGATATTACATAGTTTAAACACGAACTAAAATATATTATATTCAGATAATATATAAAGACTATAATATAAATAATAAGATACGTATATATTATATGCATATATTAAGAGATACTGTTAAGTGGATCACGAATACTCTAATTCCGCAATTTCAAGCGTCTAGTAATTTCAATTCCACGATTTCCACTCACGATAAACAATCGGCCAAAATTCTCATTCCCGTAATATCTCTCATGCTTGTTCGTATCACGTGTATTCTATAGACTTACATATTCCCTAAATACATAAACATCCTTCATTCACTCATCACCCTCCCCATTCAATCTCGTCCCCTGTCTCTCAATCGGGACTATCTCCTCACTTCTCGAAATTGCAACCGATAAAAAGCTCCAGTACTCGAACGCGAAAATTCCCCATTCACCATCGTCTCTCCCTATTGTGCCCGAAGCGGAAATGACCGGCGGAAGCGGCGGAACCGGCGAGTCCGATTCGGTCACGAAGAGGAAGGGAGCGATGACATTAGGTAATCGCGTAAATGGACGGAAGAAAATCGAAACTGAACTCGATTACGTCGCTGTCTGACCGATTCCGTGCACGTACCGCGCGGCCTGTTGAATTTATCGATGTTTTTATGGTGGTCACCGAGTTGCCGATCACGTTCCTTTCCTCGTTTACGCGGCCGTTCTTTTTTAATGAAAAATGTCGCGAGCGACGGCCCTTCGCGACAAGAAAACGAGGAATGACCAGTCTGGACGCGTCACCCGCGGAAGAAACTGCTTTTTCCTGGCATGACGTGACTGGCTAGACACACGCCCATGGAAAAGTAGTTTGGGGTAAAACGTTGCGGCAGACGGAGGACAGTCGTGTCTTTTCTCGCGACCAGGGAGATTATGTCGTTGTCCAGACTGCCCTCCTCGTTTGCGGGACAAACCACTGGGGAAAAACTCGATTTCAGTGTATGTTCCACGAACGAGTTTGTGTGCAGGGGTTTGAGTTGATGGGCTGGATAATTCGAGCGTTTCTTGGAACTTTTTCTGGCTGGTTTTCTAGGCTTGTGCAGGGTAACTTGAATGTAAATATTATGTGAATGAAATTTTGCTGCGAGATAGAAGAGAGGAAAGAAAAGTGTGTCACGAAATTCATTTGGTATACGTATAAGTAGGTTAGAGTTGATGAGTTGAGTAATTTGTGTGTTTTTGGAGCGTTTAGCTTGGCTTTTAGTTTGGCTTGGCTGTGCAGAGTATCTTGATTTTATTAGTTGAATGAAATTGTGGCGTGAGATGGAGGAGAGAGCAGAAAAGGGAAAGGGGGAAAGGAAAGCGTGTTACATTTAGGGTTTGATAATTTAGTGTGTATGTAAGTATATTTGAGTTGATGAACTGGGTGATTCGCGTGTCTCTTGAGAGGTTTCAAGTTGGCTTCTAGAGTTGTAGAGGGTAATCAGAATTTATTAGTTAAATAGAGTTGTGGCATGAGACGGAAGAGGGAAGAAAAGGAGAAAGAGGAGAGGAAAAGTGTGTTACATTTAGGATTTGATAATCTAGTATGTATATAAGTAGGTTTGGGTTGATAAGATAGGCGATTCGCGTGTTCTTGGAGCTTTTGGAGTGAATTTATGGGTTGTGAAGGATAACTCGAATCTATTATTTGAATAAAATTTTGGAAATGGAAGAGAGAAAAGAGAAGGAGAAAGAAGAATGAAACGTATGTTGCAAAGTACATTTGCTGTGTGTAGGTGGATTTATGTTGATGAGTTGAGTAATTCGTGTACTTCTGGGAATTTTCAAATTTGTTTTCAGTATTCTGAAGGGTATCTTGAATTTATTGTTTTAATAAAATTATAACGTTGAATGCAGAAAAGAAAATTGTATGTTTGTTTCAAGGTCTATTGATGAATTGAGTAAAGTTCATCAATGAGATTTGTATCGGTCCTTAATTTAGATGCTAGGATAACGCAGACCAAGTTAGATGATATATTTGTGTGAGAGAGGTGGTTCAAGTTGAAGACTCTCGAGTATTGTGTTTAGTTTTGTTTCCTTCTGACGCGAGTCTAGAAGAGCTCCCATAGGATATTTTCGAATGATTAGATGAAGTGGCAGAATTAATAAATGCGAGGATTTATATAATATATTTATAGAACATTACAAAATACTACTCTGGTACGAATATGATCGAATGTTCTAGTTCGTGATGCAATCAACGTAGAGATATGATTGTATATAAATTACTACACGTGGTATATTATTTCAATGGATAAATTCCAAATCAAAATATGTAACATCAAACTCAATAACTACGTGTCAAATCACGCTCTATCTAATCAAATTCTCGTGTATCATATCAAAGCATAGCGTTCTAATTCAAAAAGCAAGATTCACCTGGTACAGAGCAAGAGCTAAAGACAGTTATGGCCGAGCATTGTTTAGCGAGATCAGTCGTAATGGAGGGAACTGAATAATTCCAACACGACGCAGATGGCACGGGTTCAATTAGGCGAGCTCGCGTTCAACTCTGAAAGATTTATTCGTATTTTGTACGCAGCGTGCACCATGGATGGAAAGCGAAGAAGCAGGACGGAGAATCGACTGGCTGGATACGAGTCGGTTTTGCGCCAGAACACGAATGGCTGGGTAGTAGAACAAAAAGAAAAAAAAAAGAAAATAGCGTCGCAAAGGCGCGGTAAAGGCTTTTGTACCGGCGACGGTTTTTTTGTACGTCTAACGAGTTGGAAGTGTCGCGGCCACGTTAACCCACGACTCCTCGATGTACGTTCACGCTCGCCGCGAGGCGAACGAAAATCCGCGTTGCGCGAGAAGTGTCCCCGAAAGAAACGGGGGATAGCAAGAGCAATTAACTTTAATTGAGAACAACACGTAGACGTACTCCACAAACCACTGGGGAAATCCCAGTTTTTCTCCCTTTTTCTCCTTTTTCTTCTTCCTACCTTCGTTTTTCTATTTTTATTTCTAGTTCGTAAACGACCGCCCTACACGTCGCCCGCCACTTACCCCCGTTTTTGATAGTCGCTAACATTGATTCAGTATGTAGAAGAAATATTTTTTATTCTAGGATGGAGATTTTTCTAGATGATATCGGACGATTTTTGGAGGTGATTATTTTTACGCTAGACTTGCTTCTTGATGTTTAACTCTTCTAAGATTGAATGTTTCTTGGATCGTAGAAAATAATTTTTCTAATGAACTTATGACGGAAGTTCTTATTGAAAGAAATTCTTTTCGGTATTGAATGTTAATTATGTACCTACTTGTGATGTGAGAGACTCACCGATTGGCTTAGTGCGAGATCGACGCACTCGACGCACAATTTCTCTAGACGCAATTTACGATGTCGATTGGGCCGCAACACATGACACAATCGCACTCTGACTTCTCGAATGTCATTCAGCGCCCTGAAATCCAGCTGGAGCGTAAATCAAACAACGTAACGTCAGCCAACAACGCGCCGGTACATTCGTACAGCATCGAATAATATTTGATCGCTGGGTGACTGGCAGTGCAAATCGAGGCGACCGTGTCAACGATCGAGCAACTTCCGGTTGTCGTGAGCTGCCTCCGAACGCGCAACAAACGATGCCAACTTATGAATCGATTCTCTCTTCTCCAACTTTTTTCCGCCGTTGAACTTCATTAAATTTTACTCGAGTTTGTATCTAAAAATTTTTCAAATTTATAACCTAGTTCCGGGAAGTTATACTATCTGGACTTTTTATATTGTTTTCCAAATATTTGTAGATTATGTTCCGATCGATCTAAATTTTTCATAAATTCAGATTGATTGTTAAAAAAATCGAACGGGGAACGCAGGATATTTCAAAATAGCGTGGTTAATCCTTATTTAAGCAATAAAAATGATGTAGTTTAATTCGAAGCATTAACGTATAAAACTTTTGCATAAATCGTAACACTGAAACGCACGAGGATATTGGATATCTTTCTGTTATGAATAGTCCAAATTCCTATTTGTTAGGTCATGTCAGTGACGCCGACAGCGAAGTCTTAGAAATTGGAATAGTCTAAAAAATTGTGAGGAAAAGAACAATTGTTCTAATTTCGTATAATACAAAGTAATTCTTCTAAAACGTTATTTCAATTAAACTAAAATCAAAGTTTCATCATAATTTCTGGTCATATTGTACGAACCTTATAGTACGAGTATCAGGTTATTCGAGGATTAACCGTATTTCCTCGTGACACGTGTGACGTACGAAGAAAATCGAATTAATATTAACCAAGGTGTTGAGTTATTCGACCAGTTCGTTAGTCCGAGGTATTTCAATCAACAGAACTGGTTACCTAGTATTAAATTCGGAGGTCGGTCGTTGGAACAGCCGGCTTATATAGTTGGAAGATTAATCTTGGATCTTACAAGACTGTTCGCAGTGCTGAATGGATCTTATGATACGGACAGGAATGGTTCGCCGTTGTTGGGATATCAAACTTCATGCATATAAAGAGAATTACAGGTCCATAACCCGGACAAGTCTAAACTTTCACCAGCATCCTTAATGCCCACTTAATTTTTTCATGAGATATGAGACTGATATATATATATATATATATATATATATATATATATATATATATATATATCAGTATATATATATATGTATATATATATACATTTATATGTCGGAGATGAAAGGAAAACCGGAGCCTTCCCTTTGCAATTTTGAGGAAGCCTTCTAATGCTTTAGCCTAGATTTTATCATAACTGTAATTAAGCAATTGTCATTTGTAATTGTTTGATATTTGTGAAAGCGAAAGTGGGTTCGAGGTGACAACTGGTCGCCGAACGTAGCCACGGTCGCGGGATAAACGTTTTGCCTGACGAAGGTGTGGATCGGTTGTATTGTTCTCCCTAGAAATCACATAGAATTGTACTTTAGAGATGTCGATATAATGGGACACACGTTGTATTAGGAATCAATCACCAGACAGAAACTGCCTAGTAACGGCGTTTGGATCTTTCTCGATGTTTCCAAAGAGTATACAACAAACTTTTGACAGAAATTGCCTAGCAACAACGATTGGAACCTTCTCGATGTCTCCAGCGAGCATATAACAAACAAATGCAGTCGTATAGCGAAAAAGATTTTCATCAGATATTCATTCGTGTGATCGCCTTGGAAAGTGATACATCGACCAATTTACCGAGTGTCTCAGCAATCATATTTTTGTGTTTAAAATTATTCCACGCATAGTAAAGAGTTATCCCGTTGACCGTGGATTCGTTTGAACCCCGGAACATTGTTAATGGCGTTAATTAAATTCATTATTCGTAAAACCTATCAATCGTTAATCTCATTATTCGTTAAATTTATTATTCATAAGACATATTATTCGTTCCTCTTATTGTTCGTTAAACTTATTATTCTTTAATCTAATTATTAATTAAACTTATCGTTTGTTAATCTTATCATTTATTAAACTCATTATTCATAATATTTTGTAAAATCTTGTTTATTCGCGTAAATATATTCTCTGTTTCGTAAAACAATGGCTAATTCAAACGAAAAATCATTACGCGCCTTAAATCCTAATGATAACCCGACATATATATATTTGGAAGGAAAATAGTCTAGAAGAAACAAATGCGAAAAAATTTTGTAACGGGATCAAAAACGAGGAAAATTTAACGGATTTAAAGAAATCGGCGAACATACATATAAAATAAATATATATATTTATATTGATAATATATAAATTGCTATATGCAGACGTAAAAGTAATAATTAAGTGAATTAATTGAATTAGGGATTGCTATGCAACTATCCAATTATGGTCGCGTAGATAACCCTCGCTAATCAAATTACACACACACACACACACACACACACATATATATATATATATATATATATATATATATATATATATATATATAATATATAACCCTGTAATTAGAGATTGCAGGATAACGTTTGCTAGTCAAATCAGAAATTAATGAGGATAGTACCTATTGTTTTGATGTTTTCAGGCTTACTTAAGATGCACACGTACTTACGAAAAGATTAATTCCTATTTTCGAATTTGAGAGACTGGTGGTTCAGACAATCAGGTTTTTCTGTACAATGACTACATAATGATTTACCAGTTAAATAGTAGTCGTGAATCGACGATTGATGATATTATAACTCTACAATTTTACAATATATATATGTCGGAGATGAAAGGAAAACCGGAGCCTTCCCTTTACAATTTTGAGGAAGCCTTCTAATGCTTTAGCCTAGATTTTATCATAACTGTAATTAAGCAATTGTCATTTGTAATTGTTTGATATTTGTGAAAGCGAAAGTGGGTTCGAGGTGACAACTGGTCGCCGAACGTAGCCACGGTCGCGGGATAAACGTTTTGCCTGACGAAGGTGTGGATCGGTTGTATTGTTCTCCCTACAAATCACATAGAATTGTACTTTAGAGATGTCGATATAATGGGACACACGTTGTATTAGGAATCAATCTCCAGACAGAAACTGCCTAGCAACGGCGTTTGGATCTTTCTCGATGTTTCCAAAGAGTATACAACAAACTTTTGACAGAAATTGCCTAGCAACAACGATTGGAACCTTCTCGATGTCTCCAGCGAGCATATAACAAACAAATGCAGTCGTATAGCGAAAAAGATTTTCATCAGATATTCATTCGTGTGATCGCCTTGGAAAGTGATACATCGACCAATTTACCGAGTGTCTCAGCAATCATATTTTTGTGTTTAAAATTATTCCACGCATAGTAAAGAGTTATCCCGTTGACCGTGGATTCGTTTGAACCCCGGAACATTGTTAATGGCGTTAATTAAATTCATTATTCGTAAAACCTATCAATCGTTAATCTCATTATTCGTTAAATTTATTATTCATAAGACATATTATTCGTTCCTCTTATTGTTCGTTAAACTTATTATTCTTTAATCTAATTATTAATTAAACTTATCGTTTGTTAATCTTATCATTTATTAAACTCATTATTCATAATATTTTGTAAAATCTTGTTTATTCGCGTAAATATATTCTCTGTTTCGTAAAACAATGGCTAATTCAAACGAAAAATCATTACGCGCCTTAAATCCTAATGATAACCCGACATATATATATTTGGAAGGAAAATAGTCTAGAAGAAACAAATGCGAAAAAATTTTGTAACGGGATCAAAAACGAGGAAAATTTAACGGATTTAAAGAAATCGGCGAACATACATATAAAATAAATATATATATTTATATTGATAATATATAAATTGCTATATGCAGACGTAAAAGTAATAATTAAGTGAATTAATTGAATTAGGGATTGCTATGCAACTATCCAATTATGGTCGCGTAGATAACCCTCGCTAATCAAATTACACACACACACACACACACACACACATATATATATATATATATATATATATATATATATATATATATATATAATATATAACCCTGTAATTAGAGATTGCAGGATAACGTTTGCTAGTCAAATCAGAAATTAATGAGGATAGTACCTATTGTTTTGATGTTTTCAGGCTTACTTAAGATGCACACGTACTTACGAAAAGATTAATTCCTATTTTCGAATTTGAGAGACTGGTGGTTCAGACAATCAGGTTTTTCTGTACAATGACTACATAATGATTTACCAGTTAAATAGTAGTCGTGAATCGACGATTGATGATATTATAACTCTACAATTTTACAATATATATATGTCGGAGATGAAAGGAAAACCGGAGCCTTCCCTTTACAATTTTGAGGAAGCCTTCTAATGCTTTAGCCTAGATTTTATCATAACTGTAATTAAGCAATTGTCATTTGTAATTGTTTGATATTTGTGAAAGCGAAAGTGGGTTCGAGGTGACAACTGGTCGCCGAACGTAGCCACGGTCGCGGGATAAACGTTTTGCCTGACGAAGGTGTGGATCGGTTGTATTGTTCTCCCTACAAATCACATAGAATTGTACTTTAGAGATGTCGATATAATGGGACACACGTTGTATTAGGAATCAATCTCCAGACAGAAACTGCCTAGCAACGGCGTTTGGATCTTTCTCGATGTTTCCAAAGAGTATACAACAAACTTTTGACAGAAATTGCCTAGCAACAACGATTGGAACCTTCTCGATGTCTCCAGCGAGCATATAACAAACAAATGCAGTCGTATAGCGAAAAAGATTTTCATCAGATATTCATTCGTGTGATCGCCTTGGAAAGTGATACATCGACCAATTTAGCGAGTGTCTCAGCAATCGTATTTTTGTGTTTAAAATTATTCTACGCATAGTAAAGAGTTATCCCGTTGACCGTGGATTCGTTTGAACCCCGGAAACATTGTTAATAGCGTTAATTAAATTCATTATTCGTTAAACCTATCAATCGTTAATCTCATTATTCGTTAAATTTATTATTCGTACCTCTTATTGTTCGTTAAACTTATTATTCTTTAATCTAATTATTAGCTAAACTTATCGTCTGTTAATCTTATCATTCATTAAACTCAATATTCATAATATTTTGTAAAATCTTGTATATTCGCGTAAATATAATCTCTGTCTCGTAAAACGATGGCTAACTCAAACGAAAAATCGTTACGCACCTTAAATCTTAATGTTAACCCGACATATATATATATATATATATATATATATATATATATATATATATATATATTGTAATATATGTATATTGTAAAATTGTAGAGTTATAATATCATCAATCGTCGATTCACGACTACTATATATATATATATATATTACTACTATATATACTATATATATATACTCTCTGTTCAAATTAATATTAAAGTTCTAGTATTAAATTCACAATGATTCTACATGGAGGTTTTATCGATTGCCGCTTGTCGAGCGATATGTGCGATCAAAATATCATGGGCGTTGAAATTTCATTTGGCCATACAATTGTCCAAATAGAAACCGGGCAGAGATTGCAGAAAAAACTCTCGGCGAAGCGACGAAACGTGTTTTAATTGCGGTTAATGAATATAATCGCTGGGAGATATTTTGTATTTTCCACGCTATTAATTTCCCTGGCTGTGCGGCTGGCCTCCTTTTATTAAATTAACCCATACGGCCCTTCAATAAAAGTACGACGGCAGAGTGCAACGATGCGCCAGCTATTATTGTGTAATTAAATCTCAACTGGCGCGCTATTTTACGATCGTTAATAACGAATACTACTATAACAAAATGTGTACTGATAGAGTAACAGCGTATACAGCGAGAAATATAAATATATGTATATAGGTATCTGCGGATGTGTTCGTTATCGAGTTTCGATGTCGACTATTTTACATGAGAGGTACGAAAAAATGGGAGAACGGGGTGGAAACATATATGATGCCGAATTTTTGTCGAGCTACGCTGTAACTCATACTGGTGCTATGTATAATCTAACACAAGTTGAGAATAATGATCCCGCAAAAATTGATTCTTCCTGAAACTGAAATAAAAATAAACAAATCTGCCAAATTTTTCCTATAATAAATTCTTTTTGTAAAATGATTTTGTAAGGAAGACATCCTAATATACACATACCGTGTATTTATAAGTAACACTTTGTTTTAAATCACATGCTCACACGTCTCGCTGCGTTTCACTGACTGTCTTCCAGTCATTCTCGCTCACTTCCTAATTTTATCACACCCACATGACATAAATATTATGGAAATCTTTTTACGAGAAGAGTTAATTTTCGTAAGAAAATATTCCACGTTCCGTTTCTAAGCTCAGCAAGGCTGTTGGCAACGAAGGGATCGTGAAAATAATTAATACAAAGCTTCTTATTCGACGAAGTTTCGCTCTGAGACGAGGTGCAAGAGTTTATCTACCCCATACAGACGCGTTTCTGAATCGTTGTTATCACGTTAATTGAAGCACGGTCTTCTAACGATAACTTTTGCTTGATATTTACGTCGAACGAGGCGTTAAAAATTAATAGACGCAAAGATGAATATCAGACTGGTTTTAATGAAATAATTCACGTTTAGAAGAGTTTCGCGGCAAGCCTGGCATTTACATCGAGTAAAATCTTAACCAACCAAGTTTCTTAAGCTAATAGGATTCTGCGATGTTAAGTTATGGCGAGTAAAACTCGCTTGCAAATACTTACCTGTGCCTCGTTCCTAGTTAGTTGATGACGCAGCTGGAATTTCGAATGATTCTGGATTAATTGTGCAACTTGTAATACGCTATGCAACTAAAGTACTGACGTTATCATCGTAAATACGATATTTCTTGCAACTTTCCGCTAATTTCACATAACCATTTAAACGCGAATCGCCTGGCGCAACCGTAAATCCGTTTAAAAGCGAATCATCCGGTGGAAATCTACGGTACAGCATCTTGCCTAATTACCAAGGAAAAAGAAACGAACGATGGGTTCTTCGAAGAGTGGAAGGAATACGGAAGTAGCTAGAACCGCGAGCATAAATCCTGCCCTTCCTATCTGCAACCTTATCGTCCTAGTTCTCGGGTACTTTGGAACCAAAGAGCACAGGAGTTAAAGAAGCGTACGAAGTAATTAACATAAGGTTCTTAGCTCTCGAAAGTTCAAGTAGACCGATGAAGATTCGAAGAATAGCCGAATTCACCCTCTGTTCGTGGTTCGTGACGTAAGTACGCTATTGGCGCATTAAAATTCGTCGGGAGTTCAGAGTACGAGATTGAATCTGACGGAGAGTGAAATGATCGAAGTATTACGCTGTGAAACTCGCTGGAAAATTTTTACGGAGTCGGGAAATACTTAAATCTACAAATTTGTAACGTTTTAATACCGAAAAGTAAAGATTCCCAGACATATTTATATCGCTTTATTAATACTCTAATACTTTCTTCTACCATTCTTTTACCTTTAATTTGGCTCCATTTAATCATTACCTTGGAAGCTTGACAAATAAAATTTATTAGAGATTCAGAATACTTTCAAATTTACAAGCCTGCAAATTTTTAAATAGCGAGGAGTAAGGAATTCCGGAAACAAACCTCATTACAAATTTGCGATCTTTTTAAATTAAGAAGTAAAACATTGTTCGTTCCTCGAATCTTCGATATTTTCTTCACTCGTAATGATATACTGGAAGGATCGTAGGAAAGAGACAGTTCCAGCGAGCGTTTCGCGCGATTTCGTCGTCGTTAGCTGACCAAGGCGAGCATTCCAGGGCACCGAGCCGGAAAAAGGAAGCATCGAGACGAAGTACGAACGAAGTTAAATCGAAATCGTTTAGCTATAAAGAGAAGCTTTATTGAAGTTCGATAGGATATTAACCGACTGGCAAGCGGGAGAGTTCGCGAGCCTGTCGGAAAATCAAATCTGGAGAATTAATGGTCAGAACTGATCGCATTTTTTGACAGGCTCCAACGAAATAAGAGAACGATCTGGACGAACAGGTGATCAGTAGGGTGAGATTACGACAAGAAAATAGTTTCATCACGAGGAGACCTGATTTTGTGTAATTCATGAATTCTCAATACAGTTGATCGAAATTACGATTTTACTCCGCGCGACATAATAACACGAAAAGAACAATTCGAGCAAAATGGTAATTAACATTACAATTACAATTAGTTCGATAGCAAATAAAAAGCGCGTTAACCGTTCGTCAAATTGAACACGTTATCTCATACGGATACCATATGCATACTTTTGGAAATCGATAATTATTCGAAGGTTAATATTATATTTAATGTGGAAAAATTATTAATACTAGAATCATTATACGTGATGAAAATGAAATATGAATATACCCATTATAAAAGTAAACAACTATAATTTTTCTATCTACTTATCTTTGTTCTGTCGCACAACCCATTCTGAATAAACCTGTGCATCATAAACTAGGAAACAAAATCTGTATATTGCTCGAAATGGCAGAAATTAAATCAAACTAAAATACTACTATGTATCTCACAAATTGGAAGAGGAAAGAAGTACAAAATTAACCAAAGACCAAGGTAATTTTATAATCACATGAAGATGGATTTATATTAATCGTACATTAATCGACAAGAAACGGTTTAGTGTCGGTATTGCTTTGATATGACATATAATATGACGGATATCCATATTATACGTTCGTTGAACGATAGCATTAATCAGTCAATCAACAGAAAGCGATTCGTAAAAAAATATAAAACCGAACAAAAATATTTTTTTACTTAAACATACATATAAATATATGTTAACTCATGTTGCTTCTGTCTCTATCTTTTTTTTTTTTTTTTAGACATTATCATCATATGTTTACTTGGTTGGTCGTACAAAGGAGTATAATCCCTAACGAGCTCAGTAAATTTTTCAGAATCCATCGTTAAGGTTCTCTTGTCGTCGCATTTATGTTCGAATCGCACCGAAACATACGCAGATTGTGAGCATCGACGTGTGTCGGAAAAATATTCGACAAAGTATTTTTCCCGACGATATTGGATGACTGGACCGATATTTTGCTGATGCACGTCTATGCTGATGTCTGTGCGGATAATATAAATCGACCTGAATATGTAAATTCAATAAACGCCAATTCCACTCGTGCATATGATACACGTTTTAATTACTAATTCAGCACAATTAACGAAGACCGAAATTAACTCGCTAGTTGCTTTTTTAGGGGTTCTCTCTTTTCACTTAGAGACTCGAAAGATTCCTGCCGTTTTATTCATTAGCAGGCGTCCGTGTGGGTCCGATCTATCCCGACCGCCCCTATTACCAAGCCGCTAATGAATTCACCGAGTATGCAGAGGGTGTGCACGTCGGAGCGTTTAAGCGAGGCGGCGAAACAAAGGAGCGGCTCCGGGATATGGCCGCACAAAGGCAGACGTCCCGCCGGCCGATCTTATAATCCGTCCCGTGCCGTATAAATTATTGTTCCCTTCGACCGTACATGTCGATTTCATGCCGTTTTTAATGTCCACGCGGACCTGTGACAAGGAGAAGCGAGGGTTTCAATGATGAACGATGAGAGTGGATTTCGACTCGCTCAATTCCTCTCAGGGATGCTTTCTTTGAAGTGTGAACCGATTGTTGGTTTTTTATTAGGCGAGTGATACGACGATTACATTTGTGAGAACGTATAATTTCGTGACGGGGAGTATCATTACGAAATTTCAGAGTTTCTTCCTTGTCCTGTTTTTTCTGTCTCGAATCACTCAGTTCCTTTTACTGGCCGGTTTATTCGACGTGTGACTGATTATCGGTCTTTTACTAGGCGAGCGTGTGGTAGAAGAATTACGTTCGTGAAACTGTATTTCACAAAAGCAAGCGTCGCCAGAGAATTTCGGAATTTTTTTTGTTTTTTGTTTGCGAAGAATTATACGTTACGTTATATCAGGCGAAATCACATACACGTATGTCTAGGTGCGTAGGACACGTCGGCTCATTGTTGGGCTTTTATTAGTTGAGTGTAAAAAACGAGAACGATGTTTGTACAAGATATTTCGTAAAAAGTGAACGACATCATATTTCAGGATGTTCTTTTACTTTAGAAACAAGTAATAGGTAACATGTGGCAGCATTCATCAATCAGACTTTCTTTGTCTACATACAAAAAGACGAAACGAAGAAAGAAATTGATCTATGAAAAAGTATCTATGCATCTAAATGAAACTTTTAATTACATCTAATATAATCTTCTACAAACCTCAAGGAACAGCCCCAAAATTTTATGGTAACATCCTGAATATAACCGATTGCGCAATTAAATTCCGAGGTTAACGAAATTGTATTTCTGAAAAGAGAACCCAATGGAATTCCAGTATAAATTTCTCGTAATGCCCACGATAAACGATAAAGTAATAACCACGAATTCTCGTTAATATCAATATTGGCGCAACGAAGAAACGAGAAGAAAAAGATTTAACCATGTGAATAGTTCAATAGACGAAAGTGTGAGGTGGGATGGCGGAAGTTCACGACTGGAGAGGGACATTGAGTGTCGGTGCTCGAATTGAACATTGAAACGAAGCGTCGAATTCGAGCATTCGCGGATCTGGGCGATCACTCTATGCCTCTACTGTTTTGCATTCAATCTACTCGGATGCCTGGCCATTATTTGCCCCAGGGCCGTTGTACGCATAGGCAGAACAGCAACCCTCTTGCACAGACTGTAACACGTACGTGCGATGCCTTTCGATGGTTCGCCGAAATGTCGATTATGGGCGAGATGCGGTTTGTCGTAGGTTGGCCAGAATTCTCGTCCGTGTTCGTTGCACAGTTTCTGCGACAATCGTAATGAAGAAGCAACGTTTCAACTCTGCTACTTTCTTTTCAACAATTTCGACCGGTTCGTATTTTTCCAAAGTTAACATATTGTTCATCGGTCACGAGTGAACTTGTATCTTCATGCACAAATTTAACTTAGCTTTCGTATAAAACAGTTAGTTAGTAGTAATATGTTAAAAAATATGTCAAGTTTGATTACAAATTATTTTGACAAATTGATTTATAAATTGCGAGAAGTTCTTGTCGGCGTTTACATGGTTCCTGGTCTAAATTTTGAACGTACGTTAAAGCTTCTTTTACATTATATCTAGTACATCTTCTTCTGGACATTAAATATTCTTTTTGTTCGTTGAAATAAGAGCAAGACTGAAACATATAAATTTGTGGATAGCAGCAGGTTTAAGTTTGGTTATTCTCGGCTATCCCGTGTTTCGAGTTTCGAGAATCGTTGCGACGAAGTTGCAAATAGGACCGTGCACTCAAGGGATATTCAGAAAGTTTTTTTCTGAAGACGACCAATCAGTTTTTACGTTCGGGTACTGTAAAGTGTGCGAGAAAATTTTATCGGCACACTGGGAGACATCGACCGATTGTCATCCACCTTTTTATCTGCTATCTGATATCGTTCTCTGTTTTTACTTCGCTTTACCTTGTAGAGATGTTTCTTTCAAACAGAAATCGCAATGGGAAATATGTGTATGTTGGCTGGAATTCGATAATACAATGTTACTTTCGTTGTCTGGTTATGGCGGTATGTTTCTACTTGGAGTTTCAGTGCGCGGCAGTAGAAAAGAAAGGCAATAATCTGACGCAAGAGAAACATCGTATATGAGATAAGAGAATCTGTCATACTTTTAGTTACACTATACTAGTTTATATTATGTATAAACCTGTGATTTTGGTTAAATTTATGTATGAAAGAAAAGTGTTTGTAGAATATCTTCGACAGCTTTTCTGCCAAACAAAGCCAAACTTACTCCATAAAAAATTTACTTCAATACTAGTAGAACGCTCTTACAACTCAGTTGCTTTATTCTATTCTTCGTTAATCCTCTTTGTCCGCGCTAATATAGTCTTTGAACATCCACCTCCAATTAATTCTCCATGACGATCTTGATAGGATTCTCGATCAAAATGAAGATTGAATATTTCTCTCATCATAAATTCCTCTATCTAGCAAACACCCACAACTTCCATTTCCCTTGCCGTAAAACCTCCTACCCTGCGCCCAAAATATCGCCATCAACAGCGAATACTCTCTGAATCACGGACCAACCTGTGACCGACGAAACTTCCCACGTACCTCTAAACGCCACGATCGCCTATGAACGACGAAATTTATTCAGCACATAAACAGAAATCCCGCTGACGAGATCTAAACGCCGCTATCGACGAGCGTGCTCGTAAAAACGACGATGTTCGAGCGAACGGCAGATAGAGAGGCGCGATGCTCACGCGGCGTAAAACCGCGCGAAAACGCGTCGACACGACTCGAACCGTGGATAAAAGCCCGCTGTCACGCGATCGTCGGCCGAAGGCGCGGATGGATAACAAGCGTTTAACGTATTTTCGCGAAAACATCGGTCGGTCACGTACTCGCCGGCCTGACGCGCTTGTAACCGAGCAAAACGAACGAGTAAATGACGTGGACGGGAGAGAACCGCTCGCCACTACCTTTGGCTACTTCGTCCTTTTGTCTTTTGTCCTCTTTCACTGAATTTACCATGGAAAAATGTAGTCCTCTGCTTTCTCTCGTGGATCTCCGCGGAGGTAACTATCGGGATTATGTTTCCGGTTTTAGGTCTGCATTATGCTTGCAACAGAATAAATTATAAAATGTATAAAGTAAGGTAAAATACAAGGCACAGCATTGTATTCATATATTATAGCATTTACGTGTTAATTGACTAGGTCCAAGTATATTAAATTTCGTGTCATTTAGTAGCACTCACACGACTAAATTCACACGGCAAAAATTTAATCATACGAGAATGAAATGCAATGGCTGATAAAAAAAATGTTTCAAGATAAGAGACGTGGCAATACTTTTTGTGACCGCTGTGTATTTTAAGTTATACAGGGTAGGTTATTCGAAAGGAAACAATGTTTGGGGTTGTATGAATAATTTGTAGATATAGATTTGTGTGTTTGATTTAATCGGCTTATTAGGCATGGATCTAGATTCAAATTTGTGTGAGTGGACTTAGAAATGGGAAAGTTCTTCAATCGTGTTTTCAACAGTTTGACGTGTTGGTACTTTCTATAATTATGCAAGGTTCTAGATGTGTTTCCTGAGAATTCTTAATATTCTATCAAGGTATGTACACACCTTTCATAGAAATTGAAATTATATTTCATGAAAACGAAGCTTCGTGTAAGAAAAATTAGTTCCATCGTTTCTTTTTCTTCTACGCCATAAAACTTTCTTTCGTCACATTCGTACTACGTATTGAGGCCCATGCTACATTCCACGCAGGCTTTAACAGAATGACTATTTACTTTCTGAGGAACTAGCAATTTTAAAAAGCACGTTTCTCCACATTTCATAAAGGAATTCCAAGTATAAACACGCGTTACTTTGTACCTTCCTCGAAAATTTGTTGCCGCGAGGACGTTTTAATTCCGAGCCCCCGCCCCTCCGCTCGGATTCTTTTAATTTAAACACGATCTTTAATCTCGAAGATTCCGACACTCGTCACCCGTTAATTCTTTCGTCCGTTTACCGTCAAGCTTGAAAAAAAATTCCACGTTAATTCACCTCACGTTCTCTTTTACCGACACTCGCTTTCTTCAAACATTCGTCATTCTACATCTACGCCGACGATCTCGCTGCAAGAACCTTCTATCCTATCTACGTCTAACATTTTTATTCTCGTGTTGACACTAAGCCAGTCGAGATACGGAGGAAAAGAGGATTCCACTGCTATAGAATTCGAGTCGCTTATTTGTCAAAATCGGTTAATTCTACGAAACAAAAAGTAGAAAAATTTTGTGAGATCCTACGAAGATAGACATAAATGACAAGCGTTTTAGCAGGAAAAATGTCAAAGAGTGGAGTTGCGACAAAACGTAGAGAAAATTGACGAGATTATAGAAGATAATATATGCACTTATAGGATGTTTCAAAGTGTAAGATTACACAGAATGCATCCAACACGAAAAGATACGTAAAATGCCCGAAGTATAGTGCTTCCTATAGTACTTGGTAGGTAAAACAGTTTTGTACCGTGTTGTTCTACTTTTCTAATCATATACTCAGGAATATGAATTTGCATAGAAATCCGCAATCTAGAGATAAGCATCGGCCAAGTGCTTTGACCCTAAAATTTCAAAAAGTGAAGTTAACCACTTTGATTTGTGAGTGGCACATTTTTGGAAAGAAACTCGACGATAGCGAGGAGCAAAGAGCAATAATTAGAGACGTGCCACGTTTCGTAAACAGACGGCGTATCGTTTCACACGAGCGAGACTGCAGGGTGGAAAATTTCACCGAAGCTTAACAATTACACGATCTGTTACGCAATTTCACTCTGGGGATCGAGCGTTCGCTGGCCCGGGAAATCCATTGGCAAGCCGCTCGTTAATCAATTCTACGCGCCGATTGCGAAGCATTCGTTGCTTTAGAATAAAATTCTGGGGCCTGTGCACAAAGGCAGCGCTCGGTTTAAAGGGAACAATAGCTTCTGTGGCTCATGAACGGGATTACGTGCTCCGAAATGCCTTCTGCTTCTTACGAACGCGTGCAACTAGTTGAACGTGTCGACGTTTAAGATGTGTGCACATAAATCGAAGGTGTAAATAAGAAATTCTGTGTGGCACGCGACCGAGTATATTTTGCTTTTCAATACGAGGTGGATTTCCAATTCGAGGTAGGCTTTATGAGAGCTTAACTTTTTCAGTTTGTGAGTTCTTATCTTCTCAGATTGGCCAATTTAGTTTGAATAGCTTGAAATTACACGAAGATATAATGAATATTGTTTTAAGATATGTTTAAATGGTGGAAATATTTGGATAGATGTATAAATTTTAGTATCTTAGCTATTCATTAAACGAAGGAAACAAAAAGAAATAATTGGAATGTGAGAACGGAAAAACTCACGATGACAAGATAGAACAAACTTTACATAAGGGAACTTTACATACAATGAATGTATTTTAAGATATTTTCCAATAAAAATTTCGATGCCCTGTCGATTTATTAATAATTTGTTCAAGAATACCAGAAAAGAGCTAAAACGTACAGAAAAAAATATACGGAGAAGAAATACAGTAAACTTTACATATGCATACGAAATACAGTGAACAAATCCCAACATATCTTTGAACGAAGACGACTTCCAAATTTGTTGGAGATCCTAAAATTCATGAGAGAATATTGCAAGATGTACACAAAGTGTATACATGGAAACTTAATTTCCTGTTTTTCGTAATGTAGTTACCAAAGAGAAATTTTCGAGGGAAACTTCGTCGTTTAAAGAGGAAGAATTCGAGGGGTGCGTATGCATGCACGTTGAAACGTTAACCGGACGTGTGTACATATCGGAACGAGTGCTCTTGAAGGAAGACAATGTGTGATGAGAGTGTAGCGTGAAAGAGGCACGGAGAACAGGAAGAGACTGGAGCTTTAAAGTGACTGACTTGTTCACAGAAACACCATTGTGTTTGGCACGACTCGTTAGTTACAATCTGCTCAAAGTCTGTTGCTGCTCAAGGCCACTTCCCCCACTACTATCAACATTTTAATTCATCTTTCTCTTTTATAAATCTATTACATATTTCGAATGTGACAATTCAGTCACATTAACTGACAAGAAAAGTGACTAGAATTGCAATTAAATAATACAGAAATCAGTAACGAACATCAGAACGAATTATGAATTTTAAATAATATATTAGCCATTTTAAAGCTGTACGAAGAAAATTATGAATATGTACGAATTGGCAAAAATAAACGGGAAATATAATATTATATAATCATATTATGCAACATAAAACTCTACAATCGACATTATAAAAAATGAGGTAAAAAAGGATTAAAAAAGGTATCACGTATTTTCCCAATAAATATGGACTTAAATATCGTACTGAAAATAACTTTAAAAAATGATACATTTTATGACCTATTATAATTCATAAGAGAACCAAAGATTCATCAATCCACAAAGTAATCCAACAAGCCTTTTTTCCGTCACCAATAACCATGCTGCTGATACGATCAACTTAATCGTTAATCTTCGACCAACCAAAAAGAGAAAAAAACAAAGAGAAAAGGAAAAAATAACAGTGTCTATGTCGACGAAATAAATCATACGACGGTAAAACGTCGATTCGTGGTTTTTACAGGTTGATTAACCGTCTTTCGATATTCGATACGCGGTCATCTTTCACGCGAGACACGTTTAATAAAAAAAAAAATCTCCTTACGATTCGCGCGAGCTCAGCAGGCCAGGAAAATCGGCTCCCTGTCATTATAAATTTTCACGGGACAGCTTTTCTCCAGCTATTAACTGGCTGCTTTTAGAGCGACAGGCCGCCCTCCCAGCCAACTATTAACCGCCACGTCCTTTTACTTCATTTCGTAGCCACCCTCTAATTTCGCTCGGTCACGTAGTTACAATTCCGCGTGACTAGGGTCCTCGTCGGCAAACGCCAGCCTTTCCCCTTCTCCGCGAAGGTCATCGTCTGAGAGTCCCACCGGCCGCTCGAACCTCTGTTCGACAAACCACACTTCGTATTCGAGTCACCCTGGAAAAACGAAAATTCTAGCCTCCTCTTCGCCCCTATCGCGATTTTACGGGTTCGTTCCTCTTTGCCCATTTTCATCCGACCTTTCACGCGAGATGTTTTATTTGCTCTGCGAGCTTTCACGCAAGAGGGTAATTTCAATATGTTCTACGCGCTCCGAGTGTTGAATTTTTCCTCGTTTTATTATTCTTTTCGCCTGTGAACTTTTTTAGCGTTTCGATAAATTTCGAGCGGAATAGAACACGAAGGCTAAAATATGGAGCTGAGCAGTACAGCACCGGAGAATTTAACTTTTGGTCTTTAGTTTCCGCATCCTCTTACGGTATCCAATATTTTTATAATGCAGATGTCCTCGCATTTCTAGTTCCTCATATTCATTTCTATGGCATAGATATATACGCATTTGCAATTTCTCAGTCAGAGGTTTCGCCCGTTCTTTCTTCTGCAACATTTTCGCGTCCCGTTCTCACTGTCTCCATTTATCTTGGCAACAATTTTTTGTTCCCCAACGAGCAGACACTTTTTCACCCCTACCCCTTTGCCCCTTCCTTTGTGCCCGTTTCTTCAAACGTTCTATTATTTTCTCAAACTTTCTGGCGCGACTTGTTTTGTCAATTCCTGCATCCATTTTAACTTATTCTTTACCGATTCATTTCCTTCCTCTCGGTCGTCTATTTCTCTTCCAAAGTATTATCCCTGCTGCACCCTTTGTTACCCTTGCATTTTATTTATCATTTCCTCTTCCCGTTTCGACTTCTGTTTTTCCTTCTCTACTTCGCCACTGTAATTTCCACTTCTCTTTCCATTTCCTGTTCTAATTTTTCCCCGAATCTACCCATCCTTCGTCTCATCGCTTTCTCTCTTTTTCTGTCCGTTTCTCGCCATCTTCTTTTTCTCCCTCGTACTTCAGTTCTTCCCTCATTCCGCTCTCTATTTTCCTTCCTCCTTTCTTCCTCGACTGTCGACTCTTTCGCTTCTTTTTCCACCTACGTTGTTCGCATTCTTTTTTCCTCTTTCAAGCTCCGCTTTCACCCTTTTCTAGCTCCGTCGGTTTCCCTCCCACCGATGCCTTATTTTCTTCATCTTCGCTCTTTTGTTTCGTCCGGCTTACCCCCGCGGCAACGGTGCACCGTCGTGGCCAGCCTTCTGCGAAATAAATTTCCCCGTCCTCTGACTTCTCTCTGGAAGCCGCGTATCGATGCCCGAACCGGCGCAATTTGAAATATCGAGCCGATCGAAAAACTCTGCCCTCTCGTACACCAGAGAGGCATTGTCCTCTGAAAGCTTCTTTCGTAAAAGGAGAAAAAATACTAGCTTTTCTCGGCACTTTTTTTGCGTGATTTGTAAGTCTGCGATCTCCCAGGGAATCTTTTTAAGGATATATATCGTCGAAGGGTATTTTGCGAGAAAGAATTTTTTATGGTTAAACAGAAAGGTGTTTTGTAGAAGCAATGAACTGACAATTAAGCAGAATCATCGATGAGAATCATTTTTTGGAGATTTATGCGATTCGAGTTTTCCGGGGTTTTATAATAATATTCAATATTTCGATCAATTTTCGACTTTGCTCGTGTTTTCTGATATCTAAAAATTGCCTTTATATTCGAAGAAAATATGGGAAAGTTTTACTCAACCACGTTTTTATCTTGAACAATTTTCTCTCTGAAGGAAATTTAAAAGAGTTTGAAGTTTTTCTTCGGATATTGAAATATTATTGTTAAAATAGGAGTAGAATTAAGGTACAAAAATTCGAAGATCAAGAATCGAATAATTGAAAGGCAGGAATTAGAATACGAAATTCGAGGCACGAATTTAAATCCATTAATGAAAATTTGATGTTTCATCTCATAGAGCAAGAATAATCATTTTTATCAATTGTATCGTTAAATACATATACCTTTTGCTTTGCTTGAGACTTTACGAGTTGAAACTATTTCTAACGCAATATTTCTGCCACATCACGAATGCAAATGTTTCGAAACGAAGTGTGAACGTGATGTTTAGGGAAGGGCTTTGGTAAACGCGCATCGTGAGCGAGCATACACGTAGATACAACTGTAACTTTTCGAACGATGGTGAACGAGGGTTTTAGCAGGAGAGTTTAGAGAGAGTTTTAGAGTCGGAATTCTACCCAGAGATTTCGGAGTTAGAGTTTCTCGAGAGGGAATCGAACTTCGGTAGAACAACTGGCAGCCTTATTCGCAACCATTTTATTATCGACACTTTTACTTAACGCGTGTTACCCATCAAAAACTAATACATACAGAAAGTTTCGTAGTTTGACGAAACTTTTGGAAACTTTCCTTTTCCGGCGAAGAATCATTTTCGTCTTTCTTACGCGCGTTAAGTTTCCACCTATTCTTTCCATTCCGGCTTTGTTCTATGGAGAGAACAGATCCTTCGAGGTTTAAGACCATTCCGCTGAATTTCGAAACTTTGGACCGAATGGTAAAGAAACAAATGGAGAACATTTAAGATCGCTGTTTATCCAAGAACACAATGCAAAATCGGCTTTTGAAAAGTTTTTCACCGAAACACGGATCATTATTTAATTTTTTATTATTGAAAATCATTAGTTTCGTACGAATACAAATCTCAGAAAACCTTTAATATACTAAGAGTCACGAATCTCTTCATTATTCTTTCTCTAGTAGAGCTGCTTGATAATAATGCGTGTGATTATGATACATCGCTCGGAAGAATCGCAGGATCGATCAAAATTTTGCGTTCACTCAATTTAGAACGTATTAAATGAGCAATCGCAAAAATCTGAATTACAAAATTATTTATAATACGATATAATAAATAGGATCGTAAAAAGTAAATCGAGTATAAATATTCATGAAAACTGCGATCGAGGAACGTGACCAGTAAATACAGGAGACAATCTGTTTCGTAATAATATGGTTTTCATAATGCCCTAATCGTTTGTAAAGTTTGCTTTTCCTTGATGTGTCCCAATACACATGAACAGGGATATACAACGACGTGATATCATTCATCGTAGTACCGTTAAAGCGAGCAACAGCCCTAAAATCACTTATCATTCCTTGTGTATTTCCCGGTTTAATCGACCAGTCCTCGATCGAACGTAAGTTTATGCAACCGTAGGAGTCGGTCGTAGCATCCCCGAGGGAAACTGGAAGGGAGCTGGTGGGAAGTTTGCCCGGGTAATTCAATTGGTCGCAGAAATTCACGGAGCGAGCGTCGGGCGAAATTAAACGTCTCGGTGCATGTCAAAAGATCGTCCGTGCTCTCTGAAGGAGAGAAAGCGAGATAAAGAGAGAGTGTAGGCATCCAACGGCTTTGAATATCGTCACGTGACGTGTCTCAGGCTCGTTCGACGTGAAACCACGTCAGCCGGCTTCTTCGTTCTCGGTGCTCGCCGAGAAGAAAATTGCCGGTTCCATTCGACGTAAAATTCAATCTCGCCTCCCGTTCCATTTACAAATTACGTCCGAGCCGCCTTCGTGCCTTCCCCTTCCTTCTGCCAGCCTTTTTCCGGTTCTCTTTCCTTTCTACCACACTGTTGAACCGCCTCTGTCGATTGATGCGCCGCAGCCTGGTCTTGACGCTGAATGCAATCTTTATGGCTGCTTATTAGCGGTTGTTGATGGCTCGTTCAGATTCCTTTCAGGCAATTAAGCGGGAAGATTGAGTGTGATGTGATTAAGAAGCGAGAGAAATCTACGGCTGCAGTTTTAATTTTGGATTTGGGGCTAATAATGTTGAAAATTGCCCGGGAAATATAATTGGTAGATAAAGTTGTGTGGTTTACTCGTGGATTGTTTTTCTATGTGCATTTCTGTTCGGCTGGTCCCTGTATTCGCATTCCTATTTACATGCTGCTTGTTTATTTTCTTGAGTTGTTGCTCCATTCGCTGCTTCGTCCTTTCTGCTCTTGGATTGTTGTTTGTTTTCATTCCTTGATTTTTTTCACTATATTTCTTGCTTGTTTTTAGTTCTGCTACATCATTTGTGCATTCGTATTCTTAGGTGCTTTGTTTCTTTACATTTCGAGACTCATTATCTACATTCTTGCATCCCTTGTTTGCTTACTCTCCCAGTTTCTGCCTTCGTCAGACTGTTTATTCAACAACTTCGGCTCCTCCACTTCCTTGACCCTGAACTTGAAGTCTATCACCATATTTTTTGTTTTTTCTTTCTTTTTTATCCGCATTCCTATCCAGTCGATAAACATGGTCCGCTTATTCGTTGAAACTTTGTATCTCCAAATCTTCCGATCCGCCGATCGCCAAAATCTTTCACTTCTCACGACAAAGCAAACATAGACGCTACATACTGGCAAGCGAATCTACAATCTCGGTCATTAAAAAACCTGCACGGCTAGTAGAGTCACGACTATCAAGTCACGCGAACAGCTTGTTATTCGTCATTCATTAAACTGCACATCGCGTCAATAAACCTTTGTAAATTAGTAGACAGCAGATTTTTACGTAAATTGGCAATTTTTAGAATATATTTAAACAAGTAGTATCTTGGTAGAAAATTGTTTTACCTATCAAGTGTTATAAAAAGTGCTATATTTTGGATATTTTGTATACTTTTTCATTGTACGTGCCTTTTGTAAAATTTTGCGCTTCTGAATCTCCTGTAAATTCATAAAAATCCATGTTCTATGAATTATCTAGCTTCCTGTTGATTTGCGGCACTCGTTACGCAGTTGACCGGCGCAAGCTTGAAATATTCAACCGGCCAAAGCGGCGATAAAATTTTAATCACATGGCCGATGAAAATGCTACAGTATCGCACAGATAGCAGTGGTTTCATCGATGGTACAAAGGAAAAATCGTGCCCCAGGGTTCACAAACTCTCGTCGCCAATATCTTTCTGGTAACGTTACCTTCTACGAGGCCTCCCTTATCATCGTTTCCTTTTCCTCCGTTATTTCGATTGTTCTCGCTGCTTTCTCGGTGAATGTTCCAGTTCTCTGGAAACTGTAAACGAGAGAAGCGTGGTTTTTCGCCTGTATAATACCTCTTTTTAGCCTTACAATTGTAAGAATGAGAGAGGCTACAGACGACGATACTTGGTAGCGAGTAATTCTAAAAAGGTGTTTTTGAAGAGGAATTACTTCTTATGTTAAATATAATGAAATATAATAGAATGTAATTGGCTCTAGAATTTTATTTCAGGAGGATTTTAGCTAAGAATTTAGAAAGATACTAGCTTAAAGTTTCTTCGTCTTAAAATACGTCTAATCGAAAATCTATTGTCAAAGATTTATATATATTTTCTTTTTTACATTAGTCGGAAAGTATAACTGACAAATTTTCATCGCGGTACATTAAACGACGAGCACAGTCTTCTTTCTATAAAGTAAAAGTAATGTAACACGCGCGGGCACGACGAATGGCAGTCGTTGTAAAAACAGCATTAGAGACTTTCCAAAAAAATTCACGATTTAAGGAAAACGAAGATTTACGAAGACGAATCAGAAATCGAAGCACAATGAATCCGAGTTTATTAGTAAAGTCCAAAAATACTCGTTATGGCTTCACACTCGTGATCCACTTGTTACCGTTTCCGCGACATTAATTTCACAGTGGATAGCGAATGATACAGAAAGCATTAGCGCGCGTGTATTATTACGTATGTCGCCGCGATTTTGCAAGCACACCTCTAATATGAACATCGAGCCGATGACACAGTAACCGAAATATCGCCGCAACATCGCGGTTTACTCACGAACTCGTCAGCTTCCATTCCATACAATAGTTAGGATGTCCGAAATAACCACAATTCATTCGAACGACCAGCGCGAAGCTACATCCTGTTTGGGAAAACGGCCGAAGAAATTAAAACCGGCTCACTAAACTACCATTTTCATTGGACGTGTGAAACTCACTGTACAGCCTGTTAACAGGTTTCTCTTTAGAAGAAAAATTAATGTTACTGGAAGAGTTACCGCGCAGTCAGAATTTTATCAGGATTTCTATAGAAGGTGTGATAGGTTAATGTCAACTTATCTGAGTAGCCAGATAATGCAACTCGCGATTATTTTTGTTGAGATATGTATAATTTTCTGTGCTGGACTGGGTTAAGATAGGGTTAAGTAGAGATACTTGTATGTGGGTATCAGTGTGTGGAGGCATGTGTGTGCGCGGCGTCTCGAAAACAGATGAATGTAAACTATTCAGTCGGTTAACAGTCGGGTATAGAAGAAAGTGCTGAGACGCGTGCAAGTGTGTATCGATGAATATATAAGAAATCGTCCATAAAATAAATATATTACTATTCTAATATTAATCCCAGGTATAAATTTAGTGTTCCTATAACATTATTTCGGCTTCAAAGATCCACAATTCTCAACAATTTTTATCGATCAACATCGCGTATTTTTCAACTTCTATGACAACTTAATGACGCGATGACGCGATCCTTTTCAGAGAACGTAGTAGGTCTTAAATAATTCGGTGATTTGCCGCGTAATTGTTTGTACTTTTACAAATGTTCTTTTTGTCGTATACGCGTTCGTGTTCGACCATCTTTCGATTTTTGTGTTTCTTGTCATTCTCAGATGATTTTTATGTGTAGTGATTGATTCGATTCTACATGCATTGCGCAATACGAAAGTTTTGTTAGTACTGTTTATCGATAACAATCGATAAATATATGGAAGGAGGGAATATGAGTTCAGAAACTCGTAACAGTTAATTGGTTAGCAGGGACAGTGCAAAGACAAAATGAGAAAATAAGTTTCGAAATTTGTAAAATATGCGAAAATAGAACGATGCATGAAAAGCCTGGGAAAAATGTTGATGAAAATGAACTGAAGATTTTGATTGGCTTATGGCAATGAGTTATGCTTTGGGATTTCATGAAAATATTTGCCTTAGTCATTTTTTATAATCTCGTAGTACGGATTGAGAATTGTAGAATTGGCTGGATATTATTACTACGTTTTATTATTATTACATCTAGAATCCAATCTGTGTTTTCTAATGAAGGAGGGATATTTTTCGCTAAGCGAGGAAAATATTAAATCGCGAGAGCGAATTACGCTGCTCGTGCGAGCTGCAGTCTTATTTGAAATATTGTAAACAAAATTATACCCACACATCGAATGTTCTTGCCAATAATTCATCAAATCATTCATTTTTCAACCAGTTTCAAAGTAGCTACCTTCCTTGGACCTATTCCACTTAAACAACCGAGTTTTCTTCAAACGGTTCTCTACAGGCATTTATCATACATTTACAACGCGAAACTCAGTTTTCCGACGAAATGGACACGGTGGAATGGGTTTAATCGCTATTTCAACGAGTCTATCGCGAACCAGTTGAAACTTTTCCGTAGTTTAATTAGCAATGCATCTTCGGTCGACTGACACTCGAACCTGATTACTTTCCGTCCGCATTGTCTCAACCAGTTTTTTTCACCCTTCCTTCCTCATTAAACACGTTGAGTCAGTGACGATTCGCGACGGTGAATACAGATAGAACTTCCATTAAATGAAATGAAATATTCTGGCATTCATTTCACGAGGCAGGATCGTTTAAAAAAGACTTAATTCGAGAAAATTCTGTGAAAACAAATAGCCAAAGGGAAAATTTTTAAATTAAGAGAGAAATGATGAAAAATGTATTCTGAGATATTTCTTGAAGCATAGAGTATCTTCGTATGCATTCATATAATATCAGATAAAGACATTTTCTTATATTATGTAATACATTTCTAAGGTAGTATGGTCTCTGACTATCGAATTAGAACCACAAAATATTTTCAACTTCTTTTTATTTCTTCAGTAAAATTGAAACAAGTGAGCAAATTTTACACAGCGTTTACATAGCTGTACATATAGAAGTTGATAAGTTGTTAAAAAACTTTGTGACGAATTTAATATCAAATGGTGCTAGAATTTTAAAGCCGCAAAAATGTGCAGAGTGTCCATAATATGCAGAAACATATAAAATATTCAAAGTGAAATATTCGTTATAATAATGATAAAACAAATATCCATCTAGACCAGATTTTTAAATCATATGTTCATAAACATCCGTAATAAAATAATTTCTACATATATATATATATATATATATATATATATATATATATGTATATATGTATATATGTATATGTATATATATATATATATATATATATATATATATACATACACATGATGTAGTAATAATTTATGCAATCAAGACAAGTTTTAGGTATCTATAGTTCATGAGATACCAGCTGAAAATTTCCCAAAATCGTACTTCGACTTCATTCTTGGTAAATTTCCATAATATATCCCATGAGCATCGACTTCATCCTTACATCCTTCGACAGCAGGTTGATATTACATCAGTGTTTGTAACACCTTCCTTTAGCTTCGTCGAACGTATCGCTTGTAAATCAACTTCCACTCGACGTCCTTCGACAAGCATGTAGATAGCTTATGATATATTAAACCAATGTTCCCTAATACGACCCTTAAACTTTAGTGTCAGTGAACGTTCTAAACGTGTCGTGTATACATTATCCTATGCCAACTATGTGGACTAGGTCACGAAATATTAAGTTTTCCCCTTCAACTATGTTAGCACATCGTATTAAATTTCCCAAAAATATAAAGTTGGCTTGTCTTCGACGTTAACTGGCTTCAGTAGCAATTTTCTCTAAACTCGTTAAACCCTGCTAACATCATGCTCTGTTCTTGATATGTTCAGTTTTGGCTTACTGAAACTATTGTAGTTGCACAATTTCCACTATACGTCATCGAAACTACCATGTATTATTTATACATTCATGGTTAGTAATTCTATCGCAATTAAAACGTAGAAATCCGTATGCCATTTTATTAAAACAAGAATAGCAAGATAATGTTACAAGTTAAATCTATAAAATTATATCAAATATCTGGAGATATAGTATTTATAACAATATTCAGTGAATAAAACCATTCTCTACTTATTTTCTATTTCTTAAATATTATTTACAGGAATTTGAATTTTCATGAGTATCTAATGACTTATTTGTAAAATATTAATCCAAATAAAATCACGAATTACAATAGATCGAAGAAAGTTATTGATTCAACAAAAACTGTGTCGATGCTCTCTAGTTAGCCACGAAAATCTGTACTATAGAACAACAACATATCAGGTATCTGTTCTCTCGAAAATCATTTAAAGACCAATCTCCCCCAAACCTTCAATCTCATTTCTGCTCTTCCATCCCTCAAACGATCGTGAATGCGTGGAACACGAAAGCGTTGAACGTTTCCTTGCAACGAATTGTTTAATGAGACGTGTAACGCGTTCGAGATTAGAAGTTTCGCTGTTCATAAGGGCAAAGAACAGCAACGAGGGGAAAGAGACGGAAGCCTTCGCTATTTCAGAGCACCCTGCTTGTGGAAACACCTCATCAAGATTCTCCGCCGTTGCCCTCGCCGAATGTTCGCCTGACTCGCAACGTCGGTGTCCCAACGTCTCGAGGAATTGTTCCTCCGCGAGGTAACGCCGCTCGAATTACGTTTCATCAGCGCGAGTAACGTGCAATATTCAAATTATCCTGCCGAGTACCGCCGCCTAATGAGAATGTATGCAAATAACGCGCGCGCGCGCCCACTGGCGCGGCTACAGCGCCGCTCGAAGATGCCTGACGTAACACGCGAACCCCAAACGCCAATTATTTAGCTTGGCTAATTGTTGTTTGTCGGGCCGCGACACGCTGCGATCTGCTAACCGGTTGAATTATCACGTTTTAAGAAGATTTGGAGATCGTATTGAGAGTTGAGAAGAGCAAAATAGAGAGTTAGAGATCGTGTCTCATATATTGCAAGTTGTACTACTGATTTTCGAGTGTTTTACGTATTTCTCTATTCGCTTTTTTTGTTGTTTCTTGCGTTGTTCTTACCAATGAAGATTGCGTCTTCTATTTTACACTGTGTACTACTCGTTTTCGTGTGTTTCTACTTCTTGAATATTTTTCTATATACTTTCTATTTCGTTCTGCTATTGCGCTAGGAATTATGTCGTTTATATTGTACTGTGTACTACTTATCCCCTTTTTCAATTTCTTGAATATTTTCGTATATACTTTCTATAACACTTTGCTACTGCAATGAAGGTTATGCCATTGTATTGCGTGCTACTAACCTTCAAGTAATTTCTATTATTGCAATTCATTCTAATATACATATATTCAGTATTATCGAATATTTAAAATTACTAATATATTATTCAGTAACAGATTTGGATTTCGGAAGTCAGTCTGTACCAACTATTATTTATAGTCTTGTAAAAACAGGGATAGTCTCCAGAAGGAGACTTTGTTACTTTTTGTAATTTCTTTTAGAAGTCACTAGTTAAAATTGAAATTGTTCGACTTGCTGGTTCAAATTCTTCATAGATCAAGATTTATTTTTCTCGTGTAAGTAAAATAGTATGGTGAAGGACATACATATGTATTTGCACAAATGCAGCAGAAAGTGGTAGAGAAGGAACCCAGTAGGAACTAGTAGATCGTTGGTAAACCGAAATCGGAGAAGCAAGTTGCCTCCTTCTATAGTTGTCCAAATAGTTGGCTGGAATGCTGGCGCCGCGTGAGTTACAGCACAATCGTTGATGATGCTAATTCGTGTCACTGCAAACCATTCGACAGTACCAAACTGTACTTTGATGCATCGCCGCTATTGTACCTTTTAATCGTTACGCTTCTAATGAGTGGAGAGTCTTATAGAAGGGACATATTTCTAAAAGAACAAAATCAAAGACAAACGATTGGGAATCTTGGATAAAAAAGTAAAGCTGCAATATTTCTAATTAAAATGAAACGAGCATTTCTTATTAACCATTATAAAAATATTTTTGTAAGAATATTTTTAAAAGAAATATTTCCAAATATAGAGACTTATCAGAAGCTTCGATATTAGTATTTGTTTGACTACAAATGAAACATATTACAGTCCAGGTTCTCCATAGTAGGTGTTCAAAATACCTATCTTCTGTAAGTTACTGTAAACTTATAATTCTTTAAAGCAATCTCTATACAGTTAATATAATTTATATAGAAAGTCAAATTATAAACGCCCGCTCTGTTTGTTGCGTTGAGTTAAATATTTGCACCGTGACGACAAACTAGGAGGAGCAACAAACAAAGTTCAAAGTGAACGTTGCGTGCCATACGCATCGATTAAATCGAACAAAGCGACGAGGGCGATATTCGATAACGCGAAAGTATCGGCGTACGTCGACACCTATTCTATAGCGTGTGATCGATCCGAATTCTCCACGGTACACAGGGAAACGCGAAAGTGTGCTCTGTCGATCGTCGAAAAATAGTGCGGCGACGAGGATGTAATAACAATCGGCTATGTTCGATGTTCTGCTTCTGCTAGTCACTTTTTCGTCGGTTTGATTCATTCCATTAGTTTCGTGCCTTGTTCTATCTCCGATTGGTTCTCTGTCCCATCGATATCAAGTACGAACTCCGAAATCATTCACAATCGTTCATTATATAACAGCGAGTGTCACTGTGTATAGTCCTCATTTGATTTGAAAAATTTTGTAACTCTCGCGTAAAAACCTTTGCGTGATCAAATTTCGATTAATCACGATCCAGATGATTTAATTGCTTAGAACTAGTCTCGTTGACATGATGTAAATGTTGCGCTGATTAAGATTAGGCTGACGTTGACTAAATTTTATTAGATTTATGGCAGTAATATAATCTATGCTCAGTCGGACAGAATGATTCGTCAAAGTGAAGCTTCTGTTAACCATAACTCGTATTTTTAACATTCCAATGTTCCACGTGATTCGCTTACTTCGGTTTAGGAATCGTTTTAATTCCCAATTACTAACCTAACCCCAATTACTAAAGTATTCCAAATTTTCACTGATTAAAGCAACTATGTCTGTTAACCGGTACCAATGTTAATTATCCCAACAATGTTATTTTAAGTTAATTAGTCGACGAAGAGACGGTCGTATTTAAATTACTCGCCGACCAGTGTTGATCGAACGTACAAATACGCGATTGAGGCGAGAACTCGATGAATTAATTATGGTGGGCAATCGAAACGCGGCGACAGCAAATACGCGACGATGCTCCTTCCAAGATCGTTGCTCGATCACCGCTGATCCGATGAAACGGTGTTCAGAACTAGGAATTATCACGTTATGCGTGGCAAACCTGTAACGGTTCCGTTGGTGAACCGTTTAATCCGATCAGGCACTAGATTTATCCTCGTTCCGTATGAAATTGGTGAATTTTGGTAATTCGTAATCTGCTTTTAAAAATGTTTCAATGAAAACTGTCGAGCGATTGGATCAATACATACGTTCTTAATTATTGACTATTTGAGCGCTGAATATTTGCTTTGCTTTATATTTAATAATAGTAATATAAAACGAATCATCCATGAATTTGTTCCTAAGCCAGTACCTCGTAGTTTGCTTTTAAGAACGATGTTTTATATGCAAACATTTGCGTATTTGAATTAATACGTATATACGTATATATGTTTTGAAATCACAGACTGTTTGGGAGCTGAATATTGGTTTAAATTTTTATATTTAATATTAGCCGGTGAAATGAATGATCTATACATTTTTGGATAACCCGCGATTTTTGGTAATCTGTAATTTGTCTTTAGAGAAATTATTTGCGCGTTCAGGTTGTTCTATCCTCCTGTTAATTATTGACTCTTCAGACTCAAACTTTGATACTTGATATTTCGAATCTCAGAGGTTGGATTCGTTCTCGTTACGCACGAATGGTGTTAGAAAGTTCCATAAATCGAGAATGGTGGTATCGAATTTCGCAAGACTTTGACGTTAAGTCCCAAGTGTCCAAACTTGCCCGGTATCGGATTTTAGCGATTCGTGGTATCGGTTACCGCCAACTGAGAGAATCGGTAACACTGAGTCTCATAATAAATCCAGTAACTTTCGTAGCAACTCTCGCGAGAGTCTAAAGCCATCAATTAGCCAATCACTTTACCAAAGCCCTTCCGTCAACCGCAATTATATCTCCAATCTCTTCGACGTTCCTTCATTTAAATATTCTTAACAATCTTTATAAAGTACACGATCTAAAGCATTCTGATTCTCCTTTACTCGATAATTCCCTCGTCCAATCGTAGCCGAGCTCGTTGCAAGAGTCGAAGCCGTGTCTTTTCTGTTCAAAGAGGAAAGGGAAAAAAGGAAGATCCGTTTCGAAACCAAGAGGTTTCCTTCGCTTCTTTAAACACCCAACTAATTCCTTTAAAGAGGCCGCACACATAAATAACCGGAAATCAGTTCGAATCGATACACTTAAGTCCGAACGACCGGCAATTAAACGATCCTTGCCTTAATGAAACGTATTTTTATTGTCTCATCAGACGTTGTACGAAGTGTTCAAGTTATCCGAGGCTTCGTTCGAAGTGTTAGAGAAAATGTATGCAAATAGTCGAGGAAAGAGAAGGAAGGAAGGTGGTAGAAATCGTTATGAGGACCAATTATCCAACCCTGTTAACGCCCGACTCGTACTAACGTACGAATGATATAACGGTGACGATTATTAGCACACTGACCCGCATTCGTTCGACCGGAAGGAATTATTGGCGCGTTGCACGTGATAATGTGTCCGCGACTGACGGATCGACACGTGTATATCGTTTGGTGGAAGTGATTTGTGGTGCGAGTTCGTAACGCGTTGTAATTGCAGGGTTTTATGTGAAAGTTAATTATAGTGAAAATTTTGCTTCTAGAAATAAGGTTTATGTATTAAGAAGAGATTTAAAGAGGAATACATATTGGAATCTTGTACATTATTATTATAATATTACACACCATAACAATGGAAATTTCTTTATTCGTTATCCGTTGCAAGAGTCTGATTTGAAATTGGAGGGTGAAGTAATTCTCAATCTACCTAAACATAATCTGATTTGACGTTGCAATTATTTGGTATAACAAAATTGCGATATACGTATATTGTAACGAAATTATGTATAGACAGAGTTGAAATAATGCTGCATAACGTAATCCTATCGATACGACATTCGCTTCAAGCAAGCTCAAATTACTACTAAAGCACGATTCTTAAATATCAAGTATACAATATCAATAATAAAGTGGCATTACTAAATATAAATTATTTCTTGGAAATACATTGAACGGAAATGATTACGAAATACAATATTGTAGTATCGTATTGGTATAACACAAACATTCTGTGTTGCACGAAGATTCTATGGGAAAAAGCTTACCCGTTCTTTACATTCTATGTGTAACCTATTAAGAACAGTTAAGTTACAAGAGGCAATTTTCCAACAATACGACTCCACACCTAAAACCTCCCAACTTGTGTAACGACGCTATAACGACACTCTTAGTCCCATTACGGTAAACAACCCCTTGAAACCACCAAAACGAACCGACACATTGAACAACTCCAAGGTTCTCTCATTTGACGACAGAAGAACGAGAAAAGCGGTGTTCCAATGGTCGATCGTCGTCGGTTTCCGGTTTGAGAACAAGACTGCACGGTTCGATCGCGCGTCAAAATGGCGGATAAGGAAAAGGGGAAAAAAGGAAAAGGAGAATGCACAGCCGTGTGCATTGTGCACGACCTCGACTGCATTGCCGCGGCGAAAACAAAAGTTCTGGCCTATGTGCAAGCCTCTGTTCGCTGGCTCGCTCGAGGGAATAGGTTTCCGGTGAAGCGTCGAAGAGATTCCCGTAGCAACGCGGTTTCAACGCCGAAATTGCACCCAATGCACTCCCCCCTCCTATATCCTGCAACCCCTTTCCACCCTCTTTTTACCCGCATTCCCTCTTTCTCTTCTCTTTTCCTTTTTTCTTCTTTTTTCTCAGTTTCGTTCGAAGTATTCACCCCGTTTTCGAAGTGTTCTCGGTCTTCGGCTAGTTCCTTTTTTAAGCTTTCGTGTTTGCATCGATGGTGCTCGGAAGGAGGTAGGTTTTGAAAGAAACGGTTTTTGGTTCCGTATGAAACGGTTGGATAAAAGCTGTAGATTTAATGGTTCGACAAAGGTCACGGGTTTAATGGTTGTTACAACATGGAAAAGTAGGTTCTCTGAATTTTGAAAAGGATTTGAAGACTTAAAGGTTTTCAATGAATTTTGTAATGTATCAAGAAGTTTCGGGGTCTTTCCTCAAGAACATTTTATTCTAGAATTACCAGATCAGTGTCTCTCTTAAATCTGTAACGTGTTACACGTGTGTTGTAACGTTATCTTGAGACAGGAAAAATTTCGAAAAGATCATGAGATGTAATAGAGCAGCATCTTGGAAATAGCATTCTTTTGAAGTGATGGTAATTATATTGGAGTTATTATTACAAATATAGGGCAGTTAAAATTTCTACAAAATTTCAAAAGATTAATCTGTTTTTTCATTCAAGAATATTTGACTTTTTTCAATTCGTGATGATGGAAACAAAATGATCGGTGTAAATCTGTACGACGAGCACACGAATTTCTCGAAGATATACCATATAAATCTCTTGGAACGTCGCGTGACGAGTGATTTTTCTTCTTTTCCTCTATTTTCTTTTTTCTTTCTCCCTCTTCTTTTTCGTTCTTCAAGTGGCAAGAACACGGTGCGAAGCGGAAGTCGTACGAGAAATGTCGCTACGTGAATTACGAGTGTCCGATATCTCGAGTCCGAGCGAAATATTCAAGTTAACTTGGAAACTCCAAAGAAATCGACCACACGAACGAGTGACGATCAAAAGTTTCGAGAGTCTGTAAGTTGGGACGGAATATTTTTTTACGGTTAACAGAAGTGAAATATTGCGAAGGGTGGGACGGTCCGTAAAACGAGCCACGGAAAGCGTTGGCAGAGGTGTGTGCGGTAAACACGTAAAGTACAGAGATATTTTGAAATGTGTTTTCTCTTTCCTAACACCGCGGCGCATAAATAATTTATTATCCAACAAGAAGAAGTCGGATGTAAAATTATTTATTATTCACGGAATCCTTCCTCGATTCGGTGCATATTTCGCCCGAATAAATAAAGATGAAATTTTTTTAATTATTCGCCCAGGTTACACGGTCGTTTAATAAAAATTTATTAATATTCGTATAGTTCAGGGACCATGAAATCCGATTATTTTTTACATTTGATACAGATAGTATGGCCCGTAAGTAAATCTGTTATTTGGGATTTACACGCTTTAAAAATATATAGAATTTGCAATTTTGGAAGCTAGTCGAAGGATAGGATTTTTGTGAAAATTCGTGGTCCGTTTAACAAGCTTCTAAAATCCAGGATATCCATTGGAATATTTTAACTGGCATAGGATACAGATTATTAATTCGTGCAACAGGTAATTGATTATCATAAGAGAAATTTCATTGCCGGTAAATTAAGTCCCTTTATAGCAGTGACTGTAATTTTGTTTTTCCTCCCTGTGAAAGCACCGAAATTGCTTCTGGAAACTTCTCCAAGATTGCCAAGTCAACGTATTCACAAAAGAATTCCAAATGCTTGGGGAACAAAATACCCAAGAGATTGCACAGTCCCCAGATAGAAACAAAAAAAAAAAAAGAAAGAAAAAACGAAAGAAGACAGACATTGTACGACAACACGGTATGAAATTCTATTCTTTCGTTTAAAAGTAATCTAGTCATGAACTTTCACAAGCTCGTGACTTTCAAAATACAATTTCGAAAGGAAGAAAAAAGTTACTTGCAAAATTGTTCCACATGTAAATTCACCAAGCTCAAACAAAATCATCGAATACTCAACGATCTCTCATCATTAATGAATCTTCTTAGAAAGAAATATGACGCACATAGCGCTTCATTAAAATACACAGTGGAAGTGCCCCGCAATAGTCAGACATCCGCGTCTACACATTTTCAATTGAAAAGAGTGTTCACGCCTAAGGATTTTCTATCGCTATAGACTCTTTCTTACTACACTGCATTTATAGAAAATTCGGACTGTGTTTCTATGGATTTATAGAAAATTTATAAGCAAATTTTTGCGTAAATAATCAGTCTATCCGTCACTAGTATTCTTCTAAACGATTTCCAGCTGTCGATTGGTATAAAAGATCACGTGTCTAATGCACGTGTATACTTACGCCGCTAAATCGCAAACGTGTTAAGTGAAAAACGTGAAAAATTCTTTCGTCTGGTACTCAAGAGCGGTGTATAGTGTTCCTATTCGCAGCAACCCATAACGCGGTTGTTATAGTACTGCACAGGACGTTCCGGATCCATCCCCTTGAAACTCGGTAATTAATCTCCGGACGGCAACTCAGTTTCCGTTCCGTGCATCGCGCGAAGTCCCTTGATGCCTTTGAATAGATCCTGCACACCGTGTGTGCTCTGTTTTCTCCCCCTGGCGCGGGCGAACAGGCGAAAAAGAGATAGAAGCGGAGTGGCTGGCGGGCATTTTCGGCTCCAGCCTTCCCCATTCGTCGCTTCTTTTTCTCCACTTTTTATCACCGCGAGGGGCGAACAAGCAAAACCGACGACAGGACTCGTGCTGATGATACAATGCTCCATCTACCCAGCGCCGACCCTTTTTCGATGTCTCTCGTTGGTGAGTTCAAACGATATTGTGCGTCGTTGCTATGCTGGATGATGAGCTGTCAACGAGTGAACTTTGTTTGACATTGTGGGTGATGCGGTTGAAGGGATCGATGGTTAGCGAGGATGTATCGAACGTTTACATTATAGCGGACCACTTATAATTGTCGTCAGACGATTCTTCAAACAGGACCAATTAATACAATTTTTTGTAATAATAAAACGAAAAGGAAATAATAAAACGTATCGATAATATATAAACAAATCAAATGGATCTATTTAAGAGAGAAATTTATTTAAAGCTCTGTTAGGACGACCTTAACATATTCTTTTGTAACAAACAGATAATAAAATGCATCGTTTAGGGTAAACTCAAAAAAGTAGCAGCAACCGTAAAATGTTCAAAATCTCTTCAGTTTTGAAGCGAATGAATATAGTATTATAGATCTTGCATGATACGAAGCTATCGAATTTCACCTCATGAAATTTTCCTTTATTTCCCATCGTTTCATAACTAGGGAACACCGTATACATGACTTTAGATATGGTCTCTACTATCCTAGTGTTTGAGACGCGACTAAGTTACCCACTGTCGACTTCACTAGCAACCTCCAAACCTTCCTTGAAACCCTTTTATCATATTAAGTTTCGCTTGAAAAATGCGAGCCACTTGAAATAAAATATAATGTAATTTCTACGATCGTGTACGATTCGTCATCACCGTGCTGGTCTTTCAAGCCACTTCTAAAAAGAAATTCGATGAGATTCCACTGGCAGACATCCTTGTAATTCCTTCGCATAGCATAACGCCTCCTACAAACATGTTAATTACACGTCAAATATATTTTCGACGCAGGAAAACGTTTCTTAAGTTTGAAGAAGGAATCTGAGCGGAGAATCTCTGGAACAAAGTGGAGATCGCGATGCGGTTGCGCGTCCCCCGTGGAACGTTCGCTCGTCGTCGCTCGATAAGACGCCGGGGACGCAGAATCCCATAAAAAATGCAGTTGACATCCGGCTAGCGGTTACCAGTTTCCATCCGAATCCAGCACGATTTCCGGATAAACGGGCGAGCAACATACCGGATGAAAGGAGTCATGATTCGGTTTAAGATGCACCGTAAACCGTGCAATAAGAGAAATCTTGCAAACAATGAGAATAGGTTGCGTTTTAGAACGCGATAAGAAGAAAGGGGCAAAGTTTTCAGGACAAGGGAATACCGATGAGGTTTACGAGGAAAGATTCGAGACCGCAGTTTGATTGGAAAATTGCTGCATAAGGCAGAAATGCAAACGGTTCGGGTTTATCGAACATCCGTTTCATTCGACAAGATTGTAGAATTTAGAACGTCACGGTGGAACGTTGAAAAGGATTGGACGGACATTCGGAACAAATATAGTTCTAAGTCGGAATATGTAAATAGTTTCAATGCTTTGTTATCTTTTAAATTTCGTTTTATTTATAGAGTCATCATTGAAGAATTCAACTATGTTTTCATTGATCAGCGCTCAACTAGATAATTGAGTAGTAACTATCAGGAATCGTTCATGCATCTTATCTCCTTCTGGAAAGGAAATGACAGTGGAAATTCAATTGATGAAGATTGAGAAGAATTTGTTTAATCATCGCAAAAGTAGAATTGAATAACCGATCATAAATTGATCATTTAGTCGTAGCAACGTTATATAATCTAGTGTTCTATTTATTGGTCATATAGTAAGCATATAATTTTAATAAATCATAAATCATAATAAATCTATTTAAAAATCACGAAGAACTGAACTACTTGTGCGGTAATACAACAAAAATTGGGCCAAATTATGCAAACACCTGCCAACCCTCAAAATAACGAAATATTAATTACACACAGCACGGATCCCATAATTACGTGCTCTTTATTTTGCAAAAAATTGCCGATCTATAGAACTCTTAGATTATGCAATTATTAAAACTACCAAGGCGAAGTTCCATCTTAAACTTATAATTACTTTGCAGAAAACATCCCAAGCCACATATTAGTTATACTGCTCGCTATTAAATAAGCCAACGAAAAGTATCGTAACAACGACAAGAGATAAAATATACCAAATAGAGATAAAACTACATTTCTCTTTCTAAGTTGAGATCCTCAAACTAAATTCACTCAATTTCAGATCATTGAGGATCGTGGTAGCTTTCTGTATAACTTGACCCAATCACAGCTGAGAAAAATGAAAATTGCAATTTTGTTTGATCCGTGCAACGTGCGCGCGTAAAGCAGTAATTCTGAATATTTCGTTGAAATAGTGGAAATATAGAGGCGCTGACGTTGAAGCGTTAGTTGGTTGGAGATTGGTTGTCGACCGATCGTCAGAGTTAAGCTACGCTGGTCGCGGTTAATTGTTGGATATGTGCCCGCTTTCGAGGTTGAGTGGCCATGATGTTACATATTAAACGCGACGTTATCGGTGCTTGTTGGCTTTTCGATTATGTTATCTAGTGTAAAGTACAGTGTTCGAAAAATAGCATCTGTTTTACGATGAAAAAAGAACGCAGGATAAAAAAGAGCGACGAAGTACCAAATATGTTCCGCAAATACTGTGAATAAAAATCGCTTGAAAATACTTGAAATTCGCAACTGCAGAATTAACTAACCGGAACATATCATTCAGATTTAAAACTATCATTCTAAGAATATTTATAAGAATACATATAGATTTTTAAGAATATTTTCTAATTCGTAGCACCATGTTCATTCCATGCGAAAAGCAAGTAGCAGATCCCATGTGAAATAAGGAAGCTGATATTTCGCGAATTAAAGGAGAACGAGTTGAGAGAAACTTTCTCGGGTAAAAACTCGTTGATCTATTGATTTATCTGCTTCCGAGGGATGTTTAAATTATGTTTACGTAACGTTCTCTAGCGGAGTTCAGTAAAAACAAGAATTATTACCTCTTTATGTTAGGACAGTTACCGGACTGCATGCTTTAGCTTTTTTGCGCCGGATCTAGTCGCATCTTCGTGTTGCTTGCGTCCATTTGAGAAAAAAATCTTGTTTAGACAACAAGCTGTGGGAAATACACTAAAATTTTCTCTGTTTAATATTGTCCAACGCAAAGAGAAAAAGCTGAAACCAAAAATTTGTTTCAAATTAAGATTGGTTTATATTTGAACGATGAAATCCAGAATAGGAGAGTTTGGAGAGTTACTTGCAGATCATGGCAACTTGAATGTCATTCTAAGATTTTTGGAAGGATATTTCCATATCGCTTGAAGGTCATATTTGAATTATTTAAAGGTGATTTCTCAAATCATTCAAAGGCCATTGTAAGTTTTGTTTTGCATCATTTGTAGCTTAATTGAAATCATTTTAAGTTATCTTAAGGCAACTTGAAAACCATTTTGTAGACCAATTCAAGGCCACATGTAAATTTACATCTTTATCAATGGACAGAAGAATATTGCAATTGAATACATCTGCGATTCGTTGATAAACACTCGAAATTACGTTCGGTTAGTTTTGTACGATTTATTGAGCACGAGAAATCTAAAGAGCAAAGAAAAAGGAAATTGCTGCGTATGCCAAGTCGATGATATAATTTAATCTCGTTCAAAACATCTGAAAAAGAATAAAAGGAAGGAAAATAAAAAGCGAAACATCCAATTTTATTTGCCCCCGTAAAGCGAAGCCGTGCTCGCATTTGCGAATCTTTCGGACGAACCACGAACTATTGTTTTACATCTGGCTCATTGTACCTCGTTGTCGGTGTAAATAATTTCGCAGGCAACCGCGCAACGGACAAAAGTATCGTGAATACTTCACAAGCCGCTTCGACCAGATAATCGACCACGCAATGGAACATGATCAATTAACGAGCACACGCTTTCCCCGATAAACTTCTCAATTATCCCGTGTCCCGGCTGTTAATTAAAAAAGTACGTCCACCGAATTTGCGAACAGATAATTTTGTTTCCCGTCCATTTCATTTCCATATACTCGCGATCAATAACTGTGCGAACGTTTTCATCCACGATTTTTCTTTTTGAGCTTCGCTAATAATTTTTTTTACGAAGTTCGATACTTCGTTAATAATTAATTCTCATCTGATGAAGACTTCGTTTTTATCGTTATCGGTGTCAAATGTCCAACCTTGTAGCAGTCTTTCTCAATCCCTTTACATTCACCACTTCCTTTTACGCTAGTCTTATATGATAATAAAACGTGTTTAAAAGATACAATAATTTACATATCTATTGATAGAATGATAAAGTAAATAAGTAAGAAAAGAAGTAAAGAAAAGAAGAACGGAAATTTAATAAAGAATAAAATTGTTTGATAAAATGGCAACGTGGAAATGTATCTTCGAGAGTAGGAAACTTTATGTCAAAGTTGTCGAGTTTCCACCGTGCCATTCGAATAATACATTTTCTAAAATCAATTTCTCGCTCCTCTCGGCGAAATACGAAAAGACGGATGCCCAGAAAATTTAATTAAACTCGGAGAAAGAGGTATTCGCATTGTCAGCGTGGTTCTCGCGTACTTCGATCCCGAGGCTGCATACAAAACACGGGACGCTGTTCGACAAACTCCTTACACGGCTGAATAATTGTACGCGTTAGAATCATCCGAAATCCAGACTCACAATCGCCAGCCTCTGTGGAAACAACAATGTCAAGCAACTAATTACACGAGCCTTAGCAAATCCGCGAAGAAGCGACGAACGGTAATCGAAATGGACCTAGTGCTCGCGTTAAACATCGTCGACCTCTGAATCGCTTAACGTGGTTACCCTTAATTCGGTCGGGTGGCAAGTGTGGACTTTCTGCTCTTCGCGCTGTCAAGCCTTGTCCGCGGCAAGTTCTCACGCGATTAAAAGCTGCTGGTTGGCCAACATCATCAAACATGCAACTGTATCGGCAAGGAAGATTACGAAACATATTTGAGGTAGTGTTCGACGACTTGGACGAGATGTTCCTCGACCAGACTTCGTACAGCGCCTGGTGCCAGACAGCTCTAATTATCCGTAATTTCCAGATATTAATAAATGACTTGTATTAAAATGATTGTTGTTTTTAATTTTGTTTAAAAGTTATCGATGATGAAAATTATATACAGCCTGTACTTTACACAAATTTATATCAGTGGCGACTCCGAAAGAGCCAGTCCAGAGGTTTTTCAAACCACCGCAGCAAGAATCTCTAAGCTAACCAATGCCCGCATCTCAGCTATCCATCCGAAACAGCTGAAACAAGTTGGCTCGTTTCGACGGTTTCTAGGGTGCTCCATAATCACCCTCGTGGCGAGAGTTCGTACACAGGACGCCCATTAGGGGCCATCTTCGTCCTTGTCGGTCAAATTAGCAAAGAACCATTCCCCTTTTGCCCGGGGAGTCGACTAACTGACGGGTGCACGTCACTAGCCGAGTGAAAATCTTTGATGTCTCCCCTCGCGGATGAAAGTTTGATTTAGAAAGCGGCGTCACGCGGCCCCGAACAGACAAAGTCCCGTCGTGGTTAATGCAGCGAGTCATCGTGTGCATGCACCAGCGCAGCCAGTGATTCCCGTGGGTTCTCCGGCTTCCAGCCACGCTCTCTTTCCTCTGAAACTTAAATTTGAAGCGGCGCGACCCTCGAATAGTCACTTGCCCGTTTGTTCGACCTGCCATCTCACTAACGACGCCATCTAGTTTATCAAGTAGATATAAATCGTACAGCAGGTAGAAAATACGAATCGAACAATAATCGCAAAACAGCTTCGAACAACGTGCCCCGACTTACTAATGACTAGAATATGGATTTTTACGTATTTATAAAGAATTAAAGAGTCCGAATATGAACAAAAAGAACATAATATGTAAGATCGTATGAAATATTCGGTAATATGTAGTTTTTACAATTTGCTCGGTATCTTCGATTTCCTTCAGACTTTAACACATGGAAAGTTAGTAAATTCAGAAGGTAATATAGAAGGTAATATATACCTTCTAAATTTACTAATTTTTCTATACCTTCTAAATATACTAATTTTTCTATACCTTCCAAAATTTGTAGATACTTGTAATTTTAATTTTATTTTATATTAATTAATTTTACATTGAAACTAAAAATAAGACTAACCTGAGACAAACTATATAATCGCAAACTCAAATTAAGTGACAGAAACTAACCAGTTAAAAAAGACATTTATTAACAATAAATTGAAATAACAAAAAGTGATGGATAAAGAATAAATAAACAAGAATGGAACTTAGTAGTGATCTCGGTCGCTCTCGGAATCTTGTTCGTTGCTCCTACTCGATAGTATTCCAATTTCTGTATCACAACTCTAAGTTGAGTTTAGGTCTAGTTTTAGTATAAAATAAAAGACACTTATTATTGTTTGCGACAGTTTTTTAAATGATACTTTGCCTTTTCAAGTTTTCGATACTGGCACTTGCTTACACACCAAGCGAATTTCCAAATAAAAAATTCTAAATAAACAAATAAGATACCAAATTCTCAGTCGTAGATTCAGCTTTAATATAAAATTAATTATACTTAGAGTAGTTTGCGACACTTTTCGTCCTGCATGATATTTTACCTTCTTAAACAGCTTTTAAATAGCCCTGAATTTCGAAGAAAATTAAAGATACTGATCAAATTGTAAAGTATTGCCGAATATTCGAAACAATGCTGAAATAATTTTCTAGTTACGTCTTAGTTTTGTGAAAATTTATAAAAGGTATTCGTAAAAATATGAGTTTGCATAAAAATCCGCAGTCTGCTAATGATAATATAATTTTGCTAGAAAATTGTAATTGCCCATCACGCGTTTGCTGAGCACGAAAATAAAAATCGTCGAATCGTCAAAAAAGCGACGACTGGTCGAACTGTTGGCGAGCCGAGGCGGTTCGATCGATCGAAGGTGAACGCGAGGTGAATTTTATATTTGGCCATTTTTCCAGGAACGTGTGCACCCGTCCGCGGTCTTTCCCTCGACCTGGGTTAATTTAATTTGAATTTCAAGCGGACCGCGGTGGCGGCTCGATAAAATTCGAAATAACGATCAGACGAGGATATGATCGCGTAAGAAGCGCGCAATTTAAGCGAACAAACTTCCCTGGAATTTTATTCACTCATTAAACACACCTTATCCACGGATGTGCAAGAGGAAAGAGGAAGAATGACTGTTCCGAATTTTCACATAGGACTGTCGAATCGGCTGTTTTGTCGCAGTTTTACGAGCTCGTCCTCTTCGTTGTCATTCGAGTACTCGTGGAATGCTCTTTCCGCCTTTGAACTTTCGTTGTCTCCGGGTAGAATTCTGATTAAATTGGCGAGAACGTTCGACGTCGTTTTGACTTGTCGTAAAAAGGGGAGAAGATTGAGTTTCGGTCTTTCGATTCCTGCTGGTGTCTTTGATTCGAATCGTTCGTAAATCTCTTTGATTATTAAGTTTGAGTAGTATATTTTTAAGCACACTTGAATGTTCTTAAATGTATCGAATGTGAGTAAAATATTGATATCGCTGAAGTAAACGAATGAAAGTTTGCTGTTCCAACATTAAGATATTTAATTAGCAAGGTAGGATAAAAATAAGAAGTGAGGTACATCAAAGACTAATTGCTCGTCGCTAACAAGGAAACTCGACCAGCTTAAAACTTCAAAAGAGGAGTTACACGAAATTGCAAAGTTGGCAATCCAAAATACCATAGGTTCGATCGTTGAAAGAAGCTTTAAATCGATAGGACACAAATTCCTCGAAATTGGGCAGCAAGCGCAATTTTGCCCGACAAACGGGACCGCTAAAATCGACGATGTCGACAGTCAACTTTCTCTGAATAAACGTTACATGAAGAGAGAGTTTCGAAAGGACACGAGTGGACACACGAGCGAGTGTGCAAGCGCAATATCCACTTTGGAGTGGCGTTCGCTGTAACGAAAACTGGTAATTTATAAAGCTACTCGAATTTCAAGGAGCCACGTTAACGAACAACGTTGCATGCGATCGATGTGACTCTTGTTACGTAAATATATATGTACATCGGGACGTTAACTGAAATGGGCTGGCAGCTTTCTAACTAAGTGGAATTCGCGATTAGCTAATCAGCTAGAGGGTGGTAACGGACACTACCGAACCAAGTAGCGAAGGGACAGCGCGAACGAAGTTGCCAACATCGGCTACGGATACCAAGGCGCAACGTGTACCGAACAACTTTGAACTTTGGACTAGCAAATATGCATGACCATAGACGTGGTTGTGATAGCGGCGCCCTAATGTAATAGTTATCGTGACTGAACGGCCAACTTTCGGCACAGTGATCGGTTTTGTACAGCTCCCATGGAATTATAGTGATTCACGGTGAAACACAGCCTATGAAACATTTTCCCCCTTGGTTCCCATTTTGTTGCGTGAGAATGGTCAGTAAACTGTTGATATTTATGGAAATTCATATTTTTGCGAATATAATTGAAAAAATGCAAATCAGGTAAACGATTGTTTTATCTATTGAATATTATTAAGAGCAATGTAGGTTGAATATTTTTTGCATATTTTTACATATTATGAGCATTCTGTGTGCTCTTGTATGCTCACGCTTTCTAGAAATATATAAAAATCCGCGGTATAATGATTGCGGTTATCGAGAAAGCGTATTTTTAATTTTTTCGCTTTTTTCGCTCTAATGGATAATTATTTCATGGAACAAATGAAAATATTGACTGCATGAGCTTATTCTGTTATCAGAAAAGAAATTTATGTAATTTGCTGAAATTTCATGCAACTTATGAAAATTTAGAGTGTATTATTGAATATATAGCTATACGATTTTGACCATTCTAGATATACGACTGTCCATAGATTCTATGTGAACAATTTACACGAATTGTCCTAGCGAAGAGAACATTTTCAGACTGGGGCAGAAATTTAGATCAAGACAATTTAATAGTTTCCCCATAAACATTGTGGATGGTATCTCGATTGCGCGTGGTCCGACAATCATTTTCACGGAACGGTTGCCGGCGAAGTTTTTGCTAATCAGCCACGTAGAATGGAGATAATGCCGGTGGAAATGCCGGTTCGGGAGATCCGCGCATCGGAAAACTAATTACACGGGAATTGAAATTGTTTACACGTACGTGCACCGCTGGATCGTTGACAGAATTAGGTATAAGCGCGCCAATTACAACAATTTTCTGATCTGTAATCCAAAAACGAGAAAAAAGCGACAGCAATATTTTTCACTTAAATTATCGTTCATTTTCATTTTTACTTAAATATTTCCAAATCGAGAATAACAATCGTATAATTCTAAATATCAGGTAAATCTCAAATTCTTATCCGCGTGCAACAAAATACGCTCTCGCTTAACAAGTAGAAGAGAACTAATAATTCAAGAATCTCAAATCTCTCTGCTTACATGATACTTACAAGGGAATATTTAAACTCGACGAAACCTTGTTGACATCTTTACGAATCCCCGTTGCATAAAACCCGAAGGAACGTTTCGACCATTACAGTCTACAAGAGCGTTCTCAGTGTTTCATACGGAACACTAATATCAACGCGTAGCAATATGCAAATCTTGCCACGATTCGAGATCGGTCGCATTATTGCTCAAGCGAATTCACAAGATGTTATTAATTGTATCTGCAGCGATGAAAACTTGGTTCCTTCGTCAGTTCACGTAAATCTGGTCGGCGCAAAATTCCTCGGACGCATTTGATCTCTCTTTCTCTAGAACTCTCTCTCTCTCTCTCTCTCTCTCTCTCTCTCACTATCTCTATCTATCTATCTATCTATCGATCCATCTATTTATCTATTTATCTATCTATCTATCTGTCTATCTATCTATCTATCTATCGGTCTACCTATTTATCTATTTATCTATCTATCTATCCCTCTCTCCCTTGTTGGTAAGCAACTGAATTCGTCTACCATCGAAATTTCGCTCAGTCGTGCCACGGAAAATTCGGTTTACGCGAACCACTTTAACCGAAACTCGAGCAACTTCTCCTCGCTGCGCTAGTTAACGCCGTGGAAATCTCGAAACGGAATCCATTATGCGCCGCGAACACGAGAGATTGCCGTGTTCCAAGCTCCAACTATATTCGCCCGACACGTTGTAAACTCGATATTGCCTGTAAAATCGAACGGGCATCCTTGCGAGATACCCTCGTTTTTTCTTGTTCGCTACGCTAATCGATTCCATTTCGATTCGAGCAGAGGCGATTCAATTTTAGGTACGCGATAATGTTCCTGCAAATTGTTTTCCCGTTTTGAAGAAACAAATGTTGAAGTATTATCTTTTGCGAACCTGTTTTGGAAACTGTCGCTTTGCAAATATTTTTTTTCTATGTTTTAAGCCAAGCAATTCATTGTTTATAGAAAAATTTGTTTCGAAATTTGATAATGGGCGATATAAACGACTACGCCTTGCGGTTGAACGTAATCAATCATTAATTAAGCAGACAGGTGATTTTCGAAGAATTGACTTGTTCTACCGAAATCAAATGCCTTATAAAATTCACATCTAGGTTCACTACGTTTTACGAAACAGAAATTAATTCAAATATAGTGTTACGCCCAGTGTCTGTCCACAAACCAGGCTACACATCCTTACTGCGTACCTTCAATGGCCTTCAGGACCTACCATAAATCTTGGCATTTTCATAGTTAAGGTCCTTAAGATCAAACAAGTATCTTTTATTTCAAGTGTTCCTTGTATTTATTGTCTACTACGGAAGGATACGGGAAAGTTGGTTTTTCTCACGTTCGGTATCTTCCGCTAGCAACTTTTTCTCGGGGGCGGCTAAGACCCTTTCTAGTCCACCAACCTTCTTATTATCCAATCAGAAGCAATGTCTATTGTCCTCACTTTCCTAGCCAAAATTGTCATCAACAAATGCGATGGTCCCGTGCGCTAGACACACGCATCCCTAGCTTTCCTCTGCCACAGCATCGTCACTGAACTTTACTGATTCTGCAACCTTAGAACAGTCAACATCTCTTTACCGTGTTTTTATCCGTCAATTATTCACCTACTTAACTTATATTTACGCACCAGCGTAACTAGCTTCTATATAAAGTTGTTGGAAATATATAATATTATAACCTGTTAAACTCAGTGTTATACTCGTCGAACCACCCCTATTATCGTAACAGAAATCAGGGGATCGATCAGTTTCGTGGCGACGATTATCTAGTCGTAACGGGAATTTACGACTCCCGTTGACGCGCTTCCTCGCGATCGCGTCTCTCCGCGAGTGGTCGAAATATATAGCTTATTATTATAATAAATGTAGCCAATGAAGAAGATAGCACGAAGAACTGCCTCACGCGAGTATTTCCAGAAAATGGGAAGAATACTTAATGGTGAATTAAATGAACAGTACTGTTACACCACGAGTCTTACCATAGGCCGTATTCTTAACCGTCGCTCGTGGTATACAGTGTCGCTGACAAATCGTCTTATCTGACCGACGAAAAATATACAATGCAGCGGCAAGTGCATAGTTCATCAAGCGGCGAATTCTAGAAACATCGATTCGCCTTCGGTCCGTTATTTCATATACACAAAGAAGGTGGCATACGTGATCATAGGTGCGAACGGTGGCGTGACCCGAGCGTAGTGGAGGTCGTCTCCGAGAGAAGACAAAGAAAAAGATCGAAGGGCAACAGTATCATTTGAGGATTCTAACGAAATGCATCGAGAAGTTCAGACGATTAAAATTAAAGTCACTTAGTCTAACGAATACATCAAGAGGTATCATAAAGTCGGGTCGAATTATTGTAACAAACCAATTGTATCATCGGTACATAATTTGTGGCGTGTTCATTATATTATTTTTAAATATTGTCAAATATACAAGTTTATGTTGACCCTGTTAATTCAGTGTTAAACTCATTGGACCACCTCTGTTATCTTAATCGAAACAGGGGAACGACTAATTCGCGGCGTCGACTATCAAAATCGTAGCGAGAATTTACGTCTATCGCTGACGCGTTTTCCTCGCGACCGCGTCTCTCCGCGAACGGTCGTAACAAGTACTGCACACCGTTATACACTATCACAGCACCCGGATCCTATTTATCAATTTTCTTAATCGAAAATTACCAGTCAATAAATCAGAAAAAAACATAAAACACAAAAAACATTTTTCGCTTAACTCATTCGATACTAGTATCCTACAAATCCTACCATCGATTTCCCCCAATAAAAGTCTACATTTCCTCCACAAATTTCTGAAAAATCGATCATCGAATAATTTGTTGTTTGCTTGTTGATCGTAAAAATCAGCCGGCCTACACAGAAATGGAGAATTGCACGGGTCAATGGTCGTCGTTATTATAAACCAGAGCGAGAGTTTCGCGTGGAAAGGGGACAGTAAAAGGGGAGAATTACATCGGATCCAAGAGAGTGCAATAGCGTATCGTAAAATTTTAATGCCATCTCCAATTCCCCTCGCCGACCCTGAACGCTTTCTGTGCACCTTGGAAAGATTTGATGGCACATTTCGTAGGACCACGCGAAAAGATACGATCACGCGACTCCTAATACAACGAAAGAGCATTAATTAAACCTAAACGAAGTTTGGGATTATCGTCGTCGGATTAAAATTCCCAGCCGTCGTGTTACTCGGTTTAACGCAGCTAAAATTGTTCGGGAGACAGTTGACGACGATCCCGGAAATTCTTGTATGGTGTAAAGGAAACGAAACTACGATTTCTTGTCTTCTTTGATACTCGTTCTTTTATTGAAATTAGATCTTTAACATTTTATGCGTTTAACAATCGGAACTTTAGTGGATTTTGTTAAAGAAGAATATCAAGGATTCCTGTTTAACTCACGTATGCATTATCCTGCTAGCAAGAAGAAAATAATTGAAATTAGAGATTATGATAATAATTATGATAATAATTGAAATTGAGATTAGATAGCTGGAAAATGTAATTCTTTTAATGCAGCATTCATTTGAAAGAAGTTCATACATACCGAGTATACTGATAATAATATTGATGATAATAAAAATCTATTGATAATATCATTCATGAATAATTTTATCGGAAGAATATCGAAGGATATAAATAAAAAGTGATAATGTCTGGTAGAAATAGCTAAATCATTATGGAGAACGATATTCTACTACGGTAGAGTATACTACAAATACTGCAGTATTTCATGGTTAGATATTTTATGATGTTCCAGAATACACCAAAAATTATAAACAATATCATAATATCGCTCTCATAACTCTAAATATCTCAGCAATCTTTTATAACAATCTTTTACTATAACGTCTCAGAATCCAATCAGACAGCTAATACCATTTATTAACATCAGCTACTTTCATTTTACCATAGCACTTGAGAGTTAAGCAGGATGTAATGCACGTTGGAAAGCGCAATGTAGAGAACAGTCGAGTGATACCGTTGAAGTTTCATGAAACTCGACTGATTGTGAGTGAGTGGTTCGGCGGCACTCGTCTGACTGGATTCGATTTTATTCTACTTGGACCGATTGAAGAGTGTTCTGTTCTACTTGGCTGTCGGGACACGATTCCATTCCACTTGTCTGCTGTCAGCGGATTCTGTTCTACGTACTTCGACGTCCATATAACCCCTTAGTCTGACAAAGTAGTGTCTTACTCTACTCGCGCCAGTAAAATTGACGCGTTGCTGTTATTTACATAATTAAAAAATATTTGATTCTATGCTTTATGGGAATACCAAAGAATTATAAAGGTACGAAGCTTCAACAATCGTTGAACTACGAATTACTGAAATACAGGAAAGATGAATCAATAGATCGAAAGTCTGTGTGTTTCCATTTTATTTCATTTCGCTGTGTTGCCTTTATACCTACAGGACTTTCTAATCGACAGTATAATTTCTGTTACTCTCTGTTATTTTCTTCCGACGTTTTACAAGCTTTTTAATCCCGTATTTATAGGATTCGTGTGGTTTCAACAAAAAAAAAAAAAAAAAAGAAAAAATAGATCCTTCTTCGTAGTGAAGTTTTTTATTTTACGTAGCATGAATACAATATGTATCCACAGTGAAGTCTGTCGACTTTTATGCGTTAAAATTATGCAAGTAGTATATTTTATCGAATAAATTCACCCAGCCAGCTTCACAACAGTATTTTTCGGCAAGCTTTTCTATACGCAACGAGAGTATGAAACGCAAGCCGAGTATATGGAAAGGAACTCGTCTCATAAGCGAATATTTATGAACGCCGGCCTGGAAGTCGTCGTCGCAGACTGCAAGTCCTTTTATAAGATCATGCGTAAAATATATTCGAGATTCTCGAGGACGATATCGAGCCGGGGAAAAAATTGAAAGCTCGTCGTTGCGCTACGACAAATCGAAACTGATCTCCGTTACGTCACCCAACATTTTGCTTCCGGCTAGTGGCAAAATTACGCACGCATAACTTTCTTAACGCTTACCTTCGTCGTCTTTTTCTTTTCTCCATTCATTCTCCTGAACACCAATCTCGACAAATTCAATATGGTTCCTATGTAAGATATAGATAAAGGAAGATAAAGTTTCTCCTCCTTCGAGTACAACGCGAGACGATAAGGAAATCGTCGTGTTATACTACCATTGAGATCGAAAATTGAGATTGCATGTTACAGTGGAATGTTCGAATGAAAACCATTTCCATCTATAGTAACAGCTTTTTCAGTTTCCACGGTTCTCTTCAAATCTATTCCTTAAAAAATTTCCACTGTACTTGAAGCTATCATCCATTTCTACAGCATAACTTTCTATGCTTGCGATCGAAGAAATGCACGTTTTTAGTGGGACAACTTTTTTATGCTTATGCTAGTGGAATGCACATTGAGAATAAGATTCATAAAGTAATCATTTAACTATAGTTTCCAGCAAATGTACGCTCTGGTTTTCAGTATACTAACGTCTAACGTTTTGGTTACAAAAACAATGTAGCTACGTTCGTAAGAATCCATGTATTTGACCGTTTGCCAGAAAGCGCATCCGCCGTAACCATAATCTAAGACACAAATCTGTTATGTATAGTTCATGGAACAAATATATAACGAAGCTGTGAAGTCGCGTAATTAACGAGGCAAATTGTCGTCTCAGTGCACGTGCAACATCTTAAAAAATTGCAGGGAGAGATCAGTTTACGGTAAAGTTCGCGGAAGTTCAGTCAAACAAGACTAATAAACGACCTATTCAAGCACATAATCGAACACTCTCTGAAAAATGTACAAACCCTTGTTTAATGCATTTCGAAGTAAGCGAAACAAATCGTAATCACGAGTCGTCGCGGGCATCTTGAAAACTCACGGAAAGAAAGAGAATAGGAAAACTCGTGGTCGAAAGAAGAGGAAAAATATAGAAGCGGTGGAGGAGAATGCGTCGTCGTTCTACCGCAATTAGTGCCGCTTGTGTGAACGCTATTTACGCGGGAAAAAATGCAATATTCCTGGCAACAAGGGAACGACCGCGCCGTCGTCCTCGCGAAAGCTGCATTTATTAACGTTGTCGACGATTGACAGCAGTTCTTTCCATCCTGTACTCTTCGCGCTTGACGCTGTTACACTTTACATTGTTACACTTAACACTGCTGTGTTTTAGGCTTCCTGATAATCCATGTTCAACAGGAAGAGATTAGACATTTCGAGGCTTGCATTTGGAAGCATCAAATAGCGTTGAATCCTGGCACTTTCAACTGTTTTCTACCTGACTGTACTTTTTTCATCGTAAAGAAGAAACATTTTCAGTTTAGAGAAAATACGAAAAAGTCTCATTAACACGCGTGATTTTCTTATTACAACTTTACGTTGAACGTATCCTTAAAGTATTAAATTCTTTCTGCTTGGCAAAAAACGAAAGCCAGATTGAAATATCAAAATTCCAGAATTGTAGCAGGGTTAAGCGTAACAATGCAAAGTGTAATAACGTTAAGCGTGATAACCCAGGCCATGAAAGTATCAAGACTCTCATCTTCTTTCTTCCTTGTTTCTTACATTTCACCGTGAAGCGAAACCCGCGCGTTACGCGGATAAAAAGGTAGGCCAGCGCGTCGTTTAATTAGCGCGAGCGAAATCAACTGAATGTAAACGAAGTAATCAGGGGCGATTGAAGTGGCTCGGCTCGTCGCAACGTGACCCGTTCCCCCGGAATCCAATAACCATTCGTGTATCCAGTGTCATAAATTTCCATTAGACTGTTTGCCACGTTATTTTCTCGCAGCGCGAGCTGCACCTCGGTGATTATTTACGCGAGCAAGACCGTCGACTCGATGTTTACCACGTCGAGCTGTCCGAATTTAGGATCGTTACTCTTACGTGGAGTGTTTCCCTGGCGCAATTAGTAATCGCTTCGTTGTGGAAACTGACGGATGCCTTCTGAAAGGTGGCAAGAAATGTGTGAAATTCGCCCGCAATATTTGTCACAATTTATGGTAGTGGTTTTATGATAATGGTACGACAGTTAGACATGTTTTATGATGGAAAGAAGAAAAGAGAGAAGAATGGAAAGGCGAGAGTGTGTTCTCGAACCCGCGAATGAGCTCTCATCGGTATATCTATTATTGGTAAAATCGATAAAATGAAGCCATAAATTGAAACACTGATGATACTGATCAGCCATGTCGGACTAATCTCTTCTTTTTCCGTTGTGATTTAAAATATCCATGGATGATGGACAATGGCCATAAAATTTCCCGTTCTTCGCTTGTACATTTTTCTGAAATGTATTATTACATACTTCCTCTGCTTCTTTCTTTAATTTGACATGAGATTTGCATAAATTTAGTACAAAATTGATGGATTTAATTCTTCTACAATTTTTCGGAAATATTCTCCAGACGAACTATTTCCTTAGTAGGAGATTGCATTAATCGGTAGTTTAATATTATATACATGTGGTAACTTATATGGGTCTTAGAATAAGGACAAGTAATGATGTTTTATTTAGAGTTTAGTGTAGTTTAATAAGCGATACTCAATACAAAAAACCGATTACAATCTCGTCGTACGTCTCATTATCATACCTTCTGGCTCCTCCACTTACACTCTCTGACTTCTCGATTCACACTCCGCAACTTCTCAACTCACACTGCGTCCTCTCAACTCGCATTCTGGCCGTTCTAGCATTCCTTTGTCTTTTCCTAGGCCCACCACACACGTGTTCCGCAGACGCTCGTGGCCAGGGTCACGTAGGCCTTTTCTACGAAACTATGCACTTGAAAAGACCGATGACACATTGATGGACCCGACGGCGCCTCGGCTCTCGCGACATTGTTCATGGTTAACTCGATGTTTCTTGGGCTCTTCTCCCCTATACTACATACATATTATAATATTTTATATTTATACACCGCTTCATTATCAAGCCAAGTAGCTTACCATTCTCGTTTGTTACTTTTTCTTGTATTATTCTGAAAATTGATGTAATTGCCCGAAATCGTTAGGAAAGTGGTTACCGCGCCGTTAACGTTTGAATTCGAATCTAATACGACTTAACAAACAGACAGGGTAATCGAATTTTAGAGTTTACGCATGAATGGAGATTAGTCAACGCATTACGGTGCATCGTAAATGCATAGCTAAAATTCGCGTATAGCCCCGGGGCCGTTCCGCGTACCTATCCGCTACGATTCAATCAGAACTAATTACTTGGTTCAGCCGCACTCTGCAGATTTTGGCATCTGATGCATCGTTAGCGAATTCAATAATTCCCAGAGTCCGAACCTGGACCAGCTCAATTTGTAAAACCGTCGAATATCGTAGCACAAGATTTATTTGTTTCAGGTTGTGCTAGTCGCCATTTTATTGCGCGAATCGCGAATACTTCCGAAACGAATTGTTTCGTCTGTAATCTGCACTAACCGAAAGTATTACATTATTTGCGAAATGTTTCAGATTTTTAATTTTAACTGTTTGAACTTTATCGAGTTAAACGAGTTTCGTTTCTTCTTGAAATATTTGTAGATACAAGTCGGCAATAAATTGGTGTGAATCAGAAGGTTGTTAGTACCGATCATAGTGAATGGAAGTATGATGAGTATAGTTTCGGTACGATTCAAATACCATAGTGAATACCGTACTTTGGATATTTTATACATCATCGTACGTGTACATTTTTTAGATTTTCTTTTCACTTGGATATTCTTGTATCGTTTAAATATATGAAGATTTCCAATCTAATTTTAACATACATACATGTGAAACACGCTTATCTGTTTCTTTTCATTGATTTATTTAGTACTGAACTTTAATTATTATTTTAATTAATACTTAAGTTTAATTAGTCAATTACTTTCAGAGCAGAATCTATTCGTTTGTATGCTATGATACATTAATATATCATTATTATACGTTACAATGCATTAAAATAGATACTGGAAGTCGTTTATCGAGCATGAACCATCCAGGATACCAAATGCAAGATTAATCTAAATTAATTCACTTGCGAAGGATTAAGCCAAGAGTAATCCTGGCTTTGTGCACCCATCAAATTATTATTTATTATGTATAATGTAGAACATACTACATTTCAATCCATATCAAATTTATTACGCACGCTAGGCTCCAAAGCAAAGAATAACTATAATAAATAAGAATGCCATTCTACGCAGAATAGAGAATGATGCCGTAAAACGACAGGAATAATTTCTGATATTTTATCTGGCGAACAGAACGACAAAAGGGAATAATAAAAGGCTTGGATTGTAAACGAAGTTCGTTAAATATTTGAAGAGTCGACACGTGAACGTAACGCGTTATTATGGGGGCTGATTACTGTTTACAAAGTTAGAGCAAACGGTGAATGTTATACCTGGGAATTTCGTTGGACAATGCATACGCGGCTAACTGGACATTCAATCAACGATACCTGTTACGCTTACATTCAACTGCTAATTGCAACGTGACGCACACGCTCACGAGCACGCCGCTACACGTTGAAACGCTTGCCATAACACGGAGGATCGCATATCGCGAAAACTTTTAACGAATTGGATTTCAACCGAGGCATAATCCTCAAATTTCACGCGCTATATATAATTAATCCGTTAACTGATTCACGAAGGTGCCAATATATATCTGCTCTGTTTATTTTATTATCAAAGTAGAAGAGACAATAACCGTGTATGCTTTAAATCGAATGATTGAATGAGTCGTGTTCTTCGAAATTGAAATTTCAATTGAAAGCTGTTGAAACGTGAATTTGACAGTGTGAAATCGTAACATCTGCGGTCACGAATTTATATAGCATTCATTAACTTTTACTTTGCGTTATTATCATTAACCGGTTATCTTTTAAGAAGATTTTCAAAACTTCGAAAGATTACAACAAAACGAGGATGTCCATTCGTTTCATTTCATATTCCAATCATTATAATATCACTTCAAAGAGGATATTAAGGAGGTACTAAGGAAAAATACTGACATTATATTGTATCTCATCGACATTCTCTCTGCTACGCCATAAAACATGTTTAGTTCATCTTTACATAACATTTGATACGTCACAACTAACTTACGCTATCTATTATCGTATCACCGTTTCAAAATCGCATTCTTTATCGTATTATCATTCGAGAGCAGGCGCAGTACGTCGCTGTAAATAATATCAGTGACTGAAACGCGAGCAGCTCGCGATAACACGTTTTTCCTCCAGTAAAGTACCAGGTAATCCCATCGTGCGTTCGTGATCCCCTCGTACGTACATAAATCATCATTGTTTCAAGCGACGAACCCGGTTCGCGTGCCAGCTCTGGTAAATATATAAAACGTGTCCCAGATTCCCTGAAATCTGCAACCGCGACTCGATCCGACCTTCTCCGGTAAAGCAGCTCGACGATTCGCGGCCTTCCGTAAAGTGCAAAAATAACTGTCGATCACGAAGAAGTCGTTGGACTCGGACAACGCGGACAAACATCGCCTGATGCCGAACTAGTCGAGTCACTGTATCTATCTTTGTCTTGAAGAAAGTTATTTATTAACACAAACATAACAGAGTTAATCGAAACTGTGACTTTTCTCGGGCAAACAGTCGCTCTAACGCAGAGTACTATCGAAAAGACAAACTCAACGATTGTCCTGCCGCTGCAAGACCAGATTGCTCGAAATCGTACTAGATTCGAAAGGGCGAAATTCGACGACGTTGCAATCAACGAACGTTCGATCTTCCTTCGTGGAAATTCCTGTCTGTATATCGACGAGAGACAAAGGAAAGTTTCAGTAGGGAAATTCCGTTCATTCCGACAACCCACCGAAGCCACCACGAGAATGAACTTTTGCTACGATGCATTATACGTATATGCCGATCCACAAGGCTGTTTCCGCTTAAGAAACTGAATGGATGGTGACGCGTTTTAATTTCCCTGGTGAAAGAGACGGTGCGGCTTTTTTATGATTCAATTCTTGTCAAGAATAATATTACTTAGTATCTTTTTGAATATATTGTTATCGTTTGTATCGTCCCTCGTTCGTAATCCTATATAAATATTAAAGTAATAAAAATTGTGCTAATTAGATGAAATAAGCCTCGTTGATGAATTCGTAAAGCTTAAGGAGAAGACAAGGATAATTTCATAACGTCTATTTGTATATTAATTTTACAGCAAATAATACAACTATACGGAATGTTCTAAAATGTTGGGAGCATATAGTAGGTAGTTATCGGAACAAGCAAAAAGATCTTAATAAATATGGGTCTAAAAACTATTAGTTTCGCAGTTACCATATGTTTTTGTTCGTGAGACATTACCTCCGCAGCATATGTTCGATATGTCCCCCGTTCGTTTCAACACACACTACGACACGTTTTCTCATAGAAGTACGCACGCGTTGAAAAATCGCCGACGTTTCTCTTATCTCTTGTCAGCAGTTTTCGATTCGTTGTATCAATTCGTTTAACGAAGCAACTGTTTTACAATACACCGTACTTTTATACAGTAAACGTCTCGTAACTCTGAAACTAATGGTTTTTCGATCCATATTTATTCAGACCCGTTTGTTTGTCTCGATGAGTATTACATGCTTCTAGAGTTTTCCCCGGCACTTTACGACACCCTATACACAATATCAAAAAAAGTACAGGCACGTAAATTTTATTTTTATATTTTATGAACATGAAATAGAGAGATGGTATTGATGGAGTTAAATTATAGTCCATAAGGGCTATTGATCTAAGAGGATAGTAACGAGGGATGAAAACGGACAAAACGATATTGGTAGCTATCAAGCTAGGAAGACTAATAGCAGTTGCGTGGAAACGTCGTGAGCGCGCGGATACATGGAAAGGAGACAATAAATCGTAGGAATATCTTTTATTACGTAAATCGATCTACCGAAAGAGTCCCAGGAACCCGCCGTTAAGCATTCGTACGCCATGAAATTTTCTGTAGGGCTGAAGCTTTTCAAGCGTGAGAGAATGTTTTCGTCAGTCATGCTTTCTCGGGATGCACAAGCGCTGAAAGATGATCGCAATTCATTTTGCTCTCCTCTATTATGTGGGAACCGGCTTTGATAATCTGACGAAATCGCGCAACGATGCGTCTTGCTTATTGTTATTCTAGAAAAGAAAGATAGGAATTTTCCTGAAAAAGCAAGCGAGAAAATTGCTTTTTGTTCTTCTTATATGACCAAGTACAGTAGAATTCTACTTAGCCAAACTTTAGTTGGTATCTGATTAAACTTTTGTCGATTGTGATCGACTTGAACGTAAACTCGCGTTGTAAGATAGAAAAATCATAAATTGTAAAATGAATTTAATTTAATAATTTTCTATATAAAAATCAGTTATCTAAACTGTTTTTCACCTGACGGTTTCAGAGGAATGAAATAATAATAATTCAATGATAATTAAAAAATAAAACACTAGAGGTATACATAAGTAACCCATTACTAAATATTCCAGTAGAACGAACGTATATATGTCAGACATTCCTTGTGTGTTCGTAGAATTGCCAATTTTAGATCTCATTTGTTTATTCTAAAATTTATTAGTTGGATTATTGCTTTAATTAGAGAAAAAAAAATTCGAAAAAGTTTATTTCTTAAACTTCTCGTTCTCTTGGAACAAATTTCCTTGGAAAGTCAATTGAAAGTGCAACATTGTTGGAAAACGAAATTCAAAGTTGGAGCGTATCTGGTGTAGTTCGTACATGATCGAAGAATAACTTCAGCGAACAGATTGGAATGCATTATCGAGACATCGACGTTTACTTTGGACTTCGTGAGAGTGGAAGTTATAGCACATATCCGGAAGGCTAACGTTCGTCTTACTCGTAATCTCTGACGAGCATCTTATTCATCTGCACGAATGATTTCGATTAGTGTGAAATCGTGTGAGATCCGATGAAATCTTTTCCCACTGTACTTATATCGGAATCAGAGTTAGTATAGTCTATTTCACATCTTACGATGTTGTAGAAAAATCTGACATTATTATTGATCGTAACCAATTCCGTATGAAGATGATGATTTATGATTAATTCCATTAATATAATGAACATTTATAATTAGTAACCTACAGCCGATTTCATGTAAGTCTATAGCAGAAGCATTATAAATTCTATTAACTAATTCTATATTACGTAGACTGTCTTTCTATTTTGTTTTAGGGTTAACATTTTCAACGCTCGGTTGAATTATAGGTAAATTCATTAGCTATCTTCTAGAGAGTTACATATATTTTCGTACCTAACAAAATCATATTACAACATTCCCTTTATTTAGCTCCTGTTATATTACTCTAAAAATACTTTCTTTCGATGTAACGGGTAAAATAACGTATAAATTAAAAAATCAACAAAGATAAACCTATTGTGTTTGCCCCGTTCAATCCTCGTATATCGCTATACAATTAAAATTATTGAATTAATAAATAACGTAAATGAATAAATAACTCGGCTGATAACAAATAACCAAAATTTATAAATAACTCGATCCTTATCAAGGTGCTATACCAGAATGCATTTTCCAATTATTAAAAAAATTCTCCCAATATCGTTGACCGATAAATCAAAACTCCTCTATATATCATCCCGATATACAGGAGAAGGAGAAAAAACAATGATTAACCACCCGTTGAAACAATCACTAGCACGAACCAGGTCACCAAGATCGAAACACGCCTCGTTGAGCCGTGGTGTACGTGTCGCGGGAGGAAGTCCACGGAACAGGAAGTCCATGTAATCTGACGCCGTTAAGCGGAAGGCGAAACAGGGCGACACGGTTCAACCGCTGAATCGACGTTGAACACCGCGGACACCGCTGCGAACTTTTTTATTCATCAGCAACTTCGAGGGTCTCGATCACGCGTATGCTTACGTATGCGTGTGTGTGGGTGCGGGCACGCGTTCATATGTATGTTGGGCCAACGTTATTAAAAGAAAATCGATCTCGTTCGATGCACTCTCGCGGTCGGTCCTCTTTTCGCTTAACTTCCTGTCCCTAGATAGCGCGAGCGCGCGCACACGTCCCTATTTCGCTTCCTCCTCGAAGATGCAATGCGAGGAATCCTATCGGGAGAGCTCGAGATTCTGGGTCAGACAGGGTCGAATCGCTGATGCTGAGATAGATTCGTCAAAGAGATCGATAAAATTGATTTCGATTGAATTTTTGAATCGTTGAGCAACCGGTGGAGAAGACAGTGAGTTGGACATGACGTGCATTTGGATGCAATGTTGCAAACGGCTATCTTGTATCTGGCAAAATCCAGAGGGTTGCGTGAATATTTTCTTATATAGATCCGGAAGTATGATATGGCGTGTCTTCTCTGGGATTTAATTTTTGGATCATGGTGGGGTTTACGGCGATTTCTAGCAAAGGGACGGGATGTTGGAATTTATTATAGAATAAATTTGGAAAGATTGCCAGGGCTGTATATATTTTCTTAGGCAGATAAGAAAGAAGGTAGTGTGTCTTCTGTTTCGGGTTCAGTTTTTGAGCCGTGGAAGGATCTCATGGTAATTTGGGAAACGCGGTGGATGTAATAAGTTTAGAAAGATCGCAAGGTTTCTGAATATTTCCTCGTAGAGATAGGAAGCATGACTGTACGTCCTATTTGCGTATGGAAATTTTTATTGGAATAACGAAAGATTAATGCACCCTGGTAGGAAGAATTCGTCGATATATATCGATGTTGCAGGATCGGTTAAGGGCACGGTAGAAGCCTCAAACTTTTAGATCAAAACCAGACAACCTGTTAACCATGCTAGAAATAATCGACCTTTCATATTTTCCATACTTTGTATCAACCCTTCCCGTTCTTAAAACTACGATCGAATTTCAATTTATCTTCCGCTGACGATCAGAGGCGCGACCTTGACTATCTGTCAGTTCCACTCAAACTATAATCCGATCATTGAAAAAGCATTTCATCGATCATCCACCGTACTGAAAACACGACACAATCGTAAGCAATTCCGGCGTGCCGTCAAAATCGTGGATATTCCTGAAAATTTTGTCAGTGGCAGGGATGAAGGATTGTCCTGGCGGACGATGACGAGGCGATATTTAAAATCACGAACGATTTTCAAACCTGGAATCGTTCCCTCCACCCTCTCGGCTGCCACCTCTCATTGTTCATTTCCAACGATTGTCCCGTTCCTGAAAGGTTAACTGTACGCGGTATTTGCAAGCCCGGTCCGTTTGTTTGCGAATCGTGTCGTGTCCACCGACGCGATCATATTTCACGCTGATAAGCACACGATAATCCGCGCTCGACAAGTATTCATTAACCGAATCAAACGTACCATTGTCCCAGTACCGGCTTTACACGCTGTTTTCGCCGTGGATACGCTTCTCTCATTCTCCCTCTTTATCTCTCTGCCTCTCTTTCCCACTCTGTGCGACTGTTTAGGTCCACTGTTTCCATCGTACGAGTAATATCGCGATAACGCCATCCCATCCTACTAATTAGCCGATCGGAGGATTCGAGAAATTTCCGCAAGATCGCCAGCGTTTCGCTCGATGGCCTATTATTTAGTCGTTTCGATGGATCTGTTTACGTGGATAATACCCGGATTTGAAACGTTACACATATAGTTTCCATGTAATTTCGTGATTAAGGTGTTATTATTGACTCGTACCTACTTGGGTGAAATGTAGCGCGTGGAATACGGGAATGATGGCCTCGTTTGTCTTATTTGACTAGTATGATTGCGGTTCGGACGCTTTAATATGATATTATTGAGTTTCGTGTAATATCGTTGAGCTATACTACTTACATTAAGACACTTTGTGCATATAATGCCAAGATGTCAGATGGTCGTGTTTTAGATATTTGATCAATTTGATGTCCTTTTATATTTTATAGGGATTCGTTCGTAACTTAACACCAACCTGAAACATGGTATTTCAATTTGAAACATTATATTTTGATTTGAAACATTATTGTTGACTCCTACTACTTGAATGAAATATAGCGTACAGTATAGAGAAATTTAGTGGCATTGTTTATATTGTTTGACCGATGATCGAACGCTTATAATTGCAATTGTTATACCTCTGATATACCTCGATATAACATCATTAAGTTTGCTACAATATTATCGAACCCTATTGCCTGGACGATATACAACAGAAGAATCTGATTATTATGTTTGGAGTGTTTGATCAATGGTTCCCTCATTATCGTAATATAGTTTTGATATATTATGTAGATTTGTCTATATTTTGATACGCAGTATTGTTATTGATTCGCACTATTTGAAACACAACGTGTAGAATAGAAAAATCCGATAATATCACTGGACATAGCTGACTGATGATCTTCCAAACATTATGACGTTCCACTGAAATATTTTAATATATTATCAAATTTAATATAACATCAGTGGCCTTTATTACTCGAATGAAATAAACAGACTTGAATATGAAAGTCTGATCGTTCTGGTTGCGTTAATTAATCAATGATCTCGTCGTGATTATAATACGAATTAAATATATCGTGCAAATTTATTTGTATTTTAGTCTACAACGTTATTATTGATTCATGCTACTTGGGCAATATAATAACCAGGAATTTTTATTATAAGATAAATTAGTAGATAACGGAGGAACAAAACGAAAAAGAAATCTTTTACATTCCACGTAAAGTACTCTTTTTGAATTGCTCTTAATGGCTGTTAAAGGGAAAGGAAATTCGATGCACGAAGAAAAGATAGTCTGAACACCGTTGTGTGCTTGAGAAACGATGGAGCGAACTTACAGTAAAGTACCCGCATAATACATGTTCCTCCATGTATTTACCCTGCATTTCGCATACGGTGCCTGAGAATAAAACCACGAAAAACTTTTTGCTCCGCTTATTCTTCAATTTGCTACGAATAATTACTTCCGATAATTAATTTACTAAATCGAGTTCCATAATAGTGGCTAACTCGGAATGTTTCATTACTCATTCTCGTGTAATTACCCGTGTTGTTCAAATATCATTAATACCGTAAATATGTAAAATTTTTTCGTAAGTAATTGAAGGGCAGTTTTCTGGTAAGGGGTTTATAGAACGTAACGGTGAATTGGTTAATCTGCATACGAAGCTTTAATTCTGGCTTTTTTTTTAAATATTAGCTACGTTCGAATTGATAATTATAATGATTATAAAAATTTCATAATTATATAACAAATCAGATAAGGGCATACGAAATTGCGTTATAATCTTTAATAGGAACCGTTATATCAAATTATATATTTAACACGCCAGAATTTTAAACACATTAAAAACTAATTGAATACTAACTTCGCTGTATGTAATCAAATTTTACAGCTCAATATCAAACGTATTAAATTTTACCTATTAACTTGAACTTCGGGATACCTTGTATATTTACATAACTATATACATTTACAGGACGTTTTTTTCAGCAAACTCTTCAATTACGACCAATCAGCGAAGAATTTAACCATGCTCTCTCGCTCAAGTCTTCCTCTTCCGTTCTCAAAGTACCCGCAAATTATATGCGCACGTGTGAAGCGTCGACGTGGGTTAACGTTCCAAGAGGAGAAAAAATTTACACCGATCTAATCTCGATAATAATCAATTAGAACGCGTGGACATAATCGCGCATTAATTCGCCCCTAATAAATGGAAATTTATGGAACGACAGCAATGCGCAATAGAGCCTCGATGCAAGGATTAAAATATCGCGACGAATTTCCGGTAACAATTTGTCATCTTCACGAAACTTATCCGTTGTTTGTCGATGCACCTATTCTTTATCGCCGCCATTACTCGTTCTCCCTCGCGTCCATGTTCCACGAACGTAATCTAATCTCGTGGCACGATCTCGAAATTCCCATTCGTCGTAAATACGTTGAATCATCGTCATCGGTGAGTATAATACCTTTGGAAACGGCTAGGGGAGCACCTTTCGCTTCCGCTCCAATAACGAACATCCCCCTAATCATCGTTAACAGCCTACAATTTTTCACTTCGCTCGAAACTCCCGCCAACCCAACACGAACACGCGACAGTGCGTATCCTGATCTCGTTAGCTTCGCATCGAAGGGACGTCAAATACCTTTGCTGAGCTTAGAATTAAAAAATGTATGTTTTAAGCTATTACATGGAGGTATAGAAACAATTCGTTGTTCTATGTAAGGGTGAATCGGCTTTTTATGGTTTCTATAAGGTTTAGAAAGAAATGGAAGTGTTATATTGTTTGGATGTTCGGAAAATTCATAGTGAAGGTGAAGAAATAGTTGTTTAAAATTTAAGCTCTCTGTTGTTAATAACTTCATGGTCCCCTTCTTGAAAAATTTACCTACTTTTTCCATAACTAGCTCGAATAGCTTTATGGGATTCTAATTTATAATTTCTTGCCTGTGTCTCTTGGATTTTGCGATAAGAATGGAAATATCGTGTCATTCCATAAGTAATGTAATCTTTCAACGTATATGTATATTCTCTCTGTTCAAATCTGAATGGAGGATAAGGATCGTATATTCTTCCAGAAACAGAGACATTAAAAAATTTATATATTTTCAGAAAAAAAACACGTGTGACGACGGCTACTCGAGTCATTAGATTTCATTGTGCGATGTGTTAAACTTTTCAAATCGCGGTCGAAATTGAGAAAGCATCGACACCTAAACTAAGAACATCTAAACGATGAACTTTCGTGTTATAAATCTGAGAAGAGATCAAGGGTCCGCAGGCTCATTATAAAATCAAGTCTCGTCGCCTTCACTCGTCCAGGCCGCTTCGAAAACAATTCAACTTAGTCTTCGCTGTAAAACTTTTCCACGCTACTTCTCCAAACTTTTGTCTTGGCTCGTTTCTAGAGCTCCGAACGGTCCAAGATTTATCAGTGGCTCAACATTTATCATCAAACTTCGCGGACTAAAGTTATGGTTCATCGCCGTGTCAAGCTCGAACGAATCGACTCGGCCAATTAAAATTTTCTATCTGCCCTATCAATCTTTATTTCGAAATAATGAAAGTTGAAATCTAAAGTTTTTGCCGTTGAACACGATACCATTTCGTTTGTAGCTCGAATCGTATAAACTGTTTACTTTTCTGATTAATGAAGATCCTTAATTTTATCTTACATTTTAGTTCCTGCAACGATTCATGAAGTTTTATGAGTTCCAATCACTCTTTCATTCTAGGGAACAAAAAGAAGCTTAATGACTAAAGAAAGACTTTAGCATAAAATGGAAACGAGGAATCAAGGATATTATTAACCCTTATCACTGTAACTGACAGCTGCGCCAAACGCAAGCCAGACTTATATTATAAATGGCATAATTGAAATGATAAGGGTTAACAACGAGTTTTTTATATTTTTCTCGAACTGAAGAAATTGTACTGCAGATTGAAAACGATCCAAAGGAAACCAGGTTCGTGGCAGAATATGATTTTTTTACGTTTTTAGCTTCTCACAGAGTACTGTAGTTATTGTCTCGATTTTTCTTCATCCGTCGTTTACTGTTCTTCAATATTTAGTTCTTTGTTCAGTTTTCGAAAACTTGCCTTTATCAATATTCTCTCGAGGGCCGACTCGCAATAATAGAAATGGAACGAAGAAACTTCGAACAAGAAATAACAAAGCTCTAAATGGTACAGCCAAGTTGGCCCCTTTGATGAGTACAGACCACTAAAACTCAGTCTGTAATCAGTATCCGGGATAAACGCCACCACTTACGACGTATTACGAGACATTCTAGCCGCAATTATTGCACGGATAATGATCCGCTGTGCTTATGCATTTCTGGGGAATTTAAACGTACGAAAATACATAAAATACTTATAATACGCGAAAATATTGAAAATATTCCAACATCTGAAATACTATTTTCCCATTATTTTTCACCCAATTTATTTACCAGTCCGATAGGTAACGCTTTTAGATAAAATAAATCTCTGTTTGCCGTTCCATACTTACTATTTGTAAAAATATAAATTTGCATAAAAATCGGCAGTTTAATGATCACGATCGCAGTTTATCCTCGTCATGTCAGAGCAAAAATTTATATCCGACCTTTCATAATGTCCGCGTGTTAGCCTCACGTTCCTGGCTGTCATGGCGGCGACCGGATCTCCATGGGGGTGCGATCCGAAGCAAAGACGTGGCTCGATTTATGGTACTCCCATCATGACGTATAGTTGTAATTTTTTCGCGTTATTCATCCGGCTGATTGAACCCCTGGCCAGCGAAAACAGAGGCTCAGACATGACTGCTTAACACGCTGCGTGCTTGCTTGCGATAATGCCTCTACTATATTAATAGGGCGAACGTAACGGTAATGGAAGCTCATCTGGAATATGGGATAGTATATGGGATTTCGTGGGCCAAATGGGATACCAGATTCGCGTGATTTGTGGAGGATTTTTAAGGCGTGGATGTGTCTGATTTAGGTAGAGAAATAGAAAAATCAAGGGAAGGAAAATAAAAATCTTTTGACATTGTAATTTGTGTGGTAAAAATAGTGTTGTACTGTTAGTTACAGTTACTGTGTTCTGTCTTTATTGTATTATTGATTACAGATACCGTGTGTTATAATCAATATTTGTTTTATAAAACACAACATGAAGGAGTGAAATATGCAACAACATAATTTGGAAATAATCAAGTATTAAATTGAAATATTACGTTACAATACATACAATCGTATTAAAAGTTAATTATATAGAGATCATAAAAGTGTGTTTAATTTAAACGGATATTATTAAAAAGACGGATTTCAATTTCACGAAATTGGCTGACAACCTCAATAGAAATGTTCAAATATCTTAATGTAAAGACAAAGTAAATAAAATCTTAATACTCTTAAATAGTAGAAACGAGTATAGGAACGTATATCAGTATGCATCGATAAACAGGAAACAGTACAATTACGAGTGGGAGTGATTATGGTTCAGTTTTTAAAGACGCACATTTCTAAGAGAGAACGTTCGAGCAAACTAACCGCTAATAAATTAATTCCCTGGATGTAACGCGCGCGTATCGAAATTAGAAGCTAAAGTTCGCTACGAATTCGACCTCGCCTTCTAATTATAGCTCCTAACTAATTGCATGATCCGTTACGGAATATTAGCTACGAGATACGACTTTCCAATATCGTGCACGAAATTTGAAACTTGTTTCTCCTGACATCAATCGTCTTCTGTTTCCTCTGAAAACTTACTTAATTACCGTCGATACATAATTGCGACTTTTTCTCGTCGATTCCATCTCGAATAATGCTTTACAACTCTATATCCAGTATGAAATAAGATAACATCGTGTCTCGATAGTTGCTTCAATAAGCCTAATATTAATATTATAATATTCAGCTATTAAGACTTAATAAATAATATTAGGAATATTGGAAACGTTATTTTTTTTAGTTTGAATTTGAGGAACGAGTCGATATTAGTAAATTTTGTCTTTTATCGTTGATTGTCAGTCACGTAAAGAAGAATGAACTTACTATAAGCCAAACATTATAGAGATTTATAATAAAGATATAAAAATCTCATTATTGATATCTCAAGTGAGATGATCATAACGTTTTTATATGAGATGAAGCTTGGGAAAAGATACATGAAAATTGTTAAAAACATAAATTTACCAGCTTGTGGAAGCTTAAAAGTATCCTTTATTCCATATGGGCAATTTTTTAGTTGGTTATTTTTAAAAAAAACTATAAATAAAGGAATCGTAACTTGTGTGCATCAGCTCAAGAAATTTTCATTTCTGGAATCTATAATTCTTACAGATCTGGAATAATGAAACCTATTAATCGTTGGAGAAATAGACGCATCGAATCACGTGATTATAAAATACGACATTCTGCAAAATTTGATTTGAAAAAATGGCACTTTCTACGCACTGATCAAATACAAGACGGAATCCGATAAAAACCGACTATATTTTTCTACGCTCACCTTTGAACGAATTTCAATTTCCAGGCGCAACGACTATTATCGGACCAATTCGATAATACACGCATTGCGAATATCTGTCCAGGTTTATTAAAGGATATTTGCGGTTCTCTCGTGAAAACTAACGCGGAATGGTGAAAAAAAGATACGGCACTGACGAATGAAAACCGAATTTATCGCTGGTTGGTATCTATATTAAAATCCTATACGATCGTGGTTCTATTCGCATCACGGAGAAAAGGGTAGAAAAAGTGGGAAAGGAAAGACAGAGAATTGTAATACAAACATGTTCAATTACGAAATTTTCATCGGATCTTTGCTGTGTGTAATTCATCTGTAAATACGGAGAATCCTTGTGTAAACGCTGAACTGAAATTAATGGAGAAAGAAATAAGACCAACAGAAAAAGTCCAGATATATATATATTATACATCGTTTATCCTGTACTATAAATTTAACATTAACTGATCCTCTAAAGATAATATTTCCTATCATACGTACAACCAGTTACAATTTAAAACAATATACTATGACATCTGCAATAAGATTCATTCGTTTGCTAAATACTCGACTTATTTGCTGAATCCACGAAATCCACGTGTTGAAATCTTAACATGAGAGAAGCTTGTTAACGAAGTTACCCGCGAAGTTTTACATCTTTCGGCTCGTTAACTCTAATAATACAAATTGACGTCGTTGACGAGGGTCTAAACGGGTAGAAAATCAAAGCCAATTCAATTAACTCTCTTAGAAAATAAAAAAGAGAGGGCAGAGGGAGAGGAGAAAAAAAAGAAAAACCAGAGCGGACCGGAAATATGCGAGTAAGGGCCACGTCCTGCGCTAATCCGCAAGAACTTAATAAGGAGAGAATCCCCGGACGCTCTTCGCTGGAACCTCTTAACGACCTTCTTTCCGCTCGATGTCCGGCTGTTGAATCTCTCACGGCAACTGATTTTCACGGAGCGCTTCGACCGGCCTGCATCGAGCCCCACTGTTGTAAAAAACGACCAAGCTCGAAGATTTTCACGCGATTTTCACCAAGTTAGATCAGGTGATCCCTGTGCTTCGTAATATGTCCACGAGATAAGAAGAAAGACGTAACGAAAAAGAAAAGAAGCGGCTCAAACAGGAGAATTACGGTTTTTTCGGACAATCGATAAAGAGAATCCTTTTGTGGAGGATTGATACTAAGGGAGGTGACGCGTGGACACAGGAAACTTTTAAGGGTAATTTATCGCGTTTTTAGCGAGGGTTACTCAAAGTGAGGGTGAATATTAAGGGTGAAATTATCGAATATTTATTTCATGGTTACGTACAGGAAGAAGTAGAAACTGTAAGTAAATGAGAAATAATTCGTGTTCGCGCGACAAAGGGATGATGAAATGCGAGACAGTAACATTTGTGTGACGTATTGGAATTGCTGAATTTGGAAAGACGAAGGTCTTTACATTTGTTTGTTTTTGCAATAATTAAAATCATGCGAATGTTTTTGGTAAAATTGATGTTGGCTTTTATCGAGATGAGAACACGAATTATGTATAGTTCCATTTCTTTTTTCACCAGACGATTTTAAATTTATTGCAATATTCAAATTCTTATGTCGAATAAAAGTAAATAAAACAGGAGAAGAATAGGGATTTTTAATTTTTAATTTAGCTTAACTTAATTGTAAAGGGAAGTTCAGGAAGGATTTTTGCGCAAAATGTTGCATGTCCTAAAAAATGTCGTCATGAATGTCATTAAAAATATGTTCAAGGAATTTCTGAATAATAAATTGAAACGTAATCGAATTTAAGACGACTCACAACTCAACTACCACAGATTAATTACAATCATCTACGTATATTATGTTTAAATATTACATATATTACAGATAGGTGCTACGTCAAGTGTTACTTATTCATCCATATCTCCACTAATAGAAATTTCATACTGTGATTATGCAAACGTCCGATTCAGGATAGAATAGCAGACTGAGAAAATTAACTGGCAGTCCCTATCGACCACTTAACACGCCAGATTACTGCCACTTCCTGGAAACAGTCTTTCCTATCGAGATCGGCACCTCTCCAGTCTCCAACCAAAGGCGTTATAGCCTCCCTTTGTACGTTTATCGCAAAATAATTAACCGGATCAAACCCTTGCCGAAATTGAACATTCGATGTAAAATTTTCAGAATATCGGGCTCTCCCCTTTAATCTCGAAATGATTGTTACCCATAAAATACCAAAGACATGATATATGGTAGAGGTTCATATATTTCTGAAGATGAAATTCCGATTTTTATGGGTGAAATATTAGCAGACTCGAGGAATAATCTAAAATTCCTAAACTTTAATAATTGCAATCCGAAGAGCGATGTAAATCACGTTTTATTTTTCAAATATTTCTACGCTTAACAGGGTTATATCGTTAATGGTATTTATGATACATTTATATTATAAATCCTCAGAATTTGATAAAATCCTAAAATGATTGTGAGAAAAAGTGGTAGAGAGACGACGATTACGAAGTACACGGTTTGCTTTTGCTCTTCGAAATTGTCTTTTAAACATTTCTCAAATTATTAACACAAAGTACATATTTAGGTTTTGATTTTTGCTGGAACCTCCTATTATGTATCATGCTCATTACACGTCATTGCATACGCGTACCTTTAAAAGTTAACGCTGACTCGTAGTTGGAGGCTATCGGTCCTCATAGTTGGCCAAGTATTTCACGAGTATCTGCCGACTTGGCGAATTCTTGAAATATCGAGATTAAAGGAGCCGCGACGTATTAAGTTCACAGTGCTACGTTCTACTTGCTCTGGCTGGACTAGATTTACGGCGGATTTACTCGAAAATTTCCTTCATCTACGAAAAATCGTGAATTCTCGTGGAATCATCTTTGCTACGCCGCATTAACTGCATCCCTTCGCTCGATTCTCAATAAAATTGCCCTTAAATTTTCTTCGGCTATCTCTTCCGCGAACGATGCATCCCAACCTCATCTCACGATTTAGCAAAATATATTCACTCAAATTAAGTTTCAGTTCAATTGAGAAGTTAGATTAAATAAAATCATTCGTCCCTTAAATATCTGGTTGTCTCCATACAAAGCAAAGCATTTCCGAATTGTCAATTTACGTATCGCAAAAGCATACAGAAACTCATTAAGTTGTTTCGTAGTTTATTCGGGGAAGATTTAATATTTATATGCATAATTATTTCAAGCAGAGTGGAACATTTTTGAATTGCCAATTTATGGACCATAAAACTATAGGAAAATAACTGAAGAATTTTGTCCTCTTATATTACTCTGTACATTTTTAATCGAAAAAGGTGTATGTTGCCAAATTGTAAACAAATTATTGCGAAAATACGGTTTATAGTAACGCCATAGATTTAGGACTTAAAAATCTAACCTCCTCATCTGCAATCACATTTGCTCTCGCGTAATATCTAACAAGATCTCTTACTTTGCAAGACTTTGCATGAATTTATCTTAAAAGAATCCTAACAATACAATTTTTCTCATATTCCAATATATCTCTATAATATCACGGAATATGCCTAAATTTTCCAATGATTCAAAATATTTCCTTCCCTAATAGTTCAATTGCAACATTTTTTAATATTTCCACGACACTTGCAAATCTTCCATTACTTTAACATACTTCTATACGCAATTTGTTGCGATTACCGTACATACCCTGTGAACAAAAGACAGAGTAAAGATTGCAAGACGTATAAAAGACGAAACCCAAGCTGCTTTCGTCGAGATAACTTGCGCTTCTTTCAAACACGTGCCGTTCGAGCTTCAAGATCCTAAAACCGGAAGACCATGGAGTGGCTCCAACTCTATTCTTTGGATCGTTGGACAATCTTCGAAGTGCAAATCCTGCGAGAGGTTTCCGCGTTCGAGTTCCGGGCGTTCCTGCACCGTAATTTCGCGAGGGGCAGCGCGAAAGTTCGAAAGCGGAGCGCCGGCAATAAAACGCTTTGCATCGGTCGCTCTTCTTCTTTCCCCAGGGCGAAATCTCATCTGGCCGCGTGGTTTTCCGTCAGCCAGGAATTTCTCCAGTTGCCTCTGTTCCTCAGGCGAAAGAAACGAACAAATGAAAAATGAGCGAACGCGCTGAAAGAAATCCTGGCGAAAAAAGCAACCGGATGAAACGCGTTCTACCTCGTTGTTGCCTGGTGGAAAAAAGATCGTCAACGTGGTGCACCGGCGAAGTGCAATCACTAGCTAGACTAGGGTCGGTGCAGCCGACTCGAAACTAATTTGTGTCGTATCCTGAAAGATCTGGTCGCGAAAGATCGTGACGAAAACGAGAAACCAGTTAGGCGATAAAGAATCGCGTTGTTCGTGTCTTTTTGCAACCGTTATAGGTAGATTATGTCTATATGTGTTTACTATTATATTATATGTATACTATTTTGTACTGTTATGGATACTAATGTATAATTTATCGTGTAATTGGTATTCGTTTCATGGTTAGTCTACATTATAATATGTATATTATAATACGCGTATAAATTTATATCATTAATATTTAATACGATGTTTACCAGCAACGAGCGTTATTTAGATTAATTAAAAAGTTACCTGCGACTCATACAGAAGCTTCTAGCAAAGAATTCTCGTGATGGCGTAGAAAGAAGATTTACAAAGAATAAAAATGAACGAAAAGCAACAGAAAGTGGTTTTTCCAAACAGAGAAGATGTTTATATTCGATTTCCAAAGAGGAAAACGGAGAAAAGATACCTTTTCATCTTTATTTCTGGTTGTTTTTCCGCAAAGTATCCATTCCGTAGAAATTGTAGGGAAAAATTATCAGAAAAATTTGAGAAATCAAACTTTTAAAATCTTTACGATATAATATTTTACACGCGCATGTCCCGTAGAGATTAGAAAATATTTCATTCACGTGGGGGATACTGGGAATTTTTCTCTTCGATCAAAATGGATCTACGAAGAAAAGGAAAAGGGGATACGCATCGCCAGGTGTAAAAGAACAGCGTTGGGAAATCTCTCTACATTTAGGATAGATAGTAGATCCCCGGATATGATGGCGAAACGAAAAGTGTAGAGGGAAGAAAAAAAGGGGAGATCTCCCGAATCCCGAGGGAAAACTCCTCGAAATTCTCTTCCGCTTCTTCCGTGAATTTGACGTTTATATCGTGAGAATCAGAGACGTGTGTCTTCCACAGAGAATGAAAGGAAAGAGAAAGAGAGAGAGAGAGAGGATTCGCGCAAGCAACGGCGAAAGAACAACCACGAAAAGTTTCTCGACGATGATAACGCTTTGGACCACGCGATAACGTGCCAGCCAGATATTCAAAAATCCCCGGAGAAAACGCTCAAAAACTCCTCCCTTTGGATCTTGCGAACCCTCGTAACGTGACGCTTTAACGTTGCTGATAAAGTCTGTACGATGGATCGTTAGAAGTTTAACGACAGCACGAGGGAGATCGAGTGATGAGACAGTAGAATCTTGTTTCTCCTCGTAACATCGAGATGAAAATGAAAACTGATCTATCGGTAATTATAAAGTTTTAAGGAACAAACAGTGGTGAAGTTAAAAGAAATTTAATAGCGATTCAAACTTCAAGATCAATATAATGAATTTTAATATTCTTTGATAGCGTCCTTTAATAATTCAAGGATACTCAAGCGTTAGTCAATGGCAATATGGTGCCTCTAAACATACAAAATCTTGAGGAACGAGCAGTGACAAATTAGTAACAGATTTTATCGTGACTCGCGCTTTGAAATCGCAAGAATTACAAATATTGTAAATCGAAGCATCGTTTGCTTCTACGCGAAGCTTTCGATAAAATCACTAAAGTAATCAGTCTTTATTTTGCTGAACTGACACCATCATTTCCACGGACGCCTGTCTCTTCGTTGACTGCTATCGCGACAAAAATGCACCACCGAGGAACGACACTATCTCCATATGATCGCAAAGCACATATTCTCAAATGTTCGTCAAGTTTGCACCACAGAATAAATTACTCCAAGACTACCTCATTTTTTTCCAAACTCATTCGTTATTACCTAGATAAATAAAAATTTTCTACGAAATTAAAAGTCGTATATTTCATTCGAATTTCCGTCATCGAATATTCGTTCCATTCACCGTATACGCGATACGCTCGATTCTATCGTTGGCAAACAAACTTGGTGGCGGCGAGGGAAGCTGGGAAAACGATGGCAGCCGTTATTTACCAACTCGCATAGGGGACAATTTTCGAGGCGTTGGTTTTCTCCGGTGTCCAGTGATTAACCGATCTCGCGGCTCGTATCGCAAAAGGAGAGCAAACTGGATTCTCTCTCCCCTCTGATTTTCTTCCATTCTGCCTCTTTCCATCTTCATTCTTCTGACTCCAAGCCAGTGCACGCGTTTCGAGATAATTGCCGTGACAGCTTTGTCACCGTGGCTAGTCCTCTTTCGGGCACGAAATTCTCGCAATTACGGAAGAACGGAGGAAGGCTGGTCGGCAGGAAGGAAAAGCTAGAGCAGAGACAAGGGCGTATATTCTGGAACGAGTTGTTTTCCGTTGCAAGTGTGGATTAAGCGCTACCACACGATCTGTTGAAACGGCTGACCGGAAAAAAATCGTAATTTTAATCATTTTCTACAACCTAATATTATCCTTTTTAGATTTCTCGATGCTCAATGATCCTTAAATGGAATATTATTTATTTAAAAATATCGTTTTATTTATATTATTCAACTAAAAATTGTTTAATTAGTGATAATAGATCGATACAGATCCTATAGTTTGGGTCCAATTCTTTGGTTCTTATAGAAATTAAGCGCTACTTCTTACAATTCTTTTGGTAATCTAAGTTTGAAGTTCTTAAACATTATGAGCACTGCACACATTAACGTCGTCTATCTTTCAACTATTTCAATCGCTATATTAGGCTATATTTGCAGCCTATATAGCAACTATACGCGTAGTCCCATATCAACATATATATATCAAGTGCTTGAAAACATAAATGCAGTAACCCGAATAGTCTAACAGGAGACGACGCTAGCCTGCACACAATCCATTGACGTTTTCACGATCATTTAAACACACCGTATATCGTTGGAAAACCCGAAGCAGTTTGTTTACTCGAACAGGCTTTCCACCCTCTGGATGGGATCCGCGAATGTTTTTCTCCCGTTTAAATCGTGTCTGTCCCTAGAAAGAATCGGAACAAATATTGGAAGATTATACGAGGCGACTGAAACGGGAGCAAGAAAGTTTTAATGGAGAATAAGTTTCCACGAGATTCAGTGGGAAGCATACGTGATATCTCGTAGAGTTTCCAGTTAGATTGTTCGGTATTTCTTCTTCGGGAAAAGAGAAAGAAGTTTTCGAACGCACTGACAAATGGAAAGGTTAGAAGGAGAATGTAGAGTTTCCAGTCGGTGACGAAACAACGGTAGGAAAGAAGACTGTTTCGCGCAACGACGAGAATTACAGACGAAAGTAACGGAGACACGATAAAATTACAGAGGTTGAAGTTACATCGGCAGAGTTAAGGTTTAGAGTAGAAAGGAGAAACGAAAATGGTCGAAGTGCATGAGACTGGACGAACAAGGGTGGAAAACTTCGGTCCACTTCACGGAATACTAGGAACTCGAGCAACTTTCCACCCTGATGATCGTTCTTGTAGCACAGAAGTTTCCAGCTTTCTTGAACGATCGCGTGACACGCACAAAACCCCTGCATAGCCTCGTTAATACAAAATACAAGCTCTAAATACGAGTCTCGGCTCTTGCTGTCGAGAATGCATTTCCTACGTTCCGTTAAATCCGTTAGGTTTTAAATAGTACGATCTTTTTTTGGTAGATGTTTCTTTCGGTAGCAAAAAAAACAACCTACAAGCGTAAAATCATAGCGGTGTAAGTCAATCGGATCATGTGTTTAAGTTCCTAAAATGATTAACCAACTTTCATTGCAAATGGGTTAATCTAACATAAAGATTCTGACTATTTCCACGAATGCCAATACTCGAGCCCAGAAGCAAAACCCGAAAATTTCAATACCACTAGCAAAAATATGCCTCGTATGCAAACAGGAATTCACGATCAACATATTCTACAAATAATTCACCATAGTTCACGTGCCATCAATAGGTACCGCTCATAACATTCACCGAAAACCAGTAACGTAATGTATCCCAATATTTCCACGTTCCTGAAATCGTTTTATAGGAACATAAATTCTCATAAACTAAAAATTTTAGCTTGAAAAATTCCCACCCAACAATCTCAGTTGGAATTGTAATCGGACGCAACATCAACGTAAAACTTTCGAATGTTACGAACGTTCCGTGCGATCTCGCAATCGAACAACCGATTCATAGCGAAAACCTGTTTCTATAAAAAAAGAGAAAAGAAACGAAACGAAAACAAAAAAGAATTCTCACAAACTAGAAATTCTACCCTGAAAAATTCTTACACGATCCGAGCTAAAACTCCAATTAGACGCAACAACCGGATCCATTTGAAAGCCATTCCCATCTACCGTTGCACCGCCGTAACGCGATCGAATCTTAACGTTGCGAGCGATCTCACCATCGATTCGACGCGAAAAACTGTTTAAATCTCGTCTGGATCGCACTCGAGCCGGAGAACCGGGCTGCAATTAATCAGCCGGTGCGGATGACGGATTGCGCGATGTCATGGACGTCGGGCTGTTTAAGCTGGCGAACATCCGGACACGCGAAGCCCGTTGCCCGTCCGAGCCACTCGATAAACGAGAATTGCGTCGAAACTGTGCGGGCCATGAATCGCGATCGAGCACGAAATTTCGTTTCGAGGAAAGAAAAAAGAGGATAGCAAGAGGGTTGGAAAGAGGTTGGAAGGGGTAGCAGACCGGGAACGATTCACAGGGGGTCGGGGGTTCTCTGTTTCGACCGCGAGTTGGCGCGTGCAAATAAAACGCGCTCTGATAGATCGTGTTTGGCCAAGTTAATTCTTTTTTTTTTCTTTCCCTATTTCTCTCTCTCTCTCTCTCTCTCCCTCTATCTATCTATCTATCTATCTATCTATCTAGCTCTCTTTTTTGTTGTCGGTTATATCCCTTGGAAAAATTTCTACGATTGGATTTGGTACCGTTTAACTCGACTTCTCTCCTCCCGCCTAGAAATGCTATTGAAGGGGATTTATCAATGCGTAATTTGTTTCGACTTTTGGATTTGGTTAACAAGTTTTATCAGTGATATCGTGTCTCGGATCAGATTTTCAATGCTGAATGATTGATGGTCGATATTATTTAAATAGAGCGAGTTTAAATTGAATTCTCGATAGAGACGAGATTTATGGATACGAATTCTTTGTTATTTACGTATCTTAATGTAACAAGGTACGACGAAGAAGAAGGAAGGGAAATCGCAATGTGACACGCGTTTCTTCAACTTCCGAGATTCACAGACGGCCACTTGAGCTGGTTTGCTTCGCGACTTCTGATTTTAATTAAACAAACTGTGAACGCAAATAGGAAGGAAGTTTGTCGACCGTTTCGCTAACTTCGTCTGTGTAAATGATGAAACGGTAACAGGTAAATATCGACACATTCGAGTCTACTGTTGGAACAAACAATTTCTCGCGTTGAATATTCCTTCGCTTCGAGCAATAAATTTTCAATATCTGCACCGCTCCAAAAATGTCATCTTTGCTTTCTTTCATCTTAATTTTTCATTCAGGAAAAAGTAGTTAAACAGCATTATCGAAATACTAGTAGTGCTTCTATTATCACTAAATACGCGTATCAAACAACATCGAGCTAAAATAACTTAAAATCGCTAATAATTCTCATTCCTGCATTAAAACGAAGATCATTAGTACACGTATTGATTTTAAAATCTTTTCCTTCCTTTCATCTTCCACAAAAATATTAGAAAAAATGTCCCTCTGTTGTTGATAATTCATAGAGGAAAACAATCTTTCAGTACAAAAATATTTAATTCAGAAAGTTACAAATGACAATCGTGATATTTATTTATAATTCCATTCATCACCACCAGCACTTCCTCTCGCAATAATCATATTCTCATCCCTAATTACGACGCTCTCTCATTCACGCGAAGAATCATTAATCTACGCGGCACAAATAGACACCGTGTGTCCCCAGTGCATATCTAGGAAAGTGACGGAACTTAAATCGATAGACAGAGAGGGCGATAAAGCAAAAAAAGAGGAAGAGAGACTCGGGTCAAACGGAAGCGCGAGTTCTTTCCAGCAGAAAGCAGTTGGAACGAGGACGTAGAATCAGCGGGGCAAACTCGGCCGGTGCATTAGCTCGTTCCGACAGATAGAAATCTCGTTTCGCCGTGGCGGTCGATGCGCTGCCTGCGAATTGCTACTCCGTCACCTAGAATTGCCCTGAAATTGAAGCGTCAGATGGCAGGAAGAAGAATGGGCGGTCACATATATCAGTCTCTTCTTCGACTTGAAGAAACGACTCGTCCCTGCGTCCCGAAAACGGAAGAAACGCGGCGGACATTCCGCGATTGCGTCTTACGGAATCACGGAATTTTCATCTCGAAGCAAACGTAAGAGGTTTGGTTATCGTTCCACGTTTTATTTTATATCCTTTCGAAATTTTCCTCGGGGATTTAGGTGGATTTAGTTGTGCACAAAGAATTATAAAGTTGATGAGCTTTGCTTCTGGGAATCGTTTCTCGATTAAAAACTGCAACGATTGTAGAGATTACAAAAGAAGAATTTATATATGGCACTCCATATTCTTAAATAACACGAATCCACAAATTCGTTCATCAAAGTTAATTCCTAATGATAAGCAGTAAAGGAAAAAAGTGCAGCTGACTCATTCGATGATTCACTTTGACGAATATAAAGCATCCCTCTTCGATTCCACGACCCGTACACAGATTTTCCTTGAAAGAATAAACGCATCACTCGTAAAGTGTCTCCTAAAGTAGACATAAGTTTCTCCGCCGCATGATTTCTCACTGTCTTTCGTGCGATATATCGTATGACAACGTCGTACACAGCCGAGAAAAACGTGGCTGTGGTTCGTTCGCTTTGGCCAGGATCCAAAGAGCGTCGAGAAAGGCGCGAAGGCAACCTCTCGTTCCTTAAATCAAAAGCGCTATAAAAGCAGAAAACGTTCGACGATCGACCGTCTGTATTTTGAACGGTTAAAAACGAGATTCGGCGTAATTGGGAAAGGAGGAAACGAAACCATTTCGACACAGGGCATTTAATTAACGCGAGCTCGGCATCGCGTTCGACATTCACGCGTGAGGACACAAAGCTGCGAGTTAAATGTTATCGCAACTGCATTCGTTTCTGATGAAACGAAACTCACAGCTCTTTTCGAACGATATGCAGAATTTCATGAAGTTCAGGAGTTCTCAGAAAGTTTGGGTAACGTATTTGTAACGACGATTGCAACTGGAAGGGATAATTCAAGCGCCGCCTACGATAATGAAAAACATCTGGACTTAGTTGCTACATTAATGAGAAGTCTAACTCTTTGCTTCGATAATGAGGATATTTCTTTGTCTCTACGGAGAGTTATAACTGTATCAAATTGACAATTTGAACGTTTGATTTCAACTCGGAACTAGTTTCTCGCATTTAATTGATCGAAAATATTACGTGGAAAATATGAAACATATGGGAAATCATGACTTGTGAACATAATAAGAAATTTTCTCTTTCAAAGCAGCATTATAATTTCATCGACAAGCAAGATGAAAAATATATCAGCAATATGGGGAAGTATTACTTGCCAAAAAAGAAAAAAAGAAAAATTTTGTTTCTAGATGAGTGACACGAGTCATGGATTGGCTGCTTAATCGTTTGATTCGAACAAAATACTCGTTTTCACCGTGTTTAATTGATAAAAAAGAAGAAATAAATAAATGGAAAATAATGAAAAACCTGCCATTCTCCGATGGAAATTGTTTAATCGTGATTCATGTTTCGTTGCAATACATTTAGCTGAATCCCATCGCGGTTTTATATCAGTCGATCTAATAATATTAATAATAATTCATGCAGTTTCATTTCCGCGGTTGTCGGGTAAAAGAATAGCCGGCATTAATTCGTGGGGGGAAATGACGCGGATAAAAATATAACATAAGCTTCTCGTTGTTTGATAACCGGCGATATTTCACGTATTTTCCTGTCGAAACAAATACGTACCGCGGGGCGTGTAAAAATTACGCGCGCTTTTATAAATCGCGCAGCAAACAACGCTGAAACTGTATTCCAGCTGAAACAAAGTAAGGGTGGCAGAAAGGAAACATAAAATGGAGAAAAAATTACTTGGAATCGTAGTTTTTCGGTTCCATTCTGTACAAAATGGAGTGTACGAATATGTACGTGAAAAAATATTGACAGAATCAGAATTACTAAGGTTCTCGTTTCCACGGTCACAGTTGCATGGTTACGAGTTTAAAATTCTAATGTAAAATTATCAGAGAAACGAAGTCGGATTAAAGAAATTAACAGAGAAGAACGTATCATATTCGCTGCGAATATGATTTTGATTACTAGACTTTGCATATTTATACGAATTCGTGGTTTTACGATCACAACTACAGAAATACAATTTTAGCAGAAATTTCTCTCATCCATTTATTATTACGACAAGAATTATAATTTCAATATTTCACAATATATCCTCGTATATTCTGGTATCTTTGAATTTCTTATAAAAGCATCAAAATATACAGTAATGAAGCATCTAAAATTGATACGAAATATCTAAGTGAAAACGCTGTGACTCTTCTACTCTGCAGCTAATAACGTAGTCTACCTGTAATATTAACTACGATCCTCTATGCTAATAAATAATTTCTTTACAATAATATAATAATACATCTGTGCCTATGTTATAAAACTTCTCATGCATATTTGATATAAATCATTATTAAATATCTTTTCGCAATTTATTCATTTATACTATTCAAGTTGCTAGTATGCACGTGACTTAAAAATACGTACGTGCTAACTTATATGCACGTAGTACGCTATTGATTATAGAATATCATTAAGAACGTTAATATCGTCAATTGTGGTTAACAGAACGAAGAAAAGCGAACTGAAGAATATAAAATAATTAATCTAACGAGACAAAGTATTCGCGTAAATCTATTTTCCGACGAACAACAGTAGGTCACTAAATGCAAAAGTTTGCGTTCGCCAAAATTCTTTTTCGCGTGTTACTCCAAAAAAAAAGGATAATAATGATAACTATGCTACGGTAGTATGAGTCACTCGACGAAGAGTTTTTACATAGTTTTACGGCCGAATATCTCGCTGCTGTACCACTTCTTGAATCACGGATTTATCACGTCGGCCAACCGTTGATGAGCATTCTGTGTCCCCATGGCATTACATTTTAAAAGCTCCGCTAGAGTTTACGACTCATTCGGCTCGTGTCTGTGAGATTACCGGTGACTAATAGTACGGTGGTTACGAAGATAGTTTTCAGAGATTTCGGTTTTCGGCTTTCCGAGGATTATCTCTGAATTCCATATCTCCCTAAAAACCTCGCCAGCGAAGATAAAAATACTACGAAACATCGCGTGACTCTTTTTCCCTTCGTGATGCATCGATCTGTATTTTTTAATTCTATATCTTAGAATTAATAAGGATATATATTAGAATAATATATATTACAATTAATAATAAGGTTAAAGAACCATGTGAAGTATATTCTTTCACTTTATTTTGCAAGAAAAATACCGCGAATCGGTACTCTTTATTTTTCGTGATACATCGATACGATGGTATTATATGTCGATTTGTATTTCGAACTACTGGAATTATTTCTGAACATTGCATCTCATTAAAAAAAGACATGGAAAACAATTTTTCATTTTCTTCTTTGTCAAAGAAACAAACTAATGAAATATTGCGAATTTTAAGATAATTTTACAAGAAAACAATACTATAACAAAACTGGAAGTGGTTAGTCAATTATTGAAAGACATAGGATCATTAATTTAGCTCGATAATCTTTATACGAAGAAAATTAAGAAACCAACCAAATTCATCAGATTCTCCCCAATCGCCAATTGCAAAATAATTTAACTAACGGTTTACCTAGTGGAAACGATCGACCACGAATCGCAGAGGAGAAAATCACAGCCAGCCGTCCGACATAAAAGAAATCAGACGTTACGTAGTTCGATTCGAATGTTCGAATCGAATCCAGTCGGCACTCGAGGGTATTCGAGCAAAACGTCAAAGAATCGACAAAGAAGGGAACGTGAACTGGCGGAAAATAACAAAACAGAACAGCCCAATCAATCGTTGCCCTGCCTTGGTGAAAGGTGGGAAGGGAGTAGAGCGAGGGTTGGTGGAAAGAGAAAGAAAAGACAAAGAAAGGTTGAGAAGAAGAAAGCACATACGCTGCTTTGCCATCCCGAAGGAAGCCGATTTTTAGGTAAAAAGTGACGTTCGGGAGCTAGCTTATTTGTATGCAAACAAAGGCCAAGGGAAATGGAAACGCCGCTAGATGTACAGGTTAAGGAAGATGAATATCTTTGATGGGATGTTGTCACAAAGAATCTTGTATCACGAGGGAAAGTAATGGAACGTTCTTGTCGAAGAACGGAACGTAATCGATAAAAAATACATGACACGATAATGGAACGTTTCACGTCGGGTTTTCTATGGTCTGCGATTCTATCGTTCCATTGTACCCACGTTCGTGGCACACTGCATTTGCGATTACATTGGTTTAAGACGTTTACGTCCTCTGTGTTGTGTTCTCGCGACCTTAATTGGATTTTTCTTACATGTTTTAATACATCTTTATGAATTTAAATTTTTCTAGTGTGCATGATAGTGTATATAATTTTTTTCAAACACAGAACTCCGTAAAGGCACTGGAAATTCGAGAAAAGTCAAGAAATCGAGTCAGAACTCATTCGTGCTCAATTTGTGTACCATCGATCAATGAAATTCATGTTAAAGGAAATTCGATACAACTATAGTAGCATTTGAAACATTCCAACGACATCCGATTATTAAAGTCGCCTTTCGACTATTAATATCATCGATTACGATTCAAATAACCGACTTGCTCGAAATATTTCCATATATTTTCTATTTTCGATTACACTGATTCGTGGGCATCGTATATGTTCGATGATATCGGTATGAAATATTTATAGTCGCGGTTACATCGGTTCGAAGCGTGTATTCATATTCATATCGATTCGGAATATTTATATTCTCGACTACATCGGTTTCATTCATATTCTGAGTCAAATTCACTCAAAACGTTTATGTTTTTGATAATATCGAAGCAGTCAGCTACCGTGGTCGTATTGAAATAGAATTATTCATACCATTGATTCGAAGTACTCGCGTTTCCGAATAATCGACTTCCAAACCATAAACTCGATCATTCTCAGATGAGTACTCACGCGTGTCATATCAATAGTATTTAACAGATTCAGCGTATCGTATAAACCACGAACGAGAAGTGAAAACTGATATACTTTTTATATAATTTTTTATCATATTTATCGAACTCCCGGCATGTTTGTTGGAATCTTCGTTGTCGTTTCTTGAATTTTCTTTTTAATGGACAAATAACACAAGTTATGAAAAATACGAAGATAGACGATTCGATTATACGAAGTTCGTGTAAAACGCTGGAACAATGAACGTGTTTAAATAATTTACGCGATGTCATAGGAATAAAGAATCACGAAACTGATTCAAAGCATAATTTTTAACAAAAACGCGTAATGACAAGTTAAATGAAAGGAATAATGGAAAATGTGAGAGAAAATCGGGATAAATCGTTCGATTCGACCGGACAAAGGTTCAAATTAAAAAGGCGGAACAGAACAGGTTTGATGGAAAAGCGGTGAGTTTGTCGAAAATTCGGGAGCAACCTTCCGAGCGAGCGCGTCAGCTTCGATTCCTCGCGAGCTGACGAGCTTCGCGCAGCTTTTTCCACCGCAAAGCTGTCACGGATTTCTCGCGATCACAGCCTGATATTTCATTGAAACCAAGAGGGAAGGGAACGACTGTTTAGCGTGCTCCTCGTGATTTTATTTCGCTGTGGTCTTGGCGTTGCTTTATGGCGCAAAAAATCACAACGTTTTATCGTGCTTCCACCGTGTCCAACAATCTACTTTTTTTTTCTCTCGTACTAAATTCTTTATTGTTTTTTGAGATAATGTTTGCTTTAGTGTACTATTAAAAATTGGGAATTAAAAGTTATAATGCATAGCGAGGTTGTAACATCGAGCGAGGTTTAATGTTCATGAATTTTAGAAGTTGAAACAGCAATGTGATATGTGTAGGGGAAATGTTTCGTTCTGTGTAGCATATTTTTAAAGTACGTCGTGTGACATACTATCTAGGAAACAGGTTCCATAAGTATGTAATTTGCTATTTTCCACACAGCGCACACGCTAAAGTACTTACTTTTCCTAATATATTTTTCGACGAGCAAATGAAGAAACGAAAAATTTATTCTGTGCTTAATATACACACAATCTAAAAATATTGCTTCATACATAATTTCAGCAATCTGAAAATTCAAAATACTTCCATAAAACATGTACGACTCCGAGTGTTTTATTTAATGTTTTTATTTATAACCTCGCTACGCCGCGAACATTCTCTGTAGGAGCACAAACCACGCAACACGACAATAAAATGAAATTTCTGAGGAAGTCTGAAAAAGCCTGAGAAAGTCTGAAAAAGCCTGAGAAAGCTCACCCTATTCGGAAGTTCCCCAATAATTTGAAACACATCTGTTGACGGAATGAAATTCTAATTTATCGTTTAGTAAAATCCTTAAGACGGCGACGTTCAATCGCGGGTCAAAGGGAAATCATGGTATTGCCTCGAAGCAAGTCGACCTGACATTCCACTGGAAAGTTGGAAGAGCCACGATGCGTTTCGAGGGGACGTTCCAATAACCAAAAAAGCTGTTGATTTATGGCCGCTTGGATTCTTCGATGTACCTGCCGAAAATATTTCACGGTTGTAATGTTCGTGATCCGATGATTCAAGCATCGGTCCAGGAAATATTTCGTAGCTCCTGTAACAGGGCGCCCGCGCGCAGTGCCTGGCTTCCGACACGAGCCAAGCGGTTTTTTAATTTGAATTTCTGAAAAAGGTCGTGTAATACGGTCGAGTGAGCTTGAAAAACTTGCTCCTTGATCTGGGTCGAGAACGATTGTAGGAGAGAAAAAGAATCAAACGGGAGGAAGAGCAAAAGAGATAGGAAATTTTGGTAGGTTCAAGCGCAACAAAATTATCGTTGAAAAATTATAGTAATTACGAGTGGCGTGTGCGTTATTTCTGTGAAATACCTTGTCGCTTTGTTTCGACGCGGTCTCGGCACGCTACACAATGAGCAACGCGACGATATTTCTCGACAGCAACCGAATAATATTTCTCGCTGATACTCCGCGCTTTAACGCTGCCGCCAGAGTGTCTCTTCAAACTTCAAACGCTTTACATCTAGCTGGTATATAGGATAATTCCAAGAGAGATGGATCGCGTTTTCAGAAACGGCTGAAAGTGAAATATTTTAAAGATATTGAATATTATACTTGCCACTTTGTACAGTGAATTATTCCCTCTGCAAAATTTTCATCGCAACAATTATCTACGCAAATAAGAAATAATTAATGTCCAGAAAAATTCGTTTAATCCTTACATCGTACAACTGCTATCGAATTCTACAAAATAATATCCAACTTCCTTGTAAGAAAATCTTACCAATTATTCCTTCGGCTGTGAAATTTCGATTAAAATCTCATCTCTTCCATCTGGGCGGCTCCATTTTTAATTAGTAACGATACAAAGAAAAATTCCTGTATTATTCATCGGAGAAACTTCAGAAATAAAACTTTGCTCATAAGTTCCGGCGAATCTTCTGGACGATTCGACGCGGAAATCATTGACTCGTACCACTTGCTTGGAAGAGAAAGTTGTTCGTTCGCGACGATAATGGTTTTAATAGCCTCTTCTCGATGTCATAGGCGATCGAGTTCGTTGGCCCGTTAATACGTTCGGAAAATAGGCGAATGGCTTTCTGTCTAAACTTTCCAAGCCTGGAACTCGGCTAGCTTCTAAGACATCATGGTCGAGGCTGCGCTCGAAATTACCGAACCGCTTAAGTCCACGACGTATAATCAGCCTCCATTCATGGTCTCCAGCTGCGCTTAAGCGCCGTAACGAATATATAATTTACGTGGATTTCACGTTCTGAGAAATTGAGCTACGGAAACGAGACAGCAGTCTGTGGAACGATCCCTCGCAATAATAAGATGAATCTGTATATTTTATAGCCCTTTATTCGCTATCTAGATAACAGAAAAATTTGTGAGAAACGATACGTTGGTACTTGATACTTGAGCTTTCGAAGCCTCTTTTTCGACAATGGTGATTTTTTATTTATATTTGCTGTGAAGGACTACAATATTTCACGTAAAATGTTCATCAGGTACATACTTTTAGATTAGATGTATAGCACCAATTTGATTGTAAATAATATGGAATAGTATCATGAAGTTCTGAGAAAAATTTCATAATAATTAAGAAATATTGTAATGTGATAACGACCAGTTATTATATGAAAATTATTAATGTGCAGGAATGTAGATAATGAAACAAGCCCGCAGTGAATAGATATGTTAATTCGGAACTGCAGATTCTGTGAATCAGGTCAACTAAAATTATGCACTGTTAAATATACGATAATTCGGAATGTCATAAAGTTACGATCCTTAAAAATTATCTTCCTACGTAGGCCCGGAATCTACGTATTTTATTGATATTGATCGAAATAATTGCTACATAGGACTACCAGAGTCCCAATAATCAACCAACTGTCGTCAAACTTTATTCTCGCAACTAAATAACTTGATAAAGCGATTCCAAACAAATCTCTTTGTCTAGTCAACCAATTGTTACTTGAAAAGAAATAAACTACAATGCATCTTTGAACGTGTACTATTTCCCAATTCAACTCGTCCGAATCGTAATTTTTTAACAATCTAAAGGTACGATTACCTCTATACTATATGAATCAACTGTCAAGACTTGCATTTCCAATGATTGCATCTCATATTCTTGGAAATCTTACGATGCTTAACGAGTTCCCTAGTGCGCAAAACAATAGAGAACATAGTTACTACCATCAACACCAAATTCAGAAAATAAAACGAGATCTGCGAACCAATTTGAATTTCCATGCACGTTGATCGTTCGCCGGGGGTGCAATGCAAACGTAACAAAATAACAGGAATCGATCTGGAGAAGGATCGAGAAAAATGAATTCGCGGTGTTCGTGGTGGAAACGAGCCACGAATAAACAAACCGTCGGTAAGCCGCAAACCGAATGAATCGTCGTTGACGATAGAGGGAGATGGCGGGGAAAAAAAGCGCGGTTTCCGGAAATTGCGAGATGTTGCCGCACGGCAATCTGCTCGGAGAGAAAGTAATTGCTGTCGAAAAGCCGCGTTAGAGAGGCTGCGCCACTTGGTGTTCGTGTTTTCTATCGATTCCCTCACGGTGATTCGACGCTCCATTAACGAGCGCGTGGCGAAGAGGATAGACGTTCGTGTACAAAGGTGCGGAGAAACACGGCCAGATAAAGATCCGGAATTTGTCGGCAATCGGAAACGGCCACGCCAAGACCATTGAACTTAGGATAGAATAGATTTGAATTCGCGTGATCCTTCTGAATAACGACTGATCTACGTCTTCTCTCTATTTACTGTATCGTCACTTTCCTTTGACAATTAATAAGAGAGAAAAATTATAACTGAGTTATGGGTGTCGATGGAAATTTCAATTCTTACGGGTATAATGAAATAAATGAAATCTACACAGAGACTGCTGTACTTTAGATATTCTATGTACTTCGTATCATTAATTATTAAAATCATATCGTGTGCATTTTTTCAATTTTTCACAAATGTGTAGAAATCCGCAGTCTAGCCGTAACTCTGTTCTTTCTCGCGGCATGTTCCCATGACTCGAACGAATATAATCAATTTTTGATAGCAATAATGAATACAGAACGTTACTTTGTAGGCGGTAGCCATTTGAAACTTGGGAGTTTGGAAAATATTCGCCGACGTCTGTCTGGCTAACAAATAGCTTAATTGAGAAAGCACTCACTCGATAAGCCAAAGATCCGGGTTCGAATCTCGGTCCAGCAATCGTACGCCCGAATACTTTTTTCTCTACAATTTTGTAGAAACTAAAACAGTGGACCACTATGAATTCTCAGCCATCCGATTTCCCCTAATTTTTCATAAGTCATTCAGTCTTCCAGGATTTTTCTTCCTCATTTTTTCTACTGAAGCGGTATTCGAGGTTCCAACCCTGAAACTATTCGCCACACAGGACCTGCACTGCATGATATTCAGTCTTCGATACTTCATACCAGCTCCTTCCACCCTTTCTCCCCCCCCCCCAATATTCTCCACCCTTCTAATGTTCATCCTTTCTTTCAATTTTCTAACCATGTTTTAAGATCGCGCTGACCGCGTCTCGCGAAACAAAATATCTCGATGAACGCTGTTGTTCACGGGGCTATCGCCGGTTGTCGATGCTGTAGGTGACCGCGGCTGTTGAGGGGGTGACGGATCGATAGGTGGGGCGCATGGCCGCAAAGAGCCACGGCCGTGGCTCTTCCACGGCCCCGAAAACTTTTGTCTCTGTGCTGGCCGTTGTTCCCACCGTCCCGTCGCCGTGTTGTCTTCGTCAAGCTGCTGTGAAAGGGCAACCCTCCACCTCTGCGACCTGTCTACGACCCTTCTCCTGCAACCCACCGCAATCGCTTGCCCTCTCACAAATGCATCCTCGTCGCGTAGTCTACCTTGCTTTTCCTGACTGTATCACGCTCGTATTGCGGTGCACACGATTTTAATTACGCGACGAATGCAGCTCGTACTCGTAGGATTTCTTGTTGCTCTCCGAATAGACGAAGAGATGCCAGGTAGTTGGAAGTAGGTCAGGCACGCGAGCAGCGATCGAAATTGCTGTATTCTTGCTGGCCGGGATCGATTTGATTAGTGAAGTGGCCACGAAGGGATGGGATCGAGTTGCCGTTAATTGATGGTCGTCCCGCTGTTTGATTTTTGCCTGCCACGTTCCTCCAGTTCCGTGTTTCCTACGTGTTATATCGGTGTATATCGGTGTAATGAGGCGTTGATTAGGCGATTAGGCATTGATAGCAGCAGGTATTTTGGAAATGAATCTTGGGATTGAATAGCAAGTAATAAACGTTGCAGTAGGGAAGGATAATTGACGAAGAATATTTTATTACAGAACGACGTTCACTTTAGCGGGACATTAGAGCGGAAACTTGTGATTACTGCTAATACAACGTCTTGAATATTACGTTTCCAAATATTATCTTCCGTATTGTTTAGTATTATTAATTATAGTGAGTAGGGAAAATTCCATGTTTTTCCAGAGTTATGTAGAATCGGGTTAGTTCGTATTGGTCGAGAGAAGAAAATGTAATACTGTTTTAAAATGGAGTAGATTTTATATGAGATTTACTTCCACTGAAAAAGGAATACTTAGAAGATTATCTGCCTCTACACGTCAAGTGTGTTCATTAATCAAGAAGTCAGTCTGACACGAGATTCTACTACAAAAAGTCGAGTCTTGAGAGAATCATGTACTTCATAAAATGAAATGTTTACCGTTTATTTTATACGTTATCTTGCTTCAATGTATCCAGTCGTTTGAATATTTTGTATTGGCAATTAATTTTTGAACCTGCACCGTACATCCTTTAATATGGAATATAGTAATAAATATTTATCAAAAATAAACTTCCCCCTCTTTTGCTCCTATAACTTTACATAAAATACCACTACAAAATTATGTACTATAAATTCTTCTCCTCTTTCCATTTATGTGACAAATATAAAAACAAGACCTCCAAAGAAACACAACAATATTCCTAATAGTACCTTCTGTGAAGCTGCGCGATCCATGTTGGAATTTATAACTGCATCGAGTGATTAGGAAAGCAATTAAAAGCCTTCCCATATCTTTTGACCGATTGTAAAATTAGGAGACCCGAGGCTTACACGAAAATTACAGGGGAATTCCGTGCTCCAGAAACTCGAAATGAAATATTCGAGCGTAATTATATTAAGCCTCATCGGATGCATCCGGGCAGAAAAAGCGATCCCTCGGGCCTTCTTTCGTTTGCAACCGCCGCTAATTGATTTTTTATCCCGATGCCGGTTTTCCGTTGGCAAACTTTGCCCGTTTTTTTTTTTTTTTCGCCCGGTTAAAGGATCCTCCTCCTTTCCCTTCTGACTGGAAGAATCTCTAGGCGACTAGCCAAGCAGATCTTCCCTTGTTCCGCCGCTCGAAACGATTCGTTTCTTCCGTAATTTTCTAACCTGAGAAAGTCCAACAGATTTTCCATGGTACTTTGATCCGTCTATGAACGTTGTACGAGGAATCAATTAAATCGTAGTAATTGCTGGTTCTGAAGATACGTCTCAATGATCGAATAGTTGGCAAATTAACCAACGAATAAAAAAGAAAAGAATAAATAAGTGAGTTATGTGTTTAGTCGAGGAAAGTGCACAGTGAAAAGTTTGGTTAAAATAGCAAAAGGTTGGTTTTTCAACAGAGAACTCTCCCGTAAATTAATCGTTATGATCAGTCGCTGCAGGGCTGATTGCTACAATCTTGATGCATCTGTCGCTCCAGTTCGCATGATTAACAACCAGAAATACTCATGCACGGATAGAAATCAAGACTATATCATGTAGATCATATTATATAGCAATGCCCTTTGTTTCATACTCAAAAAACGAAATTAATTCCACAACGTCTGAAGCTCAAGTACCTGCAACTGCCCCCGAGTTTGACTGTCTTGTTCGTTAAATCGAATGTACCCGCGTGCAATTGTTTCCTGTCTTTTCTCAAAGACTGTAATATTAAAATATAAAATGTACTTGTATACTTATATTCATAATGTATAGCAAGTAAATCCGTATAGGATTTGAAAGCTTAAATAAGAAAAAAAGCTTCCCAGGGAGCAACGGAACAAAAAGATAAATTAACACGAATATACCGCGACCGTGTAACTACGACGACGCATAAATAACTTGTTTGCCTGCAGAACCCATTAAAGACGTTTTTTTTCAGCTTTTAACGTTAATTAGAAGTGGGAAACGTTGTCTCGCAATACTCCCTACTGGACTGGTAATGTTAAATAGTTTGCTTAGAAATGATAAATCTCTCCCTCGCTCGACTTAGAATTAAATGAAGAAAGTAATTCAAGCAAAATTGTTCATACGAGACGATATTAAATTTTCTACTAAAGCAAGAAAATCTTTGGATTCCCTTTTACAGCAGAGTCTACACATAATTTTGATAGCAGCATAAAACGAGTACTATGTTTATTTCGCGTAACATACCCTCTTTCTCTTCCCTCTCTTCATTAAATTTAATGGAAGTTTAAAGATACAAATGTAATATATTTAATTTCCATTACTTATGTTATCGTGTCTACGTACACATTTTATATCTTTATGCAGAAAAATGTATTAAATATTTATGTAGCTTCACTGTTTAACCAATATATTTGTTTAATCGATTCACTTATTCAAATGTATAATTGTATTGCAAATTTTATCGTCGTCGAATTGATATTATCCTCTGTCAAACTGCACGAGATAGTCGTTATCATCAGAGAGAAAAATTGTTTTTGCCTATTAATTTAATTCGCAGTCAAAGAACGCAAAGCAGTCGTTATAGTCAGAGAATAGAATTTTCTTTCCCCATTAATTTCTTTACACGCCGTGGCTTTTCGAAGATTAAAGAAGCAGGAACAAAGTGAATCGTTAAGAGGCTCGTAAACCAAGAATGGCACGATAAATCCTCGAAATATTTGCTCATCAAGCTAATTTTCGTAAGGATAACACCGCGAGAAAATACCTCATCGTTGCTTTTTTTCAGAGAAATTCTAAGCGCGTTCGAGTAATCTCCGGGGAGAAAATATCGGGAACTTGGTCGAAACCACTCAACTTCCTCAAAACGAGTTTTTTTTCGCTTCACGGACCGTATGATTCATCGAGCCAGGTGGAAATGATCTTTGCTACTTGGCGAACCTTCGTTCGTTCGTTCCCGTGGCTTTCGTCTGGCCATCGTGGACTTGAGAGCTGAAAATTTGTTCGGTTATTCGAGAAAATCGATCTCGACATTCCACTTTCATTCTAGTTCCAGTCGTTAGATCCTCGATATTCATTTCACGATCAGGTTATTTTTCTGGCCATTCTGAAGGATTCGATGAATATCTTTCTTAATGCTTTATGGGCAAAAGTTTCTCTCGTTATAAGACAAAAAATTATGAACGAGGTTTCTTACTTTCGGCCTTTTAAATATAGTAGGACATAAAAATTTCTGTACGTAAATATCTATATTGAATGTTGTCCTAGATTTCTGAACAAACAAATAATTTTCTTCAAAAAAACTGTCGTAAATACTATCAAAAGTAATACCTTCATTTACAATGTTCCGATTATTTTCGAAATAAATTTGAAATAGAATAATGGAACAATTTATCTAAACCTAATAGGCCGAGGTTTACTTATACAGCCGTCTTTTTTTCTGGTAAATTAAGCCAACGCAAGCGTTAAGTTTGAATACGTCTCTCAAATAAGACCTAATTTTACTAAACGCTACTTCTGGCTAAGGAAATATTTCGGAAGAAAGAGCTCTCTCGCTGTTTATTAAAGCTTTCTTCGTCCTTTTTTACAAGTTCTGCTAACCCAGTTACCTTTGTACCCACATTTCTGAAGCACCCCGTAGATGTTCTTTCCTCTTTGAAGTTTGCATACTAATTCCAAGTGTCGACGGCGAAAGTATCCTGTTTCAAAAACAACGAGAAAGCAAAGATAAGAAAGAGATCTATAAAGTTTATTCGCAGTTGCTTCATTTGCCTCCTCCGCTCCTTCTTTATCATTCGATACGCGACGCAAATTTCGCACAAAGATGGCCAATAGTTGCGTGGAGTAGTTTCAAGGAATAAATAGCGCGCCACCATTCAAAGACGCATTTATATTCGACAAGAGCAGCGTGGGATTTTAATGAGACACATTAAATAGGGATAACTACCTCGGATATCTTTGTTACACGAAATTAATGTAAGGGTTGCGAGCGAAGCGACGGAATCAGCGCGGAAAATAATCGTTTGTTTATGCAGAAGCTACACGTATGCAAAACCTGGGCGTATCAGGATAAGAACTCAAAAACTGTTACCTTGTTCCCAGAGAATATTCACCACGGACAGGTTGGACGCTAGAAAATGTGCAATTCTACTTGATTTATGCCCTAGTGGTGATAAAATGTCCGAATATATTTTTTTTATCGTGGTTATCATCATATGAATGGTCATTATTAGACATGATGTGGAGATAATTAAAAATTTCCATTTAAAAGTTAATCTCTCAATGTACCATCCAACGGAAATACGTATTACTAACTGAAATAATTGAAGTAGGGTTTCCAATAATTTAGAAGAATTTTTTTTTCCTGATATTAGAATTTATCTGATATTAGAAATTAAACAACCTAGGAATAAAGAATTTTCTAAACGAAACAATTAAACAGCGTTTTAAGATTTACCTATGTGTATAATATTCAATCCGCGTATAATGCATAAATATTTCTACTTAAATATCAGTCTTTAAAGATCGATTCATGATACACGTATAAAGATAACAATAGAAAATAAAATCATCGCCGATCTTTATCTCAATCTGTAACTCTCGAATCAAGTTATACTTCGTCGAAAATAATCAAAAGTTCGAACAATTTTAAGCAACTATACTACACATATGTATGGTATATGTATGGTATTCCATCCGATCGATTCATCGAGGATTTCACAAAAAATTTATCGTAGGCTATCGAACAGAATGCATCGCGATTTAATAACGGAATTAATGAACTGCGAAATATAGGATTGAAACGAAATGGTTCTCATAAATTTATGAAAAATAATAAACCGTGATTCAATCGATGATCACGGGAGTGGCAGCGATCTTATTGAAAACAATGGCGATGCTGGGAACTTCTGAGTAGTCCACGGAACTGTTCTCGATATTCCGCGAACCCTTCAACGATAAGTTGATAAAATGGGAAGGGACGATTAAATAACCGATGAGAGTATGCTCTCATTGCGATAAGCCTCTCGACTCTAGAGGATCGAATAAAGTTAACTCGGTGTTAAAGCGATTCTTATTGACTAACCACGAGGGCTTGCACTCGCTGGGTGCAGTTTTCTTCGACCTAATAGCAAAATCAAGGCAGCAAGTGGACTTTTCGATCCGTTGATTCCGGCGAAAGTCGAAGTGGACGCGAACGCAGCTTGTGGAACTCGTCATAAAATTTCTATAATTCAAAAAGCTTGAATTACGAGAACTAAAAATAGCTTAGCATTGAGTAAATACGATAGAAGTTAGTACATATGGAAAATGGAGTTTTCAAAGATTTACATTCGGCTCTTTGGGAAAAGATTTTTAGTCTATTTCCATTGATGAAACATTCAACGTTTCAATTTTTTACTTAAAATCGTCGCTCTTGGAATTTTCAACTCTACCGTTTTTTTTTTTTTTTTTAATTTCTCCAAACGAAAGCTTCTAGGACAGAATGAAATTCGTTTATCCAGTAAATCATCGGAAAACAATGGAATATTTACAAAAGTGATACTCCGCCAATTTTTATTTTATGTTTCCTTACGTTTGTCTGTTTCGTTGCTTTTTCTAATTATCGTTATGACTCGTCCCTCTAATACCTTTTAAAAGGATGATTCGACGTCTAGTTTAACCAGCCAGCTGCGTAATATTTGTGTCGCCTCTTGTATAGAAATTAATTAATGGGCGACACTGAAAGCCAACAGATGAAAAGTTCTTAGTGCCTTTAATCAGCCGTAAGGAAGAGAAGCGAGGTCGCCAAATGGAAATCGAATAGGTTGCATTCGAGCATTCGAGAAGCGCCTCGTATAGTCTTACGCGCGCATTTTCAATTGCGTAACTTTATGCGCCGTATAATTGCGGCGTAGAACGTTCCAACTCGAATACAGCATGCTGTCGAAGCGATTCTTAAATCGACGCGAATTCATAAAACTTCTATGTAAAATTACAAACGTTTCATTTCATTGAAAATTTACACCGCAAGTAAGAGACATTTGCATATATTCTAGAAAACGTGAACAGTTTAACTATTGTATAATTAGATGAATGCATTTGTCTTCGATAGGGATAAATATATAAATAAATGAATGAAATTATCTTCTGCGATATGATTTCGTTAGTGCCGCATCTAACTTCTGGAAATGCAAATTGTCTAAATATCGTATCAACGCTGGAAGATTTTATAGATACAAATCAGTAATTGAGTCGAAACGAAATTCTTAATAATACCCACGAAGGTTGCAGAATAAGAAAAAAAAGAAAAAAGTTGTGAATTCGTATCCAAACCTCGCCGATCGATTTTCCAACGCCACTGAAATCAACCTAACGATCGACAAATGTGACTTGCAAGAAAGAATTAAGAGAGTATGTGCGTTGGCAGTTGGGTCTGCTCGTAACATTAAATATAAAGAAGCATGCTTTTACGTTTCATCCCTACACACGATGGCGCAGGAAAAATTTATTAGTCCAACGTACCCTGGCTCGAGCTACAGTTTTCCGCATGACGAAAGAAAAAAATAGACAGGAAAATGAACGCTATGTTTTTTTAGCGACTGTACGATCAGTAAAAAGGAGAAATGTAAGGAAGGTGGGAGAAGCGTCTCCATTTCGTTCAGGCGCTGGCCAAGGAAACCGAGTTGCAAATATTTTCGATTGGAAACACCGCAGGAACGGTGTTTATGTAAGTTGTCGATGAACGAGCTACGATTGAATGGATTGCATTGAAAACTCTTTTAACCGAATATATGTGTGTATATACATATATGTACATTATTGTACATGCATGTGGAAATGTAATATATGATACGCGTCGAATAGAAGCGAACATTTTTGAGCAGCTGTCGAGGGATTTTATGGAATTCAACGACCGCGCTACACGGCGAATCGTTTTCGACTCATTCTCGCTGGAAATTCAACGTAGCGAAAAAAACGTCCCGGGAACGTTTATGATATTAAGTTTTGAACGCGACACTCGATAGGAAGCACGGGCGAAGGAGATTGGTAAGAGGACACGCTTCGCTTTCTTGACGGGCTTTTCGTCGAGAGTTTCGCAGAGTTTATGAAATACGTGAAATTGTTCGACGTCGATGTCCTTCTAATTCACTTCGTGAAAAAATTATTGGAAAATCAGGGAATGCGTTTGCCCGTGAATTTTCTATAAAATTTTGCGTTGAAATTTTAACCTCTCTCGTGGAACTGTTAGAACGTATTAAGTTGACGCACGTAAAGCGTCATTTCCCGGAAATTTAAATTTTCCTTCCTCTTCCAGTAAATACAATTTGAATATCAGAGCTACCTCCTTATCGCAACAGCCTCTTCAATTTCTTCTTCTACAATATAACTGACTATTGATGATAGAACTGTTCCTTATTTGCTATAATAATTTATGTTTCACTTTGTGTAGTGAAAGATATTAAAGTCTAAATAGAGAGATTAAATATCAAAATGATCGCGATGAAATCACATCGGTTCCTAACACAAATCACCTAGAATTCTCTGCAGAGAGAATTGGGAATGTCGAACACGGAATTAAGTCCCGCGAATTCGTCGCCAACACGGCACTCAGACCCTCGGCCATATTGGTCCGGAAATATTTCGGGATTTACGGTTCCATATAAATCCCGAGGTCAATGGGGAAAGTTTCCCTATTATTTTTGTCGCCAACCGTCGCGATCGAGCCCCGGGCAACACGTTCCAACGGTGTAATCCACTGTTCCTCTATCTGCTACAATGCTCGAGATCGTCGATCTTTCTCACAGATCCGGATGAAACGAGCAGAATGCAATATAAAATGGTTTCGATGGCAACTGCTGTACAGACATGATCGTGTAGCAATTTTGAAGTTGATCATAGTTTCCAATTTCCTCCAATATGTTCTATTTTCATGGAGTTTAATTTGATCGTTCATTTCAAAATCACGCGCTTGTCGAATTATTTGCCACATTATGTACGCGTATTTCCATACGTAAAATTCTATATGTAAATATTAAACAGCAACCTGTACGTTTGTCTAGAAGTGCATACATATATCTATATTATCTAAGTAGCTATCTGTAAATTCATATGTATCCATATGTATCAAATCCCTTATTTGCTATTATACTGTTGAACTGTAAAGAAAGGCAGTGTATCTTTCTTTTTTTGTTTTTTGAATAATCAATTTGCACAAAATAACATAAGTCGTTAAAACTTGTTACGTTCACTGTGTTTTGTCTAAAAACAGAAAATATATTAATATATAGAAACTTTTCTAATATCCATATAAAGAGACAACCGAGTTCTTACTACTTTCGTCCGGTACCTCGAAACGTTTAAGAGAACTTACCTCCTTTTGTAACACCTTCCACAAATATAAATACTGCAAGTATAAATGTATCTGGTCTGTCGGCAGAGAGAAACAATTAAATCTCGAAGGAAGAATACTTGGAATCTATCCAACAGTCTCTAAATCTACCCATCAGTCAACCGACGACAAGGCAGTAAATAGCGGAAAACTCTAACTCGTATAAACGGGGAAGTTCGGTGGAGAAGTAAAAATGGGTGGATCTGTCGAAACGTCTCGGCCGGGACAGGAAGTTCGCCGGTGGACGTTTGAAAAATATTCCATCGAGGGGATGAAACCGCGTGGTGGTCGAGACTATTTGGTCGTGAAACGTCGGAAGCCGTGAGAGGATTATCAGAGTGTCTGTGAAGAAAAACGTTATCGGGGGCTTCTTGCTGGCTGGTTCTCGTCGCCGCGAGCGATTGCCCCGGAAAGTTTTCGCGAACGCCTCCGAAACTTCCCTTCGACTTCTCGTCCCGTCCACCCACTTTTTCTCCGAGACACGGAGTCCACATGAAAGTTGCACGAGTCACGGGGGCGACCTCTTAATAAAATTTAAGTGGCTTCGGGGACCTAAAGTCTATCGAATTGTTTTTCCAGAGGAGACGTTGAACTTCTTCCTTAAGGAAGAAAAGGTTCGTTAAAGCTTCTTCCTGACGTTTCGATCGCGCGATACGTCGTTCGATACGTGTGATTATTTGTTGAGGAAATAGGTGGAGGAAGTGGAACAGAAACTTTTAGAATCTCTGGATTGCGCGCGAGTTCTAATCGTAGAGAAATTGTACTTCTTACTTATAACTGTAAAAACAATTTCTTGTAAATAATTATTGAGACTGATGATCTGATTCCTTGCGATAAATTGCCCAGTCTTTATATTGTGTGAAGCAAAAATTGTTGAGTTATATTTAACGAATTGTAAGAAAACACCTGAATTCGTCAAATTCATTTTGACCAAATTAAGGAAGTTCAATTGACATGGTGCCTGGCGAAGATTTGAAAAAATGGGGAATGAAAAGTCAAATACTAAAAGAATTTCCAAATAAAAGTAAAAAACTTGAAAATTTTTCAGCGCTGTAACTGTCCAAATTCAAACTTACGTGATAAAAGAACATCGCAACTACGCGTGTGTTCATATAAAAAATTCATATAAAAATTCGTGTATTTACGTATAATTATAACTTTTTCCACATCCAATTCTAAAACACGAATATTCGAGTGTAGCTACAAAAATAAAGAAACGATGAGTACAAAACTTGATACATACGTATCTCCGTGTACCTGTGTAAACCAGTATGTCTACGCGCTTCTGTACACGTAAATTAAACCTCTTCTATGATTTATGAAATAGAAGAAGAGCAGAAACATAGAAACTTCCTTTAAATTTTAACTTGGTCTACTCGCGAATGAAATGGATCTCAATTTATCCAGGGTTCGCTGTAAAGTAAATCTTGCCGCCTATTCTGTTCCTGGAAGGGAAGCCACGTTTCGTCGTAGCCCTCGGAGACAGAGAGACGTTATTAATGGATTATTTCGAGGAAATTGTGCGACAGCGATCGGTCGCTCGAGTAGTACGAGCGCGTGTAGAAAGAGGGATACGGCTAATCCCTGGTACGAGCAGCATCGTGATACATCGCTCGCGAAGTGTGTCGTAACACGAGGCATATTTCTGTGTAGGAACGGTGTATAACGCGCGAGCGCTCTCGCGGCATCCCTACGGGAATATTTAATCCGCTTTGGAACGCAAACAAGGATTTTATCGTGGATACACGTTCAGACATCCTTCGGCTGTATTAACTGCGACACCGACGACGTGATTTGCGATGCACTACGTGGAAAACGCGGTCGATTGAACGTGTTTCGTGCGGAATAATTTTCCAAAGAGATTTTCGAACGCGCTCGGACCGAATTTCGTTTGAAATCGTGCTATGTAAACGGGCGAGAAAGCACGTGACGGATGTGAAATAAAATTAAAGAGGATAAAATCGATTGGTGTTGCGTAAAATGAATTTACCGTAAAATGATCGAACTATTAGCTGGATTAAAAGAACACTGACAGATCTGTAGTTTACGACATCTTCTAGTATTTCCATAAATGCACGTATGGTTCATATACTCGCTAATATTTTTAGAAAATTGAAATTTACGTAAACGTTACGCACGTCAGTTGCAAAAACGTCGACTTCTTTCATGTTCGTGACTGAACTTGAATATTTGTTTGCTACTCGTTATACGTTCGAAAGCACAGAAGCCATTATTTAAACGGCAATATAGAATAACATGGCTGACGTAAAAGAAATTGAATTTGCAAAAGAGAGAGGAAAATAAAGGATACGTGTGTGCATAGAAGAAATAGTATCAAAGTAGCACAACCATCTTCGGCGAAGATAAAACCGTCTCCGGCGGGAATAAAATTTCCAAAAGTTTCATATGTCTTCCCAAAACGTCAAAGACATCTGCGCTGTCGGTTAGACAGTGTCTACTAAAAAATATCCCGGCGAAAGCTCCGACGTGAACGAAATATAACGGCGAATACGGTTTGACGTAAAATCACTGAGAGTTAGCATTAACATTTAATATAAATTCATAATGCCTATACGTAACGTTTCTACCGACACAATGTAAAGTATTTAATTTTTCATCAAAATGTTAAACGACATCCATCGTCAAGCCCTACGTTTCATATCAAAACTCTACCATTCCACGGTATTACATTGAAATGCCATTGCATAATTAAAAACTTCCCTATGCGCGCGGATTTTTTTAAAATATATTCCAGAGTAAGTAGAAAATGAAAAGATCCGACTTTGACTGGTTACCGGAAACGCGGCAGGTATTATACGCTCAATAGGAATCAGTTAGAGGTTGCGGGATCTCTTCACGGTCGAAACCACCGGATCGTGTCGAGGATACCATCTTGACCCCAAGATCCACAAGAGACTATTTGCTAGTCAGCAACATTACTCGGTACATCCCTCTTCGCGGTTTCCTCTTGAGCTCATGATGCCACGCACATACATAACGACATACTCATAGTCGAATCGACCGACCAGCTCTTTTTATTATACGCAAAACATCATCGAGAAAGTGGATGCATATCTTTCGTAGGACACTTAAGCCTTCCGGATAAAATAACAAAAGGTGAGTTTCATTTAAGAACACGTTCGAACGCTACTCCAAGTATGCTCGAAGAGATAATTCGCTTTCGAATGAAATAGTCTCAACCAGAATTCGATGAATGCTAGAGCAGTTGTTCTCCGAATGGTAGAAACGCAGGGAAAATTCGATAAATTTATTGCACGTTCTGCTTGCGTCTACAGAAGAAGTTAGAAAGAACGTCCTCCAAGAGAACACTTTGGCCTGAAAGAGATCAATGGGTCATCAGAGGCTTGTGAACGAATCACGGTCTTCTTCTTCCGGTTGATCGATTCGTTAGATCAGCTCGATCTACCAAAAATTAAGCGCTCGAGAAGATCATCGTTAAGGGAAGATCTTATCTTGACAAAGATTCCATCGTACAGAAATACGTAGCGGTCTAGACATTGCAAACTTAACCGCGGTTTCCGACTGATCTAATTCTGGATAACATACATTCTCGAATTAACCCTTGTCCAAAAATACATCTCTTATTCCGGCATTCTTGGCATTTAATTTCTCCCATGAACGATCGAACGTTTTGGCAGAAAATGGATACAAATGTTTATCTTCCCGAAAATCAGATAATTGCAGCAAATAATACATAAGATCTAAGGTATTGCATTATAAATGTTTCATTTGTTATAGATTTATAAATATACATAATAACAAATGTTAACCAAATAATAATGAACGTTTTTCTCCGATTAAACACTTTACCGCGTGTTTCAATTCTCTGGCGAACTCCTCAATTACTACAACAAAAATCTTAATTGGTTAATTTTACACAAAATTTCGACTTTCGAGTAAAACGGAAGAACGTAGCTCGGGAAATCGGTTTTCTGAATATATTTCTGGTATAGACTGTACAAGAGGGTATCGATCATCAAGGGCGACGTTTCGAGGTTACGCTCGGTACTCTTACGATCACGTTTCAAATCCACCGGCGTCCAGCCATGGTATTCGTGCTAAGCATCGCTGGCATGCTGCTGCAGGACGAGACAATTCGAGGGATTCCGTTAGCGAGCAGAAAATTGCGCTTATGCCGTACGCACGATCGAAGCGGCGTTGTTTTCCCTCGTTCCGCGCCTCCGAACCAACGAAATTCTGCGCGAAATTGGGGACACGAGTCGTCGATCCCGAGCTGGTTGACGAGTTTCGGGATATTTGACGTTGCGTTGTATTCACTTGTCAATTCGCATCAAGATTGTAATTCAGCTTCATCGAAATTTAGGTAATACAAGGGACTATTACATGCGTTCGAGTGATTCGTAGTTCACAAATACAGTTACATTTGATGGAAATTGTAAGGATTGAATATATTGATAAGGATTGATAATATCGAAATGAAAATTATATCTAGTAACGATGCAATGGTAACATAAAATAACTTGTTTATAGATGTGAATAAAAAAATCAATAAAATATACGTGAGATCCCTTATTGAAGATATCTCGTTGAAGATATCGATTTTGCATTGTGTGTACTCATTTATTAATGATGAAAATTTTATATAAATGTTAACTTCGCCAAAATTTAGCTGATGACATAAAGAACCATTATTTGTACTCAAATAATTTGTGTTTGAAGAGGAAAAGTATGGGCGATGGAAGAAAAGTGGATCTTATTGTAAAGGTTGATAGATTTCTGTGTTTCTTCAAGTATACTCAAGTTTCTTCAAGAAGATCGCATGACAATTATATGAAGCAATACCGCGATAGTACGAAATGAATACCTTAGCTTTAGGGAACAGCGATTTCCTAACTAAAAAGAAAAAGTACATGAACGTCGCGTGAAACGCTGTACAATTTGTACAGTGTGCGAGTAATACGAGAAACGTCACGAAGAGTGATGGTGGTCCCTGTCGTGACGGATAAAAGCTGTATTCTTGTCTATAATAACGTTGCAACGATGTCGTTCCAAGATATCCATCTTACTTTCCGATTCCTCCCTATAAATGTGAGAATCGCCATTCTCGTTCTTCTGCACAAAAAACAGAAAAAAAAGAAACAAAAGTTAACTACGAATGATGAGTAGCGTTTTAGTTTATTTTCTGCTAAAATCAGACCAAGAACATCGGTCAGAAAGAAAATTCAGGATGTTAGCACGTAATACGTTAATTGCGCATGACACTAACGAAAAAGGATCGATTAACAGAAGGGAGGGGGACAAAAAAGAGATACAGGGAAGAAAAGGTGATTAATCGAAATATAATGCCGCGAAAGAGGCTCGCGTACAGCCACCGGAAACGACAATTATGCACACTTTCTGTGCGCGACCGAACCAAATTGCATAACAATGGGCGAAATCGATTTTCAATCTAGCGGACGAAACCAGATGAAAATCCTGTGCTGGCGTATCGAGAATACGGAAAAACAGTCTGCCCGGGCAGGTTGTGGACACGGCCGTTAATGTTCCCTGAAATTCGCCACTTTGAATATGGAATTCGTATAATGAATTCTCCGCCGATTCATATATAACCGAATACTCACTGAATTTCCCACGATCATTTCCACAGGCGTTAATAACCGTAAATAAAACGCGCGAAATTTCCTAAATCCGTATAACCGCTTTTCAAGCTATGAAAAGCGTCAGCCCGAAAAATCAAAAGTATTTTCTCATATCCTGGGAATTCTCCGATCGACTCTATCAAATGAAATTGCACCCTTAACCATTACCTTACACACCGTAACAATATACGCGAACCTTTCAACGAACAATGCAATCACTTTAAGTCCACGGTCAATTTTCTCACGAGAATCGGCCTTCTCCTCGGATATCACACGTTCCAAAAGTTGCTCTCAAAAATCCCCTTCGAACTTTCTTTTCCGTGCCACCTTTATACACGTACGGCAGCACTCTCATTGGCCTCCAGGGTCGCTTTTGTTCAGTTTTCCCATTCGCTGAGAAAACTGCCTCGCATTCACCGGGATTACGTACCGCGAAACTGCCGGGTACACAGAAACTAGCGATGGCGAGGTGGACTGGTCGGGGGTGAAGGTGAAGCGGCGGCGGAAGTTCACGGGACGTTACCGACTCCTTAGCGATGCTGGAACTATTCGGTAATCTGGTTACAAAACCGTGACTCGAACCTCCGATATAAATGGATTCGCTGGTAAATTAAGTGGCTTCGATTCCACGTTGTCTCGCGATGTTCCTTCCACCACGGAAACGAGAATATATATTAACCATTGACGATTTGTGTCGTATTTTTCTTCGTTTAAAGTATTATTCTAGTAAATTATTCTAGTATTGAATTCGTTGCTACTGTCACAGTCGTATTAAAAATCGTGGTCTTCTTTAATAATTTACTTTATGCTAGCATTAACGGGTAATGGTAGAATTGTTGTAAAGCACATTGTTACGAGCCATACTATTATGAATTGCTCATCAATTAGTAATTGTTTGTACTGGAGCGTTATTATTACGGATTGAAATTATTACGCGTATATTGCTATGACGTATATGATAGTGATTAAGGGTATAATTTCTTTTGTATAGTCACGAAGATACTTTAATAATATGAACAAGTATTTTTGAATTTCTGGTGAAGTTTTGATAGTTTACTTTGTGCTTCATTACCAATGAATAATTCGGAAGTGAAATTGATCAATTTTAGTTTGCGTAAATTTCTCAATATTAGTACCGGATCGTAATATCGCTGTTTAGCTTATCAGAAACTTTATGGTTTATTTTGATAGACTTGATCAGCGTAATATATCAATATAGATTTATTTCGAAGATAAAATATCCTCGTTTTTCCACGAGATTTTTATCCAACACAGGAAATCTGATAAAAAAATGCACAAAGCAACCTTTCCACTTTGTTGACCACCGAATTTCTAACTTCGCGTTCTAAAAAAAAAACAAACAAAAAATCTGCCTCACGAAGTGAATTACACGAAACACTAATTGATCCAAAACACACAATTAAATTATCCAATAAAAAGCACCCACCACAAAAAAATACCTATTCTATCTCTAGTAACCTTCGACGTGGCATCCCGCAGCTACAACGCTGGATCCAATTACGAAATCAAAAAATAAAGGGAGGAAAAGAAAAAAAAAAATTGGTTCGCGAAAGTGAATGAACCGAGTTTTCTCATCATTAGCGGCGTCCTATTTTTTTAAGCGTCAATAAAATGTCGATCGAGTCGATCAACATCGGTCGAAATAACTCCGGCTTGAAACAATCGTGTAACGTGTATCGAAGAAAAGGGAAGGCGGAGTGAGGTGGAGAAAATTCACGGTAAAATTCTTGAGAAGGAAAAATTTCGTCGTCGTCGTGGCACCTGTTGGTCGTAGCCTCGCTGCGTCGCGACGCCTGCCATTGCGTCACAGTGCTTGACCTCACGCTCTCTGTTCTAGCTTCCGTCGAAACGGCAATTTTAATCGAACGATATCTTCGATGTTATTTGGTTTCCTTGAAAAAGATATCGAAGTGGAATTTGAACGATAAATAAGTTTTTGAATTAACGATAATTAAGTAGAGAAGAATACAAATTTCATGTTGAATGCTTTGTGGCATTTTCTATATTTTATATAATATAAAATTAGCTGTGGCACATGGAAGGTTTAAGGAACGTAAAAGATCATTGGTTTAGCATCTGCATCATCTACCATACCTGAATTTTAAATGAAATTTCTAACGATCGTATCTGTGAATGTAAATTTAATCCAAATTTTAGTTCCTGAAATTTCATTTGAATTAAAGTTAACAAATTTCGAAAAAAAGTACAATGCGCTTGTACGATGGACAGAATTGAAACTGGCTTTCCACGTGTCGTGTAAACGGTATAGAGCAATGCATCAATACGTATGCGTTTGTCATTCGGGATTCTCGATGGGCGAAACATCTGTAGAACACGTGTACAGATACGCTAGGGAGAATCGAACGTCAGCAGATATTTTGAATAATGGAATAAGGTGTGATTAGTGTTGCAAATAGCGGTATTATTCAAAGCAAGTACGACGTTCAGCTTATTGTACTGGGAAATTCCAGGTCTACTAGTTCTACGTCTTTACCTAATGTTCATTCTTAAGGGAAAATACATCCTGCAGCTTCAAGCATCTACAAGATACTTTGCAAATCTCAGAAAAACAATAATTAAAGGATAACTTAAAGGATAAAGGATAAAATAAAATCACGTTAACTATTTCGGTCAATTCTAATCCTTGTAGATATAAATGCGTACAATGTAATGTATGTGTATTAAAAGTATAGTGACGTGTCAGAAATATCGGATTACATGATAAGTAATTAATTAAAATCAAAATATTGGCTAACTTGATGACAAATTAATTCTTCGTTTCAGAATTTTTTCGACGTATATATGGATCATTCTAGACCTTTGTAGATATTCGTAGATCTTCGTAGATCTTTAGAGACCTTCGCAAACTTTCGTAGATTTTCATAACCTTAACACACGTAGACGCAAACATGGAGAATCGAAAAGGAAAAATTATTTTTGGATCGTTTTGAAACTGCCCAAAATTCTACTAACGAATTTCCGCCAACTCAACAAGAAACAAGCCGAATATGTCGTTGAAGAACTGGGTATCCACAGGTAGTCGGTTGACGTGACGTTCTGAGGTGCGACGTTACCAGATTCGTAGCAGCCGACCCGTGAATGAGCCGAAACGAGTTTCCTCTCGGGCAGCTTGCAATGAAACGATTGAATTTCCTCGTGAACGAGCGGACAGGAGAAATTCAGCCGTAGACCGACCTACGGTCACACAGTGCATGTAGGGCCAAAGTTTCCAGAAAAGGTGACCCGGAAAGCTGCAATCGGCTCGCCATTCTCGCGCTCCAGGTTCGTTTGTCTAATCCCGAGATTATGGGATTGTATTCCAGTACGAAGAAATCGGTTGCGAAACGTGACAGGTTCATTGTCGGGCGACAGGCGAAATTTTCTGGTTCGTTGAAATTCCGGTGCGTCGAAATCTTTCGAATTTTTCTTTCATTCTATGGAACAATATTATTAATTGAAAGGCTCAGAAGCAAATATTTAATTTGAAAAAATGTATAGTTTGTAGGTAAAATTAAACTTAAACAAAAATCTGTCCGATTCTTCCCTGAATAGATTTTGCGCTTCATATTACTACTATACTATTTGACACAACAGGAATGCACTTGCGCTATTTTTCCATCGACTCTTTCGATCAGCATCAGGTTCTATAAATTACATGATTAGTAGAAAATTTGTAAATTATTCAGGTAATGAAAATGATAATATGTACAATTCACAAAGTGGTCAAACGAGGAACTTCGGTTATTGAAGCATGAAATTTATGAGTGTTAAGGTTCTTTATCCAATCCCACTACGTGACTGACATACATGTACGATTAATAATCACACTGTGTGCAGGTGATTGATATCCGGCACAAATCTAGCCTAGTTATTACAACATTTACCCTTCGTCTACATTCACTTAACATTCAGGGTCTCAAGAGAAACGTTCAAGGCTTACTTCATCCCCTAGGAACATACTTTATAGGAACATACATGATAGAATATAGAACACGCTAAAACCAATTTAAATTGAATAAAACGAAGAATCAACAGAGGCAGAAGAAAAGTATTTCTTATGTACAAAAGGTATGTCTTACGTAGAGAAATACCTGCTACCAGAAAAAGTAAGCAAACAGCGTCTAGCCTAGAGAATAATCGAAATAGCTCACGCACGATTGTGAATAGAGTACGCGTATGTATAATAATAAATGGACAAAGGAAATCAAAGCTTGTGGTTAGCGGGAAGAGGGTGAAATTGTTCAGGATTTATTGTAATCTCTCAGAAGTGGAAGTGTATGCTCGCGATGCACGCGATGTATGCATAATATCGCGTAACACGTAACAATTAGCAGGGCCGACACTCGAACGTGGCGTTCCGAGCTAATGTCGGACGTCCGTAATATTGGCAGTAATCCTGCAATAACGAGATCACCGGTAGAACACCGCCACTGTCGCGATTCCAATATTACGAATATCCTTAGCTTTAACGCGCGTTTGCTCTGTCCACCAACTAGAATCATTCCAATGTTTTTGCATAGATGTTTGTTGCTGTTGTTCTAACGTTTCCTTTCTAACTTAACGTCCCGTTGAATTACACCTGGCTTATAGTATTACGGTTACATGGTCAATATACGTTCAACATTATGTCACGCGGTAACGGTGACACCGTGTCAACGCTGAATGGCTCAAGTGCGCGTTCGACATATCTACATTGTAAGTCAGCAGGCGTTTGATACCGAGTAATGGCGATCCATTATTTCCAATCGCTATTCTTCCATCGACAAAGGGACCTTATAAATCATGCAACTTCAATGCGTAGATATACACGTTTTATTTAACGGTCGATGTTGGTTACAGACTTTGTTTTAGCTAATCTTTCTTTCGTGCAATTAGTTATGTTTGAAAAGGGTTGGTATAGCTGGAATGGGAATTTTTCGTGATTGTTTCTTACCTATTTTAGTTACTCTGGTTGGTTTTCACGAGTATAATTGAGTTATGTTGGAAAGAAATTAGTAATATTGGAATGAGAATTTTGCGGTAATTATTTATCGCTAGTCACTATGCTTCGTTTTCGGCAATGTAGTTAAGTTATATTTGAAAGAGGTTAGATTTAAATATATCTAAGCATATATGGTGTTAAAACTATTCCATACTTGTATCTTTTCGCCCTTTCAGAGATCTTACAATAAAAATTCCTGGAATACCGAAACGTTTAGAAGTGGAGAATGGCAAACGTGAATAATTCTGAACTAAACCTAGAGGATTTGAACGAAAGATTTTTAAGATTTATAGGCAACCAAAAGGATATCGTTTACCACAAAATTAGATGCGAAGATCTTTAAGCACCGTTGAAGTTGGTGCTCCTGTGTCATGATACGTGTCAGAGGGTTGAAACTTCGGTAAAGTGAAAGAATCACACGATACCTACACGACAAAGCTTCAAAGCAGCTTTGTTCGAAACCTGTTCCCAATATCGTTAAATCCATTTATCCGACCACCGACTGCGCCGACAAAGCCCTGGAATCGGCCATTGTTATCAGAGAAATTTGTAAGCTTTTTCATTTAACGACGTGAAACCTTGTACATCTAAACTCGCTGCGTTTTCTACTCGTTGTCCTACCTTGAATACCAATTCTACAAAAATCTCGCGGTCTGTTACACACAAGCGTTTTCAATTCTGAGCCCATCGTCAAAGAAGAAAAGACCCGAAAAAATAAATATGATACTATTCCAATCCTTGGACCTAGTTAAATTTCAAAGCAATAGATAACCAATACAGCACCGCGTTGATTGATTCGCGCAATCCTAACTATTCATTCTTCAAAATATCGCGATACTTGATACTGCGATACAACGGAATATACGAAAGGAAATCGTGGATCTGTGTTACTGTTATCAGAATATCATACACCTTCGTGCATTCAACGACCCAATTCCAAAATCATGAAGCTTCGCTGTCAGCTGAACGCCACGATGCGCTCCGCCTCGAACAGCAGCGGGCCAGATCCACTCGTGTTTCCTTCCGAATAAACACGACAAGACGCACAGATTTATCGAGGGGGTCAGCCGATGCTGTCATATCAAACTATCGTACAAAACCTTCGAATCCGATCCAATGCCGCACGAACAAACGTGGAAATCTGGAATATGTAGAATCGATGTTTGCTTCGTAAGAACGTCGACTTTTACAGAATTTTATTCATTAAATATAAAATAAAATGACGTCGATAATATTTAATCATGAAATAGAAATGGAATTCCATGAATTGAAGTTTCCATGTTCGAGCGTAGGCATGAACGACGTTAGATTATGAGATACGACTCCACATATGAAAAAGAGTTAACACGTGGCTGTTCTACAAACCTTTAGGTTTTTATTAGGTACGAACATCAGCTCGTTATAGGTGTTCGTGGTGCATCAGACATTTATAGGGACGTTTCTTAATTAGGTTGCTCCTAATAGGCACACGGAAACAATTAGGTCTTGTACTAATAGCATCACGAACGTGTCGTGAACGTTCATTGGCTGCTGATTCGAAACGTTCATAATTCCGTACTTTCTCGCGAATTTAGAACAGAACCTGATCGTTTCACGTTTAATTTAATCTATAAACGTAATTAAAAGTCGATGAGAAATTTAGTTGAAATACAAATAACCTACGATTCTCATTCTCAACTAGAATTCCGTATTTTCCTCTAAATTTCTGACAAAACTGATAGCATTTATTTCCACGTACATACATATGAATAATATCTTTTCTATTTGTAAGTATGTCGATCTTTCAAATCAACAAGTGACCAAAAATTTCATTCAAATAAAGCTACCCCTTGTCGAATGAAACGAATCCTCGTCATCCCACGCTTATTAGAGAATTGAACGAAAATGTACCACAATCGAACGTCAAACTTTCCCCTGGATTAACGTAGATTGCTCGCGGCATAAGCTTCTTTCTTCTAAACTACTCCAGTTAGTTTCGATAACACGGCAGAAGAGATTCGAAGCAAAATTTCGTGTATTCACAACGAAAGTTATCTACGAAAATAATCGTATTTTCGCGATAAATAGCAAGATTGAAATTATAAAGGAAATATCGCAATGCATACAAATTTACTCTTCGTTATAATATTTATCGACCGTACAGCCACTTCTACACGCCTGTTGACGAAAGAAACAAAAAGGCAATTAGTCGAAGATTCGGGCGCGTCGATGCGAGAAAAAAACCAAGCTTTCTGGATTTATTCGAGATCTACAAAGTCCTGGGTGAAAACATCGACAAGATACGGCCGTGGGGATCTGTAAGGGCATCGTTGGGCAGAGGCATTGCTGTCGAACGCCGCAATAGAGCGCGGAAACGACCGTCGGAACGAGTAACGAATCGGCGCCGGTCGAAAAAGCTGCGATTTGTCGATGCTTCCGCTTATATTACGCTCGTTTGTCTAATCGGCCGGGCCGGGTTGTTACGCGCAGATAACGAAGCAATCGCGAACAGAGCTGACCAAAAAAGTGACCTACTCGATCGCCGCTGGGAGATTGCCGATATCGATATTCGAGAACCGCCGTGTTTCTCGGTTCGGTGAATTTAAGAATTCGCTTCGGATGGATTTTGTACCGTGCGAATGGCTAAAAAAGAGCATTGAGCGAGAGAGAGAATTAAATATTCGTTTCATTATAAATGCTCTGGAGGTGCATTGAATTATACGAAGTGTACGGAAAATAGGAGTTTGGAGGATCGACATTGTGGTTGTTAAAGTTTGGAGATTATTGGGTTTCTCTTAACATGTTGGGCTACTAATGAAACACGTATCCATGAATAGTATCAGTAATAGTAATTATCAAAATGGTTAAAGTGACCAGTTCAAATTTTCTCTTGAATGAATTTTAGTGAAATATATGCATTTTCCCCTTGCTTATTCGTACACCTTTAATTCTGATATCTTTGGTACAAATTTCATACCTTGATCTGAATAGTTCCACCGTTAACTTGTTATTCGGATTGTCTTTGAACCAGCGAATTCACATAATCGCTGAATTAAAGTTTACCAAAGACAAACTAATTTCAGTTCTTTGCTGCAAAGAACAGAGTGCCTACTTGATTTGCTTGGATCTGATGATTTCATCATCGTGTATTCTGTAATCCGTTTGAACCCAGGCTTTCGTTATAACATCCTCGGAAGCTGTTCAGTTATTTATATCACAGCGCAGCAGCGAGATCTGACAGGTCTTAGCAATCTCGATCTTCATCCATTATTCTTTATGCCATTCATTCTACTTCTCTACCTCCTTTTACTATCTTCGATCACCATCTCATCATCTCTTGCGATCGTCCACGAAGGTACGCGTTCTGCTAGTAGAAATTACGTGGAGCTATACTAGCAGACTGCACGAAACCCTGATAACAAACGAGCAAAGCGACAGTGAGAGGGTGCACGCTTGCACACGCATGATCGCGACAGACGCGAACATATTACACGCGTACGCATACGTCGCTCGCACACGGAGCAATTCGATTCGGTATAGGGCATCTGCACGTCGTCGTCGGTGATCGATCGGGTCGAACGAAAGCCCCGGATACGTCGATCGGGCTTGGCTACGTTTTCGTTTCGCCGGTGGACCAGCCGGCCACAGCATTTAATTTATTCCCTTGCTTCCGATCTCGCCCACGCCGATGGTGAATCTAGCCGGCGAATTTCGACGTCGATGCATGTACGTGCCGCTCACCTCGTCCGTTACTCGGTAATCTTGAGCTTTGTCGGGTGGACGAAGCTTGATTGAAGCGCTTTCCTGTCATAGTGAACGCTGCGATGCTCGTAAAAATTATACTGTGATAATTTTCCACGTTAGAATGTGGGTGGTGATACGATCGACGCGAAGGATAAATGAGTAAAAATAAAAAGACAAAGTTTGCTTGACGAGAAGATCCTTATTCCTTGTTTATTAACTGAACAGATCGTCCTCAGTTAATTTGTAATTTAGATCATCAATTTTTTTGGCATAGTAATTTCTTTATGTAACAATTTTTTATACTTTGTCCCATTTTTGTTGAAAATAAGTAATATTATATTTTCGCGTATGTGAAAGCTAAAATCGATTTTACTGGCAGTACTTCTTACCTTTCTCCTATTTTCCTATTACATATGTGTTTGTTGTGATAACGTTAATTATGTTCCTAATTTCTCAGAAAAGTACATAGCTTTGTTATTTGCTCCTATGGTCCTTATTCCACCAAGTCTCATAAAAAATGGTGATTGTGACAACATTAATTACACGCTTAATTTCTCGGAAAGCTACGCAGCTTTGTCATATATGTAATTCTAAAATCTACAATGCTCTACGAGCCTGACAGAAATAGCAAAACCGACAAAGATAGAATTATTACATTCCTGCAATATCAACTTCAAGTCGCACGATATCGAAAACTATCCAAAAGCCCGGTTGAAAAGAAAATAACTAGTATTTTGGGAAAATTTGAAGATTCTTGGAATTTATACATATATACATATATATATAGCGGGATCTTTATTGAAGAGCCCGAGGCTAAACGAGGGCATGGATTACCGTGTAATCGCTTTCGTTCGCGTATTTTCGAGCGGAAAAAGATGCCAACCGTAATCTCCGCGTTTCCATTCTGCTTCTACTAGAAAGACCAGAGAAAGTTCGCCAGTGAAGGGGCATTAAGAAAAGCGAGAGCATTGTATTGAAATTGGAGCCATCCAGATAATCCGAACTTACGCTCAAGCTCTTCCCAAGTTTTTCCAGCTCGTTACAACGATCGCTTTCTGTTCTTAGTTCACGGTGGCCCCGCGGAGAATTTATGGCGTTCGCAAATCCACTTCGAGTCACTGATCACGAAGCATTAAAACTGCTACCAACCGGCGAGAAAAAGTGCGAAGCTCTGTTTCAAATTCGCTTTATAATTCGCATTCGGAGTGTGTCGAATGAAATCGTCGAGCCTCTCGCAGTAATTTCTCAAATTGTAATCTACGATAAGACTCTGTACGATATTTTTTTAAGTAACTGGTCGTTCGAAAAAATTATTTACGATCGTTTTGTCTTGTTTTGATCTTTTCTCGTATTGGAGAAGATCAAAAAGATGTTTAAAAATGAAACAGAATGTGGTTAGCGGCGAGAATATAGTCTATTCGGAAGTTGAAAGCTTGTTCTATGAGATAACTAGGTGGTTCAGGAAATAGATGTACCCGGAGAAAAAGCAGTCTAACAAGAAGTTTGATGTGGAGCGATCAGAGTGCTTGAGCGCAAATCAAACGAACAAAGTTGTAATCCCTCGTAGCGGGCAATTAGGTTTTTTATCGTCGAATTTTCTTTTCTGCTCGATTCTGTTTTGAAGAATTTCCCGTTGAAACATTAAGGTTACTTCAGTTGCGGAAAGATATTACTAAGGAATGAAGTGCTTCGATATTTTTCAAACGATCTCGAAACTCTTAAAACTTTCTGACATCTTCTGCAGTTGATATAATGAGGAAAGAAAAAAAATTCGAGTCCGATTTCATTGAATTTCTAGTAAACTTTAATCAGTAAAAAAGTTCCCCGATGGGAAGCTAGCTCTAAGGCAACGGAAGGAACGAAAAATGGAAATGAGAAATTCCTCCAAGAAATTCTATAGGATACTCTTAGCCCTTAGCACCGGAAACCTCATTCTCACGTATACTAAAAGTTGCATCTGAAAAAGCTACATCAATCACGAGACATCCAATCACGGTGACACGATCGAACATTTGAAAGGAGTCCTTCGAAAGTGCCCTTTCCCTATTCACGAAGGAAGAACGATCTTGCGTTAAGAAACTCCGTCGAGTGTTCCAATGAACATCTACGATAAGACACACGGTATTTCAAAACTGTTATGACTCGAAATAATTCGAGCACGCGTGTTGGAGGAACATGAAAATCGTTCAAGGACTAAGAATTGAAAATGATGAAAATAATATTTCACCAATGTTTCCTGCTAGATCGTTTAAAAAACTCGGATAACTTCCTAATAAACTGCTCCAGATAATATTGTTGCAAGTATCCAAATAACCTTTTTATCGAAAAAGAAAAATAGATCGAAAAAGAAAACTTTTAAATTTTACTCTTTTAACGAACCACGGGTTCAAGATTTTCACAATATTGCAAGAAAATCGAGTCGATAGTAAACCGACACTAAACAACCAATGAACCACGCGATGTACCAAGTAACATCCACATAAGAGGCGAAAAGGCTGCAAACAACCGCGTATGACGTTGGTATTACCGTAAAGCGAGAAGAAACCCTGCCGCGTTGTAATGTAATCGAGTGGACTGACGCCCGTGGGCGAGAATGGAAAGATGGCTGGCTATTGTAGCGGAATGCGTCTGAGTTGAGATCAAAATTTGGTCGCCGGTATGATAGAAAGAGAAAGAGAGAGATACAGTGTCGCCATGAGCATCGAGACGGTCTTCTCATCCTTTATCCCATTTCCAGTCTGGCTCTTCTTCGCTCGAATAGCTGTGAATCTGGCTAAGACCGAATTGGCGAATTCTACGAGCTGAATCCTGAGCCTGATCGCGCCGATCAATGCCTTCCTTGTGCCTTTCCTTTACTCTTCGTTTATACAGTCGAAAGGAATTGAAGTGTTGAAATGGCAAATGATGCAAATAGCTACGATGAGTGGAGAATAAAGAGAAAAGAAGAACTTTTTATCAATTCTGGACATTAAATCGTAAATTATTTGAATGTTATGTCGGTTTCTAATGGTCTCTAGATTTACGGTTTAAGAGAGAATTAGAAATTCGTGGTAGCTATAAATGGCTAAAAGTGTATCGGATTAATTAAATTAAAAGACTACCGACACTATCGTATCCTTCGATAACAGCAAAATTAGTTCCTCCGATTTCGAAAGACTAAAATAAATTATCGTAGTCCTTGTAGCATCTCACGTATTTCACGAAAAATTGAGCTAATTTTAATAGCGAAAGGATATTGACGTAAAGGTTAGGTCTGGAAACGAATGTCCATTCTTTCCACCAAAAAAATTAATTAAATCGTGAATATCGATATCTAATCAATCGAATAATTTTCCAAGATATTTTTTCATCGATTACATTGAACGGCGACGATAACGAATGACGAAGTCACAAACACCAGCATCAATGAGTGCTATAAACAATCTTGAGTAAATGGTCTTTGGAATACTAATGAAGAAACATCTCTAAAGACTCGCTGATATGTTTAAAGTTCATATTAATGGGGCTGGTTGTTGATCAAATTCATTAATCCTTTATAAACGGTGCCAGCGACATGAGAACGAGTTAATCGGCTGGGCTGCTCCGATCGCACTTGATGGATGGCGTGATACTGTTACAAATTGGCGATTTAATTAGACGAATTGTTATCCACCGCGCCACTGGTTTGCAGCAGACTGTGTTTGATTTGAATCGTCGATATAATGAAGCGTTATATTACTGAATGCATTAAATTCTGAATGCGTAATGATATTTCTTTCTCAAAAAGTAAATTGAAATATATAATGAACGATAATTATGCTACTGTGCGTATTGAATCTCGAAATGATAAGTACTTTAACTTTCTGTTTGTTCTTCTACTGGAAGGATTAATTGATCGAAATGTTGGATAATAATTTCAACTCTACTCTATTCTGATTAAATATTTTATTTTGCTGTGATACTGGGTCATATTCGGACTTATTGCGCCACAATATCAACCATGTACTGTGATCTCGCGAAAAGAGGAAAAGAAAATTTGAGAGACAAGCAAGAATAACCAGCGCAAAAGAAACACTTCGTACGTGCATGCTGGTTCAGCCGTGTCTCCAATGTCTGGCTTCTTTCATTTCGCGTTATTGCAACGTGAAAACGACAAACTGTTCTTTCTGCTTGCGAAGAACGATTCCGGACTACCCCGGAGAAATTTACAGGTCTCGGTGTTTCGCCGTGACATCCCGCGACTACTTTCATGGCTCATAAATATGTCAAAAAATATAAAACACTTATTACATGTGATAGATAACGAACTCGTTCATCAAATGTCGGTTACAAATCGTAGTTATTAAACTGTGACAATTCGCATTCATATTGAATAATGAGCGAGTATATTTTTCAGTAAATTTATAGAATTTCCCCCTACTGTGGCGTATTATAGGTTCCATGTTTCGAAGCAATTTACGTATATCATGAATAATTATATTATAAATATACATATGTCGGAGATGAAAGGAAAACCGGAGCCTTCCCTTTGCAATTTTGGAAGAGTTCTCTAATGCCTTAGCCTAGATTTTATCATAGCTGTAATTAAGCAATGGTTATCATTCGATCTGATTGTGATTGTTCGAGATTTGTGATAGCGAAATTGGGTTCGAGGTGACAACTGGTACAGCGCCAAACGTAGCCACGGTCACGGGATAAACGGTTTGCCTGACGAAGGTATGGAGCGGGTGTATGGTTCTCCCTAGAAATGTGGTTGTGGCGGCATACGGCCTCAAGAACGGGCCTGACCACATAGGATTGTACTTTGGAGGTGTCGATATAATGGGACACACGTTGCATTAACAATCAAACTCTAGACAGAAACTGCCTAGCAACGGCGTTTGGAACTTTCTCGATGCTTCCAAAAAGTATACAACAAACTCTTGGCAGAAACTGCCTAACAACGGCGATTGGAACCTTCTCGATGCTTCCAACGAGCATATAACAAACAAATGCAACCGTACAGCAAGAAAAATTTTCATCAGATTATCATTCGTGTGATCGCCTTGAAAAGTGATACATCGAGCAGTTTACCGAATGTCTCAGCAATCGTATTTTTGTGCCTAAAATTATTCTACGCATAGTAAAGAGTTATCCCGTTGACCGTGGATTCGTTTGAACCCAAGAACATTGTTAATAGCGTTCATTAAACTCATTATTCGTAGAACTTATTATTCGTAAAACATATTATTCGTTAATCTTATCATTCGTTAAACTTATTATTTGTTAATCTTATTATTCATTAAACTCAATATTCATTATACTTTGTAAAATCTTGTATATATGCGTAAATATAATCTCTGTTTTGTAAAACGATGGCTAATTCAAACGAAGAATTGTTACGCGCCCTAAATTCTAATGTTAATCCGACATATATATAATGGTCTTCCAACACAGTATTCACATTTTTGGTGAGTTTAATGGAAAAGCAAACAGAGCGAATCATGTTAATATCGCATTTACGACACATGATTATGTTTTATAAATAATTCAATAAACAATGTTATTATATAAAATTTTTGTTGAAACATTTATTTGGTTTGTACAAGGCGAAGGATAACAATTACTTGCCTGTGAATTAAATTTTGTAAGTCAAATTATTTTACACTCGCTTATATATTCAACTGAATACTTTATAAAATAAACAGATAAAAGTACTATCAGTGCAACTGCGTCCATATTACGCGATTGTTTCTCAGTAGAGATAGTAATACTGAAATAATTAATCGTACTAGCTTGTCACTGAAACCTTCTTATTCGTCCTGCTATTCATACAAAGCTTCGTCTTTTCGTGTATCATTTATAAATCGTTTTCCTTGTTTTTTATGAAATAGTTATAAGCGCGAGCAAGCAAATTCCGACGCTGCATGAAATTAATTATTTGGCAGAAATCAGGCGTATAATCATGTCAACTGAACGTACGCTAATTATACCGCGATCACGTTGCGAAGACGCGATGCAATTTCACCAGGCTGTAGCCATTTGAAACCGAGCTGCTCGCGGTTAAATATTCACCAGCCACTAACCAACGGATTAACAGAAATTTGACAATTAATTTCGAAAATTCATAGCAGGTTATATCATCATCTGGCGCTATGATAATCCTTAACGAAAATCATTAAAGCAAAACCTCTTTAACGATCGAACTGTAAAATAAATTGCAAAGTAAAAATTCACCGTTCTAATAAAATTGCCAGCGTACTATCTCAATAGCTATAAAATGTAACACGTGTAAACAATTAAGCGTGCGATTAAACGTGTTCCAGTTGATAAAACCGGTAGAACAGCTACACAGAAAGCTCCAGCGGTACCGATACCAGCCGTGAAACGCGGAGATAGGAACGCCGCTTTTTTGCACCGCTTTATTCGTCCGAGTAATTTTTATAATTAAAGCGCGCACACTCGCGGATCTCTGCCGTTTTTTCTCTCGCTAGCCCGTATTCGAACCAGTTGAATGCTCGTGTTTTGCCCGAAGTATTCAAAGCGTAACTGGTTCTTGGCGGATTAAATGGTAATTTCCCCTGATCTGCCTGACCTCCTGTTTCTTTTTCCTCTTCTAGCTCTTAATTTCCTTAATTCTCTTAGTTTTTAATGTGTAAACGAACCAACGCGCTAACGATCGTAGATACACGGGATGACAAAATTTATGGAGCGACATTTATAAAGTTGAATCTAAGTATTAAAATGACGAAGAAAATTTATGTAGAGAAATATTATTTGAATCTTATTTTTCAAATTATACGTTTTCTATCTATTTCGTGTTTATCCCCCATTTTTCATAAACAAGATATTACAAAATTTGAAGAAAGATATTACAAGCTCGGAAAGATACGAACACAAATTAGTGAGAAGGCCGATAGAGCTAATTTTCTCAATTTTCGACGTTCGGAGCGCCGACTCCTGAATATCATAGGCACGTACAATTTCGCGATGGTTTTCCTGTCGATTACACGAGAATTCATGACAATTCTGGGTTGGGACAAGAGCGGCAGCGTTTCATAATAAATCGGGCAGCGCGACATCTCGCAATGGCGCGAGGCTGGTTGCATATTTAAGGGGCGAGCTTGTTAATGCGACAGGAGCGCCACAGCCGGTGAATCACGGGCCACCGCGCCCAACGGTGCGAATGGGGCTTAACGCGGAACGAGCGGAGGAAACGTGGAGCAAAACAGGAAGCAGCCGTTTCCATGGACACGCCACTGGTATTGGCTTAGAATCGGCTTTTCTCCGACTGCATTTTCATACCTCGCGTATGCTTTGTCACGCATAAAAGCGAGATCTACCTCTCATGTACGTATTGAATATGGTCAAGCCCCCGGTCGTGTTCCGGGGACTGGCGAGAAAACGAAAGCTCTCAGCTAATTACAATGCTGAAAATTCTGTAATATAGCTGGAATTCTACGCGAAACAGACCACCGGTTCCACATCCGAGGATAATAACTTGTTCTCAGTTCCGGGAAGGGAAAAAACAGAAGAGAAAATTGCTACTCTAACTCTATTCCGAGCCACTGCCGTCTTGGCGGAATCTCCGTAAGAAAGTTAGAAACAATCTCGACGAAGCTGAAGGCAGCCGTGCGAACGTGCTGCGTGAACAGCACAACGGAAGTTTAGGAATTTTACGCACACCGAATATCCTCTCTTGTTTGTTACCTCCGTTTTATCGGGTACACCTGTTTTTCCACAGTTAGTGGAATCTACTTGTGCTATAAGTTTCATACGAGACATCGTTTCCCAAGTTATTTGGGCTACGTGTAGGATATGAAGAGAATATGGAGGTTAAAAGTATCTGGCGGTTTTGATATAGCAGATTGAGTTCCTCCTTACCAAGCTGTGACCTAGAGTCTGATTCTTTGCAAGTCAAAAAATTTTCTATCGCTTTTTAGTTCACATTCTTGATAACTAGAATAGTAGTAGAAGCTTAGCTGCGATGTAGCGTTATTAAAAATTCGTGATATCAACAGAAAACGGTAGGGAAATAAAAAAAGAAGCAACAGTCAAGAATAGAATTCTTTCCAGTAAATACAGAATTTCCTTCGTTTTTCTCGTAACCTTTACTTTCTGCCTTGCTTTCGTAAAACTGTGCGTGACAGTGCGGATATACAAGTATAAAAGTATCAGCGGAGAGAAACTTTCCGTATAAAACTGAGATTTCTCAAGTTTCTTAAAATAACTCCAAAAATTTCCCTTCGCGGCAAGAAGCACTTGCAGAAAGAGCATTATATATGTAATATGAAAAACAACAGGAAAGGGAACAAGTATTCTTGCCCGAAAATACACCGCTGTATGCGTTTCTGTAAGTTCTCAAACAGAGCTGCAGTGCTACACAAATTTGCTGTAAGCTGTCTCTCTTCGAGGGCGAAGTTGTGCATCAAAAATACTTTGGAAAGAAACAGAGGAAACAAGGTGTAGAGCTGGTAACTTGGACCAACCGCTGCGACGAGAAAGGGAAAATAATCTCTTCGTAAATAACCAGATCCTCTCTCCTGTATCTTTGAAACTCGACGTTTCAAACAGAGGAGAGGTGAGTTTCCAGGAATCTCGTGGTCCAAAAACAGAATCATAAAGCATGTCGCGTGGCCGTACGCTCGAAACAATCGCGGCCAGCTGAATTCGAGGATTAATGGAAGCCGATGAAACATCGAAACCGCGGACAACGGCGCATGAAATATAAATTCCGTATCAACGGGAAGCCAGGAGAAGCGGCGGCGAGTGAATCGGAGCGTCTTCGCAACGGGATTATTCCGGGCACAATGAATTGCACAGCGAATTGAGAGAATCCCCCTTTTGAACTTCGTTGCATCGTACGAATGCGAGAACAAAGGGACATCTCTGCACAAAGGAGCCTGCAGAGAGCACCTGAGAACACCAGATCCGCCCCCTCTCTTTCTTTCTATATCTGCCTTCGTTTCAAACGGCTCGGGGTGTCTTACGAAGGAAAAATATTTATCTTCTACCCGCTGAATGGCCGGAAACATCCGGTCAAAATCGATTAATAAGAGCGAGGGATAGAGACTTTCGTATTCATCTCGCGTTGTTCTTGCGACGAGTCTTCCTTTGAAGAAGGAGCACCTCGTTTATTTGATGAAACGTATCGTTTTACTGCTTAAAATTTCTACGTTCTAAATAATATTGTCCATCGTGGAAATATGTTAATTAACAAGGCAATATAAATTTCGGGACATCTCAAGGTTCCTCGAAGCTGCTGGAAAATGGACGCAAATGTGATTTACGGAACTCTGTATTTTATACTTCTCCGAATAGTCATGCAGGGATAATTCTACTTGAGCAATTTAAGCAAATGGTTGAGGATCTATTAGATCAAGAACGGAGGAACGTTCAAGGTGTAGAATAAAGAATCTATCGAAGAGAACGTTCCGAGGTGCGAACAGAACAAATGGAGTCGAGGATGATTAGAGATCTAATGGAGTTACAACTTCTTCAATTTGAAATCTAAAAGCTCTGAAAGGTGTAAAAATCGGACGATGGAACTTTAATTCTGCTGTGGAAATTTAGTTTGACACGGTTTTGTTAACGCCGCTACGTCAAAATATATCGTTAGTAGAGTGTATTTTGAATTTACGAATGAATTATAGTCGCATCACGATCTCGAACGGTTTTCGCCAGGGAAACGAACATGATTAAAACGAACGCGACGCCGACTCGATGGAATGAACATTCCGAAATGCTGTTGCCAGCCGCTGCCTGGTAAGCCAGAATATCCCTGCCGTGTGTTTCACGATATCGAATAAGAGCGGCCGAGAATTCGTATAAAATATTGCGGACGTTTTATATGAGTTCAGCTATCAGACAGGCGGCAGACGTAATATACGTAGGAGACGCTTTAAAAATGCACATCGGTATCGTAGCAGATAAATCCGGAATGCAATAGACGAAAAATAAATACCGTATATCCCTGTTGTCTATGAAATATCAATTTAAGAAATCGCGACGTTTCATATACTGTGGAAGCAGAGCACAAATTGCATTCCATCCGAGCGTTGTCTTTAAAAATTCCCTCGCAAATATTCAGTACCATGGGATTAAACGAAACATAGGATTAAATCAAATTGGTATTACTTCGTTATAATATCAACGTTGCGTTTCATTATACGATATGATGTTGCAAAAACGTTGCGTTGCTGACAGATTTTGATTTGTAATATGCCGGATAATAAAATGATAATTAACACAATAATAATTTAACTATATAATCACTCCCACTTAAAGAGCTTTTATTCTTAATTCTTTCAAAAAACTAACTTGTGAACGCACTTTTTCCAATGATCTCCTCTTGTTCACGTAGTTACATTTTCTGTCTCTTTGCTCTTCTAGCTATTTTTTTTTTTTTTTTTTGTTCTTTTTTTCTTTTTTATTCCTAATTGTTAAAAGCAAATAGTCCCACTGCTTCTACGATACCTAAATTTTCGCTTTACTCCGCCAAATTTCTCATACAACAACCCCAAGAGGTCTGCAAACAACCTACACGATAACGTTCGGTTAATAACTAACACTTAACGTCCTTTCCACGAGATTTCTTCGGAACGTCGGAGATAATGCGAAGAAGAAACGAAGAACGGAAGTGGCGTGTGGTATATAGTGAGAAAAATTGTCTTGCGAAGGGATGAGCCGGAAGTTTGAGCACGGGCGTCCCGCAAAATTAGTTTCGTTCAAGAAAAATGAACCATGCTCTCTGCTCTGTAACGGCTCTACCGTCTACAATTTCTATAGCTATGGTCGGTTAAGCCATCGCAAAAGCGTGTAGGAGAATGCCGATCGATACATACGACAGAGGACGATTCGATTCCGAAACGGTATCAGTCGTCCCACGGTTATCGTAATTAACCAATTAAAACTTCCGGACGCGCAATTTCCGAAATAATAACCGGCTGTTCCGCGTTGTGATTATATTCGACAGTTCGATTAATGCTCTAATTAAGCGGTCAACAACACGTCAAATGTAACAAAGCCGCCATCAGTTCGACTTCGCGATTCCACTTTGATACGACTCGATCCGAGAACAGTTCGAAAATACGTCGAAGTTTCGACTCTTAGTCAGTTCGTAAGCGATGGACGAAGTCTATAGCTGCTTGCAGCGTATTCAAAAGATGCAACTGGAGCGTTGAAATTCCTTGCGAATATTAATAAGCAGCGTTAGAAATATTTTACACCTCGTAGATAATTTTCATTATCTTCGTCGAGTTGAAAATTAATCAACGCCTTCTTGTGTTCTGCCAGAGATCCAGGGAATATAACACCAGCGAAGTTAATTTAATTTCTAATTTGCTTTTCAATCCGTTGCTCGTCAAGAACTCAATGAAGCTAACAGTAATTCATTCATCATCGGGTCTAAATTATTTGATAAAAGAAGCCTATGCAGTGGTGTGCAAAAATGCTGGGACCATTTAATTAACTTCTAAAATGAAAACTATATTTGTGGTGTTATTTTCATTCTGTCCTTACTTCCAGAATGTTTTCAATTAATTTCACATAAGTAATGTTTTATGGAACCTTCTTTCCTCGTTGAATAATTCTTCGGTAATCTCTTCTCATACGTATTATCCATTATTCTCCTTTCTGCCTTCGGTCTCTTAATATTTCTCGGCATTCGAGTTTTCACTACTTAAATCATTCCACATATGTATATTTTGTAACGTTCAATCCAGAACTATCCATTGGAGGATTTCTGAGAAATAGCTCCTGTACAGTTCTACGTATAAATATTTCCTAAAATTATTCATAGAGGAAACACGCGTTTATCACTTGTCTAAATAAAATACATGAAGAACCAGAATGGAATATCATGAGTTGAACCGGTAGCGGATCTTGGACGACACGCAAGCCAGCAAATTCGGTTTATTCGGATATGAGCAATAACCGTGCATTTCCATGGGCCGAGGCCAGCTTTCCTATCACTTTAAATCCGATTGCTCGTATCCACGCTCATGTCGACCAAGACTGCTCGGAAGAGCAAATATCATTCGAAGCGGATCAGATTTCGCGTTCTCCGGACAGCCAGCGTCCGATACATACAGGCTTATTCCCCTTTTTATTCGTGCCACGCGAACGCTCCAACCCTCGCGATAAGCCCGGATCATACGCTCCCTTTTTCCGATGAACCACGATAATTTTACTAGCGACTTTCCCTAGCGACTTCCTGTCGTCGCAACGACGATATTCAGTCCATTTGGGACGCGTCCTTGAGGATTGACAAATTTTCTTGGTCGATTCTCTCGGGCTTAGTTCAAGAGGAGAGATAATGGCTAAGCAACAAGCAATTCTCTGTTAAATTGGAAAAGTTCGTTGTGTAGATGAAATCGAAGACAAAGTTGCAAGTGAATATATGCCATGTTTGTGAGTTGAAGGTGTGATATCGGTGGAATTAACTCCGAATAAACACTGTGTAGGTGTTATATAAAAGACTGAATTTCTTTGCAATGGGACAGAAATATCATGATTACGTTAATAAAATTTCCAATCGTTCTGAAAAGCTACTTATAATTATTTATTAATATAATAAAATGATAAAAATATTTATAAATATTTATGGCACGCTATTTTAAATCGCAGAGACCTCGATTGCATCTCTGACGTGTATAGTGGACTTCTGTAAATGCATCTGATATGATATGATATAAATGACGCTGATACATGTTTCTTTACCTCAAGAACACAATAATGTTGAATTCATGCAATTTTATTTCACTATCTTAATGAGTTAAGTAATTCGTCCTTTTGTATTTCCTTAATGGATGATCCCTTTCTTCTGGCTACTGAGATCAAGTTGAATCACATCGATTTCCCAAAAAAACTCGTATATCCTTGACAAGCAGAAGAGCCATAAACGCTACACTGTAAACGCGAACGTGCTCGGATCTCACTTCGTAGATACATTAACGCCTCGAGTAGAAGCAAAATCTGGTTAGCAACAGCCAGGAGTGCAAAAGCCCTGGGAAGCTCCGGGAAACTTCTTGTCCTATTCTGAATAGTTACCATGATTGTACAAACACATACACGTCCGCGTGCACGTCTATATACACATATACGTAGGAATAAAACATTTCAACGTTGAATGGTAACGAAACGACGAACGAAAATTTATGACACATCCATTGTTTCTCTGTATCCCGGGTTGAATTTCAATATTTTATTATCGGCACACGGAGAAGCCGGTTGGTTATTGTTAAAGGGAAAATAAATCGTCGTTGAAACGAGATTGCTTTTGATAACAACGTTGTAGGTGCGCGGCAACGTTCGAAATTTGAACTTATGAATTTTCCTGGTTTCATTAGCCAAGTAAATCCAACCGATATTCTCGACATTCTCGCTAATGTGCACGGTTAGCCAGAATACGCGATGCCAATATAGCCGCAGTTCTTACTCGAAAACCGCCGCTGATATTATTAAATTACAACTCGCCGAAAAACGCAGAAAAGCTCGATATCGCGTTTCGTTGGCTGAATATCGCGTGCGTCGTTCGCGTAATACCATTGCAACATGTCTGCCATTATTATGTAATGAATATTTAATAATATCGATACACACGATGTTTCGTTGTATCAGTTTCAGGGGAGAGCAGATTTCCAGTCGTAAACGATTTAATTAAGCGATCCTATCTCGGCCGCGAACTACTTTCACATAAATTATCGTTGCCGAATTTTCTCGTTAATCCATAATAAATAGCACACGCGAAACAAATAACAGTATTTTGCTCGATTAACATGTTGCGGCTTTGCGTTTGATCGGAATTAGCGCACGAATTTCGCTAGAAATACTCGGTTCTATTCGTAACATAGGATGGTTGGTTCATACTACAGTGAATATCCATTTTTTATGTTTTGGAAATTAGTTGATAGAGTTAGAAACAGTCGATACATTTTGCCGTTCATTATTTCTTATGAACTTTTTCAGAAGGTAAATGTCGTTTGATAGACGATACTTTTAGTTGGACGTGAAATGCATCGTTTGATTCTGATGCAGTTGTCGCGGATGATGATTGACGCTGCCAGATGAAAAGAGAGTTTTGCGTTTCGTCCCGGGACTACCGGTGAACTCGTCATTAAGGCTATGCCCAGTAGTCCCTGCCTTAGACGTAGAGGGAGTCTCGCTAGGTGCAGTATTTGTATCATTCGCTCGTATATTCGACCGTTAGCGAGATAGACAGACTCGTTGTCGTCGTAGCCCTCTGGTGTTGGCGGTTGGTACCCGCGGATCGCCCGGGAGGTGTTGCGCCGCGTTGATGCCTCGACCTGTCGGTACCGATCCGCCACACAGTCTTCGAATTTTTATACCCGAGTCTCGGTCTTGTTTCAATAAATAGGAAGACTTTTAATGCTTTATAATACGTAGAAATATTAGATTGTAACATAAGTTTGTTTTTGCGTAATCCCCTAATATTTAGCCAACGGTGGAAACTAGACGAATATACAGGGTGGTTGGTAACTGGTAGTACAAGCGGAAAGGGGGTGATTCTACGCGAAAAAAGAAGTCGAAAATATAGATTAAAAATTTTTTTTTATTTTTTTTTAATTTTTTCATCGAGACAACAATCTACAGTGAGATCCGTTATAACGTATCGCATGCGTACCGAGCGAAAATTCAAAATCGATTTTCTCTACTTCTCTTTTCGCATAGAAACTTCTCTTTTCGCATAGAATCACCCCCTTTCCGCTTGTATCACCAGTTTTACCAACCACCCTGTATATTGCAAGGTAATACACATATTTTTTAATCTTCCCTAAACCTCGTTATTAATCTTTTGAATAAATCAACGTTTTGAATATGTAGTCTTTTCCTTTCTTTTTTCTTCTTTCTTTGAAAGATATATGAGTACTCTGTGCATATAATAAGTGAAAATTACTGCAGATGGTTTCAATGTTCGAGTAGACGCACTCTAGAGAATTTCTCTAAAAGAAGTCGCAGCGGAACGACGTGTAGGAATTAGTATACTGTGCAAATTGGCGAGCCAATTTACATTTGTAGAACGAACTTCGCGATGTGTACACCTACTCTCTTGTGTCCGCTTCAAACGAACTGTCGTTTGCTTATTTCCCCTATCGGTGGCGATGGTTCGTTAACCCTTTCACCAAGCTTTTGTTATCGGAGATGTAAAAGCTCGAGATTATATGGCAAAACGCTTGTACCTTTATATCATGCACATAAGTTTCTGCATATTTTTTGTATGCTTGTTAAAAATACGCGGGAATGTTGTAAAGATCGCTTGAAATTATTTTCAAAAGCATCAAGATAGCGGGCAACTGTACAAAATAACGGCGAACGCATAATAAAATGAAATAAATTTTAATTTCGTATCTTTTTACCATTTGGTTCTAGAGGGTAAATTATATATCATAATTATCATATTAATTTAATGAAAATTGTCCAATTACAATAGACTGTTGTAAGCTTGAAATATACGTGAATTCTCTTACTAACTGATTCTATATTTTAACGTTCAATATTGTCATTAAATGAGCAATTGAATAATTCTTGGTCTATTATATAAATTAAATATACAATTTGATCTTATTTATATGGAACGAAATTACTAATATTGATTCCACATGAAACACGTCAAATTTTGCGCTTTCAAAGGATCAGTAATGCTGATAGAATATATCATAATGGAATAACAGAGGCGCATGAAATTTATCGAAACACCCGAAAGGACTTGTTTTATGGCTGCACCGCGATACAGTTGAACAAACAGGGGGATCAAAAAAATTTATGGAAGCCCTCCATTTTGCGAGCAAATTAAACGTTTCCAGGAATCGAGAGGGCGTCGAAAGAATAGAATCGACAAGTATAATGCTGGTGGCAATTCTATAACGCGTTCGTAACAATCGTAATTTGTATTTTTTATAAAGAAATTTATAATAATCTGATTACGACGAATTTGAAAATCAGCTTACAACGAAAATGACAATCGTTAGTAATCGTTACTAAAATTTCCGATTTGTTCTATATTCGCACTACTTGTCGTGAAATGCATCTGTTCGATTAATTATACTAATACAATACAATAGTTATATTCCCATCATACTCACACCGTTATAATCGAGTGCTAATGCGTTTCTATGATTTTTGTCCGACTAGTTGGTTTCGAAGTTTATAGGCAAAATAACATGCCGGAAATTTCCCTTGAAACACACAAATCCACTTTCGAAAATTCATCGACGGAACAATGACGTGATCGTATTTCATAACCGTTCCGACGTTTCATTTGCATCCCTCGAAACGCTACACATCTAGAAACTCGCGTATTTGACTCCATCTCAAGCAGAGATTGAGAATACATTCAGTGACAAATATGAGCCTCGAAGTCTCACGAAACGTATTGATTTCAATATCAAAAAGTTCAAATAACCATAAACTCGAGTGCAACAGTTGTACAACCTGTCCAACAATTTCCCCTCAGAATTATACATGCAATTATAACTACAAATCCATAACATTACGCTGTTTCTACAAATTGGAAGAATCAATTCTAACGTCTATCAGTCTTTTACACGTCGACAAAACCGAGAACAAACTTTGAAGCCCTCGAATCGTGAATCAACCAACCAGATAAGGAAACCCATAATTTCTCCGAAATTTTCATCCAACACGACGACCACCTTCACGATTCACGATCCAACACCTATCCTTCATCCGCAGCCGCAATCATGCCTGGTGATGGTCAAACACGGTGATTTCGACGCGGTGCGTTAATCAAGGGTCCAACTAGCGTCTGATACGATAAAATCGGAGCTAGAGCCTAAGCGGAGGCGTTTCTCTCTCGGCTGATGTTATCGATTCGAACAGCCAGCGGTGCGCTTCTGGCTGCCATCGCGACAGCCGTTTATGTACACGTTTCCCGCGATATGACAAACAGCATGACGCCGTGGCGGCCATAGAGTACGCAGCTCGTTGATACGCCGTGAAATGTCAGGCCAGCTTTTCGTGCGTCCATGCGCACGGTCAGATGAACGAGCTTCGAGGACGTGAGGACTCGAAACACTTAGATAATTATTATTACAGTGACTCGTGAAAGTACACTCCTCGCCAAAGAGATAGCCCAAGTGAGCTATCTTTAATTTCTCAATGACGCGTGTAAAGTTTTTCTCTGTAACGTATAATAGTCTGTAACGTATAATATCAAAACATTATGAGCTCAGGATATGCGGTTCGTTGAAAATAATAATCAACATAAATTGTAACTGACAATAATTACTTATCAAACATATATACTTATTTAATAATGGGTACATCCCTCTTTATTTTCTATTACTTCTATTGTACGATTTGGTATCGATTTATATAGTTTCTGGATGTAATTTTGACTTAACGTATTCTATTCGCGTACAATTGCATTTTTTAATTCTTGTACGTATTGATACTGCTTTCCATTCGCGTATACGTCGTGAACAATTTCTGCCCAGCAATTTTCAATAATATTAAGGTCCGAGGAGCGTGCAGGCAAAACAGATATATTATTTTCATTAAAATATGATTGGACCAATCTTGATGTGTATGCAGATGCATTATCTTGTTGAAAGTTTTAATCAGGTCCAGTTCTGCATGATTATTTATTTGTTCCTTGATTAAATTTATGTATCGGACACTATTCATTCTTCCATTGGTGAACTTGATACTTGTCTTGCCGAAATAGCTGATGCCGGCCCAAACCATCACGTTGCCTCCTCCCATTTGTCGTCGAATTGCCGACATTGTCTCTTTTCTTATGTCATGAAAATAATATTGGAACCCATCAGGACCATCCAAATTGAATCTTTTTCGTCTGAAAATAGTACCCTTCCCCATTTCCATTTCTTTTTCCAATGCATTCTTTCTTTTGCAAAGCGTAAACGTTCTACTTTGTGTTTCGTTGTTAACGAACGTTTCTTTTTCAATTTTAGCCTCTTAATATCTTTGCAGGATAGTGGAACTCGACGAACACTTGAAACACTGGCACTAACACTAGATTTTTCCATTACTTGCTTCGTTGTTAACTGTGAGTTGGAAGGTACACGCAAAATTGCTCGCTTATTACGATCGGATAACGATGACGGCCGACCAGTACTTTTCGTTTTGTCATAATCTTCAACATTTTTTAAGAAATTGTGTATTACTTTACGAGTTCATCTTATTACTTTCGATATTTTTGCTACTGATAACTGTCGCTGTTTTAGTTCAAGAATTTGCTTTTTTTCGGACTCGTTTAATTTTTTTCCGCATCCTACATACTTACAAATTTATAATTTATATAATACTGTACTGTAATCTTTACTCGTTGATAGATCATGAACTACTGAGCAATTTCTAAACATATTAACAGAGTGTGTTATCATTCCGACCTTAGTTTGGAATAGTTTTTCTTTGTTGTATACAAACATCTACGATATTGTGACTTATTTCCAGCAAGCCACATATCCTGAGCTCATAATGTTTTGATATTATGCGTTACAGACGAAAAACTTTACATTCGTCATTGAGAAATTAAAGATAACTCACCTGGGCTATCTCTTTGACGAGGAGTGTATTTCTATTCTGTATTTGTATTCTGTCTCGTACGTGTTATATGAAATATTTCAAAGTTTCATTGGGGCTGTAACGAGACACGACTGTCGTGATTCGATCAAGTATATTTATGGAAACTCATATTTTTAGAAATGTAACACGAACAGCGAGATGATGAGTAGGTAGATGATAGTTTTACTTTATCAAATAATCGTACTGTACGTATCGTATCGTACGCATTAGAGATATAATGAAAAGAGATAGAAACGTTTACAGATATTCGAATACTGTCGCGTGCCACTGTACGTTCAGACAGCTGTCTGATAAAAAAAATCATGGCTTCCGCGCAAAAAATGACACTATGTGGTATATCGTTCGATGGAAAGAGATCTTCTCGAACTTCGTGCCCTTTTACCGCAGCTGTTTCAAGGTTGATGGAGCAGTGCTTTCCGCCGAATGGGAATACTTCGATGCTGTGTTTCAAGATGCTTGAACGCGAAAGTTGTTCGGGCAGTTTTGAATTGAATTTTTCTGGATTTATTAGGTCATCCTATGAGTTCGTGCAGTTTATCGCGCTGCTGTTCCGAAGTTTTCTGTTTTAATATCCGTGCCTTTTTCTTGAGATATCAATGGACCGATATTGAAATATTCATTATCAATTTCGATAAAATTTTTTTGTACAGGTTACGAATTTTATTTTCATCCAGGATGGCCAGAAAGTGCCGATCTTCAAGATCAAAATTTATTTACTGCAGACGATCGAGTCAATTTACGCAACTACGACAGGATGAAATACTTTCACCGTAAATAAGTTTTCGATATATGTAAATCAATGTACCGGCTCTCGATTAAACACGGACAAATGTTACGGGAGATGTGTTAAAACTCATCACGGTACGAATTTATTGGACAAACTAACGTGTCAAGGATTTAGTTCGTCGTAAAATTGTCCTGCTCTGGGTCAAATTCGGTTTTGAATGATCAGTTTCTGGTAGAACTGAGATGAATGAAACTGACTGATCGTTCAGATGATCACGTGCGTCACGAGGATCCTCGAAAGCCTCGAAAAAATAACCATGCAGTTCGATGAAGAAACGCGATCGCGAATTTCTCAAGCAAAGTGGAACGGCGGGCAGTTTATGGTAAGAGGTTCTACTGACCTGTTTTATTGTTATAGAGGTCTCTTAACTGCGGCATTCCTCAGGCGCAATCCTAATCCTCGAGACGCATGCCGCAGCACGGGTTATGAAAATGAAACAGAAGCATGCTTATTCCATTAGCTAATGGTCATTTCTGAATTATTCATAAAATAATAAACGAATTTTATTTAATTTTTATATTAATACAGTCGGTTTCGTTCTGGATATTATATCAAATTACCAAATACCTTTCAATTCCCTGAATGATTCGATGAGATTATTTCGCAGAGAGGACTTCGTAGTTGCGGTTCAGCGCCACAGGAATATTAATAATTGCGTCCATTAGAGGTCGCTACTAAATATCTCGAAAAGCGAGTGAATTTCTGTTTCCGATTGAAATTACTTCCAGATAATAGAATATCCAAAATAGAATATCTTGTCTTATTTTCCGTCTCTTAATATACTTTTCCATGTTTTCTATATTCCATTTTGTTTCTTATTTTGTTACGTTCGTCTCCTTATTATATCTCCCAAGTTTTAATTAAGGCTACTTTGTAATAATTCAAAAATAATTAAACCGCCCAATGGTAAATGAAAAGATCGAAAAGGTTCAGAGGCCAACAATAACTGGAAAACGTAAACTCTAAAATTGAACAGGAACCAAAAGACAAAGCATTCTCGGAAGTTTCTGCACGAGCAGACACTTTCAACAAGTTAGGACTTGGAAGCTGAGTCGATCTATTTGCAGTGTCGCTCGATTAAATCGCATCCTTCCGGGGGTAATTATAATTCATTAAAAGGGAGGAGCTAAAAGGAATTAAACCGGTCGTTCGTGTCTCGGTTAATTAAAAAAGGAGAAGCGTAAACGGTGTTGATGAAACAGAGGACGCGGACGGCGTTCAGCCCAGAGCACGAAGGTCCACTTTAAATTAATTGAAGCACGTAATTTCGTAACTGCGCCGAGTCTTTTACAGGCTACGTATGCAATTATTTTGTAACTTATTTTTTAAAACACTGCCGGTTATCTCTCCATGCCCCTCGCTTTTTTCCATCCCCGTGAGGCCATAAGATCTTCGGGCTATATGCTAAATGTTTTCGTAATTACGTGTAGATTACATCATCTGCCAGCATTTCTTGGTCCATTTGCGACCCAACACCTATCCGCCTCTTTCCTTTAATTAAACATTTGCATCGAGAGTAGCGTGAAATACTTGACGTCTACCTTAGAAAATTGCAAAGAAGCAATTAATACGTTGCTTCCAGAGGAGTGAAAATTAATTAAAAATCTAATTAAAGTGTCTTTAAAGGGAACAATTCCTTGAAAGAGTCAAACGATAACAATAAACGGCAACTATATTTCGTCCGCGAAATTCCATCCCTCTCGCTACCGCCGGGTATCATATTGGTTCACCTGATCGGATATCCTTCCTCCACGTGACAAATGTTCCCATCAGACGCTACGTTACGCCACTACATTTGCCTCGCATCTGAAATGAAGCCCGCAGAGCGGACAGTAGTGGCGCGAGGGAAAAAAGAGGTCGCGGAACGCGAAACGCGTTACATCGATCCAACCATTTTGCACGAGGCAGAAGGCGAGACCGACCGGCTCGTGTCGAATGTCACGCCGGCATCCCATGGAACATGCTCGAATATCAATAAAGCAACGCTCGAGTGTAATCATATTTCACCGGCTGACAGAAAGAACGAATTCGAATCGAGGATTCGCGACCTGTGTCCTCTTTCTTCCTCAACCCCTGTGTATTTCTATTCATTTTGCTTCTTTGAAATCCGACAAATATAGCGAGGATGATAGACGTCGGTCGGATAACGCGTCCGAGCCGCAACCTCTATCCCGATATTCTCGAATGTGACGCATCTAGGCGGTGAACAAGCTTTAGAAAAGGGAGCACGAAGAGAAAGTAAAGAGGTGGTATCGTCTGAAAATCGACGGGGTTGGATCGAAGAACGAAACTTCTCGTCAATTTCCACGGCGAATGTTTCGAACTTCCTCTTCCACCACAGATTCGAAGAATAGAATATACGATGGGATTACGCGGCCTAATTTTCCATGGGGGGGATCCTCTTTATACCTGGCAGGGCGAAATTCATGAATGTTCGATTACTTGATTGGATCTCGTGGAGATAGTAGCGGAGATTACGGGGAATCAGAATTCGCAATTTTCTGCCCCGAAATAATTTATTCCACGGTGTTGTTCAGTCGTTGGAGATCAGGATCTTCCGAGTTACGTTTGAAATAGGATATTCGTGTAAGATAGAAATTTGAATTCTTAGTTAACACTGATAAAATTCAATTTACAAATTGCAACGAAGAAAATTAGAACAGACAAATTGAAGTGCTCGATTAAGGAACAAACAACGGAGTGGTGCATAAAATTTGAATTCGTTATTCTAGCCATAACGCTGTAGAGAAAATCTAATATTATAAATTGACTTAAAAAATTACAGATTAATTATTGCGTTAACGCGTTCATACTTCGTGAGATAATCAACGTAATCCAAATCTCCGTACATTGGTTCCAACTTAACAATTCCAACCAGGAATTAAATCATCGCTGTCTGACAGAAGCTCGTTCTGTTCTTCCGCGAGACGTCCCGCCAAGGAAATCAACACACAGAGCTGTGCTTAATCCCACACCATCGTGAGCCTTAACAAACCGTGTCGCTACTCACACAGCTTCGTCATTGAAGCATGATAATCCACGCACCGGGTCGACAGATACGGATCTATTCTACTTAATCTCGGCAGTGAGGCGTGTAGTTATCGTGCCGCTAATTATTGACACGTACTACTTAATCTATACTACGAACTTCTGCGCGCACCTGTTAATTACACGTCCTGCGCTGCTTAATTCTCGATATTATACGCATTAAGACATCGTGCCGACCGACTAATTACCGAGTCGCGCCACTTGATACGAAAGTTACGAGGTCACGATCGAATCTGCCGACTAAGTACCAGCCTATACCACTTAATCCCGGTATCTTAGCCTGCTTAGGTGTTGCTCTCCGCCACTTCATTCAGCCGCTTGAACACGCCCGTCGTCGTTCTGCAAACATTCGCGCGCCTCGCGTGTTCACCTGGCATGTTCCATGCGCGCGCTTTATGCTCATTACCAGTTGCTCCCGTGGCGACCCGATTATGCGAAAAGAGGAGGCCACACGTTCGAGAAAGAGAAAGAAAAATTTCAGGAAAGAAAGCTTGTACGTAGAGGATGATAACGTTACATCGCGAATCTTCAGTGGTCAGTGCAAACGCGATAAGCGTATTACGTTTCTCCAAAGCTTGCTTTGCTGAAAACCACGTTCTTTTCTGGCTTCGCTGGATACGGAAACAGACGTAGAGGCTGAAGGAACCTAACCAGAGCTCTCAGGCAGCGAATGCGAATCTCTGAGTAAAACGATACCACTTTTTCCTTTCTAGTGATACGATAGGATCTCTTTTACGAATCTGGAATCATAGTAATGTGATATCGTTGAGTGTGAACACTGGGGATTATCGAATGTAATGAATGTGTTTGCTAAATCCATAAACTATTAATTAATTGACGATATTAGTACATTGGTGACTAGACGTTATAGTAGTCAGCTACTTTTCTACGTTGAATATTTTTCGTATAAAATGAGAAATACACACAGTAGCAGATACGTTAACTGGTCAGACTTGTCGAGATGATTACACTCGTGTCTCTCAAAAGAAAGGAAAGATACTTAGAATTTCCTAAAAATCTCTCTCTCTCTCTCCCTCTCTCTCTCACTCACTCACTCACTCACTCACTCACTCACTCATTCACTGAGTAAGCAGTTAAATTTTCTCATCAAATCTACTCATATTTCGTCAGTCAAGTTACAGTCAAATAATATAGTGAAACAAAAAATGTAATAGCACGAGTCAATATATAACTAAAAGCCTAATAAATAGCTTCAGAAGAAACATCAGATCGCGCGTCTGGCGTAAACAAACTTCGTTCCAACGTTCTTAACAGGCTCATCCCAGTTAATCAGAAAATTGGCTGCAAGCTGATGCAGCATCCACGCGATTAAAGCCATTCACGCGATAAATAACTCGCGTCCGAAACCAACCAATAGCTACCTTCTGTTTCTACGCGTGTTTCATCGTTGCTGTAGGGTACAGTATCCATTTGTTTCGAAGATAATGCGTCGATCGCGAGGTCAATGCTTTCACCGCCGCGAGCGCAATGTAAAACGATGATTTCTCATTTCGTACGCTCGTCTTTAATCGTAGAACGCTCGCATCTGGGTCACTGGAGGACAACTGGAGATTCGTTTTCCCGGTAACGACGACGAGTAGAGCGTCTTCGTTTCGTTTTATTTCATGTATTTCTTTCCTGTTCCTCCACTTCATTTCTTTTCGCTTTTGTTTTCAGAACAACTGGTTAAGTAGGAGGGTTTTCATGTGGACCGTGGAGCACAGAAGCGGCATTTCACCCGAGAAACGAGCTTTCAGAAAACGCGCGTTTCCGTGCGGTATTGCGCTGTTCAAGGGACGCGTGACTTTCCCGGCTAGTCGGAAAAGTCAACTCTCGGAATTCCCAACCGAACGTCGCGATGGAATTTTCGAGAAATTAATGGTCGTATATAGAGCGTTGGAAAAGGAACGTTTGAAATCTTTGAGTGGTCGTAATAAGCGCCAAGAAAGAAATACTTCCTCTAAAATATAATTTTGCACCGGCCTTGCAAAGGCTGTAAAAACTGCCTATAAGGAAAATGCAGTTAAGTTACGGCAGCGAGTAGAAATTGTGACAAATGGAGAAAAAGTTCTGTGAATAGAACATGGAAAAATTTATATATGTTAACGACATGTAGTCAAATAGAAACATGTTGGAAACTATTAAAAATGTACGTGCTTATTTTTATGCTATTTAAATATACGCACTATCAGTTTTCAAGTTTGAATTTTCTGAGAACAAAAAAAAAGATAAAATAAATCTGAAACCGTAAAATTCTGTCAAAGTCCCGACAGTTGATATCTCTCCTTTTCCATAGTTAAAATAACCGGTTTAAACTAAATACATTACCATTTACAACTCTCAAAGTAAAACATAAATCGCGATTATTTTCTAGAAAATACGTTCTCCGAGGACGATGCCTTCTGGATCGGTTTTCTGAATTTTGTATGTGGTCCGCGGCACTCGGCCGCATAAACATGCAGGTGTGCATTACGGATACGCTACGCGGATACGCTGCTTTTAAAGAAGGCGGCCCATAAATCTTAAGTTCGTTCCTTCATCCGAGCCGAGGGACTCGCAAAATATAAATCATCATTCCGGATTACGTGACTGACAAGTTTCCACCAGAAAGTTCTTAGCCTTTCAACGCGCTTCATGCAATACTATCTCATTGACGTATATTAACATACAAAAAATCATGTATTTCTTACTCCAACATCTCTTAGTAACTTCAAGTAGAAACGTCTCTTGTTGTCATTTGCAAAAAAGTTACATATACCATTTCATCGATGATACTGTGAAGGAAGCGTTAGTTTGCGTTGCCTTGAAAGTTAAGGAGCATTAAACCACGAGCCATTAGCTCACAAGGATAGTAGAAGATCTTAAGTTAGTTCAGATTTAGTATTGGTTCCTCGCCATAGGTTTCTTCGCTCAAGATACTCAACATTTTTCGAAATATACCTATTTAATACGTCATACCCGAATTTGTTATATTGTTCGTTATTTAAGCTCTAAATTGAACATATTGAATAAATTTTCTACCACTGTCATCGCCTGATTTTTTTCTAAAAAATGGTTATTCGTTTTTCAGGCGAATTATGATAGATTTATCCAAATTAATGAGAAATCGGCATCGCCAGTAAAAGTTTCGTATTTTTCTCTGTTTCAGTCCCGATATCGCACATAGTGGCGCTTGTCGGTGATCCAACGTACCTTCCCTGCGACATATCAACCACTCACGAAGGGGATTCGGTGCACCTAGTGCTGTGGTACCGCGAGGACCTCGGTACATCCGTTTACAGGTAAGAAGCAAATCAATCTGTACACAGTCCTTTATGTGCACGATCAAATAGCCGTGGGTCGTTTCTCTATCTGACTACGACAGTCTGGTAAACCAGGTCGTCGACGAGGCGCAAGGTTAGTGTGGCCGATATCGAGCGAGGCAAGCAGCAGTCTGGTCGCGACAGAAAATTTATTCCACGTCGAACGAGTCGCGACGGTCAACCGGAGTTTCTCCTTCAATGATTCGCCTATGTGACTTCATTGATTATGTTTCAAAGTTAAAGCTTTCGCTCGTTTAACAGCATAACATATAAGCGACATGAAAACGATATATACGTGTTTGCATTTTGAACTTTCTTATACAATTAAACTGATGTTACGACCGTTCGCGGAGAGACGCGGTCGCGAGGAAAACGCGTCAGCGAGAGGCGTAAATTCTCGCTACGATTCGGTTAATCGACGCCGCGAAGTAGTCGTTCCCCTGTTTCGGTTAAGATAACAGAGGTGGTTGAATGAATATGACACAGTACAGTAAGTTATATGTCACCGTTCATTCTAACAACTTATAACGAAGACAGTTACGCTGGTGCGTATGTACGAGATGAGTGAGTGACTGATCTACGGGTGTGTATACCCGGTCGAAGGATGTTGACCGTTCGAAGGATGTAAAATCAGTACTGTCCGGAGACGATGCTGTGGCGAAGGACAGCTAAGGATGGATGTGTCTAGCGCACGGGGCCATCGGATTTGTTGGTAACGATTTTAGTTAAGAGAGTGAGGGAAATAGGCTTCGTCGTTAATTGGTTAAACGAAGGGTCTTAACCGCCCTCGAGAGAAAGTGGTTCGTGGGAGGAAAGTTGCATCATACGTGAGAAAAACTAACTTTCCCTTGTCAAGCTGTAGTAGACAATAGTCTTTAGAAATTCTTCGGAAACAGACGTTTATTTGGTTTGAAGGACCTCTACTAGGAAATTCCTGAGATTTATGGAAGGTACTTGAGACTATTGAGGGTACGCAGTGAGTATCCGACGACATCTGGTTGCCATCTTGCCCGCGGTGTGTGGCCTGGGCTAGGTAGAGTGTTACGCGACGTAACAACTGATATTGTTATATTTAACGAGTTACAAGTTAGAATTAATCAATTCCCTTGCATAGAACTAGTACATTTCATAAATAAAATTTACATTATGCTCGAAATATCTATATGCGCCACAGTTTTTCTCAATAGTTCTTATTTTGTCAGCCATTAATTTTCTTTATTAAAATTTTTTACCTCTATCGAAAAGATAATAAATACATCGCAGTCATCGCAGTTAAATTCTATGTTCTGAATAGTACTAGAAAATTCATTATACGTGTTTAGAAACGAATGAGGGGCGCTCGCGTTATAGTTCATATTCATAAGTCCGTTTTTTATCGCGACTCAGTCTGTAGTCGTGCGCTGCTTTTCAAATACGTCCACCTTTTGTACGAAGGAGCTCGTCGTACTAACGCCAAAACTAATGGGAATCTTAAAACGCGCACGTCTGACGTTTACATTTAAAACTGTCTGATTCATTCGCGCTACCTCATGGTAGTTTAATTTATTCAGCGTGATACTCCGGGCATACGTCTATCCGCTTGTGACGTTAATTAAAATAATTATGATAAAACTTCGGCACCGTTTTCTACACTCGTCTTAAGTGCTCTGCAAACTCTTCATGCGAAATCTGGTATCTTGTATCTCGCTTGAATAAACGGATCATTGTTGGAGGACCACTACCATTGTTAGATTACGTTCCTACTATATTATCACAAAGACGTAACGTCGTATCTAGTATCTTAATTTTGCACGAATAAATGATGTATAAATTTGAGGATTGATTCAAAGGATATGCGTGTAGACCGATATGTATAATACACGTGAAATACAGTTACGTGTGCGGTAAAAATGTGCTTATGAAGTCTTTAAAAACGTAGAGCGATTTGATTGCTGAAGACTTCAATATGAGTCGTCGTATGGGAACAGCCGTTTCTTTTTTTTTATAATAATTAATAAGTCACTGTTACTGTTTTCTCATTCAACCGTTTTTCTTTTAAATTGTCGTATGTTCATTTAGTGTCGATGCGAGGGATCGGGATTTTGGTATTGCCGAACGATGGTCGGACGACACTGTGTTTTCGAATCGAGCATATTTCATGCCGGACAAGAAACCGGCCGAACTCGGCGTGGACCACATAAGGGAAGAGGACGCTGGCATCTACAGGTGTCGCGTCGATTTCCAGATCGGCCAGACACGAAACTCCAAAGTCAATTTAACGGTGATAGGTAAGTACTTTCCACCCTTTCGCTTTATATTTTTTATCCTTGATGTTCGCCGTTAGGCTAAATTTATATCTGATGAGACAGATATCACTTTTGAGGATTAGAATTTCGTGGTGCAGTCAGAATTTCGTAGGATTATTCAAAGTCTAACAATGTATCAGAGTATAGTAGAACGAAGTTTATACGAACTTGTTGGGAAACATATAATTTATATAATTGTAGTTGATGTAATGAGGGTCCATTGATTCCTCTCACTACCTATTTTCGTCCATGTAATAGGACTTCACATTCGAATGAGTAGATTCATTCAACAGTTCGTTTAACCAAACCGTAACTAAAATTTCATGTAACTAAAATAAAAGAAGTTCATAAAAACGCGATTCTATTATATTGAAAACGCAGCTGTTGGAGATACGTAGAATAAAAAGTGGAAATACTATAGCGCCGTTAACAAGCACAAGACTCGTACAGCAAAACTAGATATGCGCTAATGAACGAAGCACACTAGTCGCCAATCATTCGCACTCACTCATTCGATACGTTCCATTCTCGTTCTGAATGGTCCTTTAAATTATAGAGAGAATTTAGACAACACTATCGTTCAACATTCGGGCTCCATACTCGGTCACAAAATCTATTTTTAATGACAGTATCGCTGTGCGTATGGAATGAAAAAAAAAGTCGATCGAAAGAGAAATACTCGTAAGTAAATAATAGAAATTAATTCGACAAACCGCGATACTGTTTCTGTAGAGAGATTTTCTTTTCATTCCATTAGAAAAATTGCAAAAAAGAGAGAAAAGGGGAAACAAGAGTGGCTAAAACACGGTCGATACGCAGCATCTGTTTATTCACGGGGACGTCATGTTGCGTGAATACCTGTAGCACGTGGAACGCGATCGAATATTCGCCAGCACATATTGTTGTCGAATGGCAAACAGAATTTCCTGTCGGTAGACAATAAAGAGATCTATCAGCTATCGTTCGAAATCGTGCTTCACGTTTGAAAATCCACGAACAATCGACACCCTACCGGATAAAGAACGTCTGTAGCGATGATACTGGCTTCGATAGAATATCGCTATTCTGTGTTTCCATAAATCCACGATGCCATTTTTCCCACTTGGCGTTCGTGAAACTCAAGATACGCGTAGTCTCGAGTTTCAGCGAGTTTTCTGCGCTTACAACCCTATCGTTCAGCTAAGTGTCAGGAAAGAAATAAACGAATGACGGTGGACGCTTTTGGCCACTAACCGAGCGTCTCCGTTAAGCGCACGCAACAACACAAAAAGAGATATATATTAAGATAAAACTATGCCAGCTGTCGTGGGACAATGGCGTGCCGCACCATGTAGTGGCATTCTCCGAGAGTTGCACGCGTTTTATCTGGCCGGCGCATCGCCGCGCTTCGAGCTTTTAACGTTCCTCGCTGTCGTAACGATCTATGCACCAGAAATTCAACAGGATCTTAGAGAATCACGTGACTTTTTGAAGCACGTGCTATTATTATGACGGTGGGAATGTAGTCCTTCGATGTTAAAATCGATCAAGAGATCAGAGTGATACACGATGAAAATTATTGACGATTTAGGAATCAGCTTAACAAGAATTTTAGTCAATTTATACGTTGTCACATGATCCAGCAATGATAGACATTTGGAAGGATATTTGTTAGATAATTTGATAATCAAAAACAAATCATTTACGAGAAATATATCTGAGTGTGTAAAATTCGTCTGCAAAAGAATTAGCTTTCCAGGAACTTCAGTTGAAATTTCGAAACTAAGAAAAACTAGAATCGATCAGATGAATTCTCGATAGTCTAACCAAACACAGCCCTATTCCACTTGTTCAAAACTACTGCCCATAGTTACTGGAAACGATTAAAATATATCCTTCTTTCTTCTTTAAATCCTTAATATTTCATGTACACACAAAATATATGTTTGACCCAGTGATCAGATACGAGTTCACTTTGCTGGTCGGATCAAACGCTACGTCGTTCTACTTATCTAGATTCACTGCCGACAATTAGTCAAACCTACTATCAATTTTCTTTTTTAAATATCCAATATTCTATGTACACACGAAATGTATATGTTTGACCTGATACTATTCGATTCTATTAAACTAACCAAACATGCTCTTATTCTACTTATCCAGATCTATCGCTGACAGTTTCGCGAAACCGACTATCTTCCCTTTTTTCTTTCGAATCAGCGGTCTATGTACAATGTGTACACGCGATATACATGTCTGATCAGACACAATCTGATTCTACTAGTCAGACCAATTACCGGCGATGCAGCGAAACCGAACAAAGATTATCTCTCGCTATTCAAACCTCCCATTTTCCTCGTGCATATTGCACGGAACAATTCCACTAAAAACGATATTATTTTACTTGTGGCCTGGTTTGGGTATATTAACGACCATCCGTTTCCATCGAGGCGCATGATGTCCACGAGGATTGAAATCGGCCGATTAATGCTCGCGATACGCCGAACAAAGGAACGATAATATTTATCTGCTACCCGGGTAGGCCGATTCGGTCAGAATTTTACGAACGAACGGCGGTAAAAAAAAGACCGCGGGACGCGTTTAAATAAAACGCGATATCGCATAACGTTTTATTGCGCGAATGAAATCGTTAAAGTCGTAAATATCATAGTAGAAACGCGTGACTTGCCTTTTTCGCTCGTGAGCACAAGCACGATTCTTTATTCTCGTGATTTCATTAATCATTGGCGATCATTAGCACGAATATTTATAGAACGAAATAATCGGACACGTATCTATTTAGAAATTAAACATTTGTATTCTCGATACTTGTTGCATATCCATACATTGAAGTTCGCATAGAGGCAACCGCTCTAAATGATCGAACGTGGTGAGTGTTTATAAACCGCGATCCTCCGAATTCGACAACGCGGTTAGGTTATGCTCCAAGTTATTATTTCTCATGGCTACGAATATCGAGGATGTGAAATGTAATCTACGATTCCACAACCGTTATAAATTGGTTTGATCCTTTATTCAACCTCTTTGACCCGACAAAATGGCGATAAATGTATTTGTTTCTTGAATGAAAAATATGCGAGGCAAACGCGATAGATAAGGATATTCGCAGTGGAATTATGTCTCAAATAAAATTGAAACTTTTCAGTTAGAAATAACTATAATTCGACGATAAATGTTTACGCAAATCCATATTTCTTCAGACCCTGACGAAGAAATGATTACTTGAACGAAACACATAATAATGGACAAGAGAAAGTTCGTTTTGCTGTACTTTAAAAAGAACTTTGAAAAATAATAGAAAATGAAATTATGTTTGACAAGAACCACGAATAAATATATACCCTGAAATAAATGACTATTACCCACACGATAAAAAATATATAATACAAAAGTTGCCAATACTCATGGATCACACATACAACATTCTTTACAAATTTAAATTCTTCATAAATGGATCCGCGGTTTAATCGTACATTCTCCGTCGCAAAAATAGAGGATGATTGCACTATTGAATCTGAACTCTGAATCGCCAGAGTGTAAAAAAATCTAGAAAATAGATCGTGCCATGAAACCTCCGTTAAAACACGTAGAAATATATTGAGAAGGTAGAATGGTTCGGACAGCTTCGAAGTATCGATCACTGGTCCGGCTAGTGATCTTTGGCACGGATATGAAGTCTCGTCGACTTTAACGAGGAACTTCTCCGTTGATTTCGATTTTCTTTCTCCAACCGGGGAAGAGATGCACGTCGACACGAATATGGTTTCCGGAGATCTTCGTTTCCAAGAGACGCGTCACATCGTCTGACTACCATCAGAGCACTCGTTCTCCGATTTTTGCTTTGACTTTCATTTCCTGAGTCGCAGCCGGATACGAAGGAATCGAAGTCGGTGCAGAAACACGAACAGACCGATATACAGTCTGTATGCGATGTAATTTACGTTCCTTTGGCACGTTTCTCTGGTTACGGGTGCTCAAGCACACGATACTGTTACGAATCGTTAGTTGCGTAAGTCGCTTTGAAGCCGTGCCGATTTCGATGTTGTTACCGTTAAAGACTTAGCGAATACAGGACTGAGATTACGTAATTGGCTATCGACAAACGGAGGAACGTTAAACTCAATGGTTTGGTCGAGGATAGTTACTCATTACGACGAACAGTCAGAGTAAGATGTGTACAGAAACTTGCGCTGATTAATCGGGTTACGTAAAGTAGAGCTGTTTGAAAAGTTAAACGTTTGCAAGAACAATATTAATTTTACTTATATACAGAATTTACGGTGGCTACAAAAAGTATTTACGTATATCCTTCGTTCCCAATGAAGCGCTTCTTTTTATGTGTATCTCGTTTGAATAATATCCAATTTTTGTAAGATTAATTAATTAATGTAAAATATCATTTATTTTAACAGAGGCGAGACGACATTTAAAAAGAGTGAAATTCTTAAATAAACAAGCTATTATGTCCAAAAAATGGACAATCGAAACGACTCGTTACTTGTCCTCGTCAGCTATCAAACTAGTTTATTGGTTCATGGAAAAAGAGAAACACAGGTGCAGTAACCAATATATTAAGAAAAGAGCTAGGAAGTAATGGAGTTTCCTTTACAGCATAATAAACCTCATACATGACATGATATAAATCATTACAGGAAGACGTAAACCAGTCCCGGAACAAATCGACGTTATTCCCAAGCGTCTCACATTGTCTCGAGACATCCTTCCTACTTTATGTCTAGGGATACGTGTGTCCCTGCAACTAGCCTATGGTAGCACAGCCCGAGAGAATTCTTCGTACAATTGGGGAACGAAAGGGTTGTCCCTAAGAGTTTCACGGTCGTTGCAAACTCAGCTTGGTTATCTATGTCTATTGCTCGGCTCGTTTCCGGCTGAACGTCACCGCTCTATTCCACTTGACGTTTCTACACGCCGACGTGTCATTACCGAACGAACAAGAGGAAATGACAACGTCCGGAGAAACCGCGACGCGTTCCACGGTCACACTGGTAATAAAAGCGCCCGGCTGAGGTGAACATGAATAAAAAGGTATGAAAAGGAGCGGCTGTTAAAGGGAAATGGCCGAGGAAAACCACTATCAAGTGGAACGTACGGGAGAGAGGGAAAAGAAAAACAGCTGCAATGGACAAATAGGTCAAGAAAAGAATCAGAAGGAAGACTGTATGGAGGACCAATGAAAAATGAGTAGACGGTAGAAGGCAGGAGGATGGGGAAGATGTCGGAGAGCAGAGAACAAATAGGGCAAAACAATTGCCAAGAAAGAAGAACGAGGGGTTGGCGGAGAGAAGGTTGAGCGAGACAGAACGAAGAGGAGGCGCGGGAGTGGGCGTGTTATAATGAAACGCCGTGGCGTGGTGAGGAGAAAAAAAAATCCAATTAACAATCCCGTTCAAGAGTTATGGAGATGCTGCCCCGCCGAGAAATGTTAGAACATTCGTTGCACGTTACCGTTTTCCCCTTACTCCCTGTGTCCCGTGGAATTTTTCCCGCGGGATAATTAGCTTCTCCCCTACCAGCCATTTCGCACGATCATCCCATCTGACCTGACCCACCTCTTCGGTGCACCCTCTTACTCACCGAGAGTGTTGCTAGTCACTGGTGTTGGTAAACCGTTTCCAGATGAACGCCAATTAACGTACATTCCTCCTTTTCTCACTGCAAAGGAAATTACAAGGCTCGTATCGGTCTCCCTCGTCTTTCTTCCGCTATTTGCCGAACGGACCTCCGCGTCACGAGCAACTCGCCGTTTCCACTGCACGTATGCCGGACACCGGATGCCGCAATACCGCTGTGTTTCCGTTCTGAGCTCCGGAATTTTTCGGAAAGACGCTCTTCGACCAGCGCAAGGGTCAACGAGGCATGGTTCGTGCAATTTCCTTCCTTCGAACGTTCCTTCGAGCGGGAACATCCAGTCATGGGAGTAACTGACGATAATTAAATTAAGAATTGAAAATTCCAATAATGGCGTTGACAGGCGGGTTTCGGGTGTATAAATATTCGTGTTTGACAAGAATATAAAAAGGTAAAAAGCAAGAGATACGGTTGTCTGGATGATATACGTAGCGAACGAGGTTTCGGTTTTTCTACAAGCAGGTAGGTAGGGCTGGATTTCTCGTGGGACCACAAAATTTTTCATTGAGTCTGCGCGAACTATAAAATTTACCTTGCAGCTGGCGATACGTGTTACGTTTTACGCAAACAAGTTGAAACATTCTCGGAGTTGAAAACTGGATAATTTGATCGTGTGACACACCAAAGAATCCTTCGAACCTCGATTGCAGAATTCAACGAACAGTATAGGATATTGCTATTCTCTTAAAATGAAAAACTAAAGGCATTTCTACAAACATAGAGAATCTTTTGAACTTCAAATTAAAATCTTATGTAGAAGTTTCCACTAATAACTAGAATACTAGATATACTAAATATTATTACCACTTAAAATACTAAATATGGAACAACAGAATAATTGAAACGCAATGGCTGCCAAAGTTTCGTCCGTGAGACGAATATTCGCATAGTGGCCGGAGCGTTGGTAGTTGTAAATTAATTACGCGATGATGCTAAATTAATTTTCACAAGATTCCGATCGTTGTTTCTGACCTTTGTCACGGGTTTAAACCCAGAGAAAGAGGTCTCCTTTGTGCGCCTTTGGGAATACAAGTTGCTCGAACACACTTCTCCAAGACTCCTTCTGTGTGTGCGGCAGCTTGCTGTTCTGTGTAGTGCCGCATAGCTCGCCGTCTCTTTGTGATACGACGTTTGTTCAAGTTCAAACGGTGCTAGACGAAAGCGAACACGTCTGTGCTCGCTTGGTCTCTTGAAACTGTAGTTAGACAGAGTGCAAACCAAGCGTCTACGTCGGAAGAACATACAAGAAGGCGATGGCTTTCGCGTTCGCGTCGAGTGTATACGCGCGAGAGATTTAAATCGTCGCGATTCCTTCGACTCTTTGGGTTGACTTTGGTCCGATCGTTTGTACGACGAGAACAAAGATGCTGGGAACAGTGTACAAGGGAGAAGACAGAGGAGGAGTGCAGACTTGGGTCGCATTCCGGTCCGATACACCAGGCTGTGTATCAAACGAAGAGGAAGAAGGTAGAGGAGGAAAGAACCGTCAGCGGCAAAGAAGCTTTTTATGAACGCAGCCGACAATTTTTAAACGAGAGAGAGGAAGTACATAAGGTGCTTCGGTAAGATCCGGCTTCACGGAGCATGAATTTTTATTAAACTTTAAACTTTCATAGTTTCTACCTATGCATATGGGGTAGACAAGACGCAAAGGAATGGGGAGATACTGGAAACCGTTTAAACGTACCAATGAATGACGCGGAATGAAGGAACGACACGGAATTAACGTTAGACATACCGCTTTTCCTCGCCAAGTTTCTCTTGGAACTTTATCCCTCTGTTTGATAATATATGGTTGACAGTCGTGCGTCGTTGATAAACGTTTATACGTTCACAGGAAATTTAACGCTATACGGATCTCTGATTATCGGAGAATTGTTAAAAGTCTGCTGCTTTGATTACAATTGACTTTTATTCAAGTAGAAACATATCTATATGACTATTGTCTTCGTTGTATCACTACAATTATAATCATTTATGTAGGTGCAGGATTCTATTTACAACATTGCGTATTACAGGTTAATGGTCCTAGTATTAAGAGCTCAGAAAACGTAGAAGAGTGTAAAATGTACTGGTTATAACACGCAGTAGGTAAAACAAATTTCTATGAAAATCCCATTTTTTACTTACGTTCTATAATCATATGAATGTGCGTAAATATTCCTAGTCTACTTACTCTACTATGACCAATCTGTAACTTTTCATCTCATTAACCTGTCGGCAAATACGAACTAACAGTTTGCGCAAATACGAACTCCACTTACTCTTGCGTTTTAAAATTCTGCTTCGCGAGAATAGAAACGATTCGCGGAACCCACAGGTTCAGAGAAATATGAGCGAATCCGAACACGTGCTCTCATCATGAAGTATCAAAATTGTATTCAGCGGCGTGGCTCCATCGAGGTTGGCAAAAAGATCCCCAGGTTCTTTTATCAAAGAAAACGCTGTGCCGAGCCTTCTCTATCGAGCATGGATTATTTCCTTGCGAACAGAAGAGGGAGAGAAGGGTCGTCCAGGAAATACGAATGCGTTTCACGAATTTTTCATCGGTCACGCGAACCGAATACCGACGACCGTTCACGCTGTGATTTCTACTGGGAATTTCCACGGGCCAACGGATATCATTCTGATAGTCATTTCGTCGTCGATGTAACCACGATCGAACCACGCAGCTCGAAAACTCGCGATCTCTCCTGGTCGATCGAAGCAGAGGAAACCTGTACAAACTCGACTATCGAGATGTAAAACCATATATCGTACTAATAATTAGGAAAAACACAGCTACGGCTACTTGTCAGTTACTTTTCGTTGTATCGAAATAGTTTTCAATAGAAATTTATTACAAAATACATTAGTATTATTATAAAATAATAGAAAAGGCTAGAGCGAACGAATCCAAAAGAAATAGTAACGAAAATTACTTTTGAGTGTATCGTCACTGGAAATATGATGTACGTCGCTCGAAAATATTTTATTGTTCATCCGAATGTTACGTTTGAACCTCAAGATCCTATTTTTATGTTATTTCTTTTATATTCATTACGAAGGCATTTAAACAAAATATAATTTCTTTTATACAATTTGCTTCATAAACTAAAAAATTATACACAATCTTAGGTACACGGTTTTGTACGGATTTTCCATACTCTTAGAAAAGATTAGTCCTGCAAATTCATAGACTCGCAGTGTATTCGGCGTTACACGTGAAACGGAGGGCGGCGCTTCCGTTGCAGGGTAACTCGACGCGATCTGTTTCCACCGACGAGTCCGCAATAAAGCTCGACGTCGCGAGAAAACGTAAAAGTCGAGGCTCACAGAACCGAAGAAATGTCAGCGAAGGAGGAACGAAGAAGAAGGAGAAGAAGAAAAGAAAGAAGGAAAAAATCGTTGCCACTGCACGAGCACGAACGTTCTTTAAAGACGATCGGATCTTTCTTTAATAGATTTCCGAGTTCCCGCGGTGAATTAAAGTTATTTCTTCCAAGTTCCTACGCCAGTCGAGAACAAAAAAGGCGGACGCGACGTGCCGCCTGGGAATTCTATAAAACCAAAGCTACCCGTGGAAGTTAAAACTTCGCTACAAGACGTCATTTGTCGCTTCGAATTGTCACTTCCGTTCGATAGCGACGAAAGAAACTCTCACCAAGAGAAAAGATAAAAATAGCTGAAGATCCTTAACCGAGCTTTTTGCTCGTTATTGCCATCCCGATATCTCCTGCCTGAAATTCTTTGCTCGGCATATCGATGCTGTAACTTGGACGAAATATTTTGAATTTTCTTGTAATTCTAGAAAAATTTCATTGCTTCTAGTGCAATCAGAAAGGTTCTATTCTTGATCTTCTAAAGCCGACCTATATCGACGTACTCGCTTTTCTCGGAGAGCTGACCAAGAAGAGAAAGGAAAATAGATTACCAACAAGGAAGATCGAAGAAAAACAGACGAGAAACGAGTGGAACAAATTGTAAGAAGATTGTATCGCCAAACGAGATTATACGGAAAGAAAAAGGTACACAAATCGATCTCTATCTCTGGCAAACTGTCTTCATTATAATACGTCAATTCTACGATTGAAATCTAATAAATTGATTCGCCTGTGCGAGACAGAGAACCGCCCGTTATCCATCTCGTCTCGCAATACAGTGAGACGGAAAAAAGGACGAAGAGAAAGAGTTTCGCCTTACGTCAAAGTTGCTGACTTGGCGAGCGGATGGCCAGCCTTTTGGGCGTTTCTTTGCCTTTAGAAACTCGCTAGAATTCAATATCGCTTTGGCTAGCCGGGACTTTCGACGCGAGCATAGGTACACACCGCGGTTAACGATACCGTCGACCGAGAAAGTAGAACAAGAACGGGGTCAAAGGAAGAGGAAGAGGGACGAAAGAGAGAAAGAAGTATCGTCCCTTTGAGGGAAAGTCGGTCGTTCGCTTTGAATACGATAAAAGATGAAACGTATTTAGATCGACGCTGCTTAAGTCATTAAGGATCGAGCAAGGAAATAATGCGCTAGAGCTGCGTAAACATCATTAGTAAACACAAAAAATAACGGTATATCGTAACACTGTAATTTAAGTGGAAAGGGAAATGGTAACAGGAGAAATATCGAGCAAATTCTTGAAATTCCTTTCTATAGTCGCAGTGTGAAGAGATTCGATAGGATCTAATAATCTAAATTTATCATAAAGAAAGTATAAACGGAACGTTGTATCAACGCAACATTGATCCGCAATCTGTTAAATCTATGTGAGGAAACAGTATTTAAGTTTCGCGGGATTTCCCACGATCAGAGCTAGCTCGTGGCTTTTCAATGGCGAATTATCCGCGACACAAACGAGAATGGAAAAATTCGAAAGGAAAATAGTGAGAAGAGTTGTTCAGAGACGCGCGTTTATACACAGAGAGTCACCATTTATCTTTTCGAATGGAATCTGTCCCTGTTAGGAGGAAACGAAAACACTGGCTGGCTCGGTTTTTCGGAACCCGGTGACTCGCTGCATTTACTCGTGAAATTGGACGGAATCTACCGAGGTATTATTACCAACCGTACGATAAGTTAAAAACGATCCATCACGAACGCGACCTATATCTATCTAACGTAAGAATTTCAGACGTATAATGGTATAATGGAATTTGTTAAGCAGACACACTCAGGATATATGCAGTGGCATGCGTTAGTAATTTCGCTATGGAACAGAAAACAGTCGACGATCTATTTGAAATCATAGAGATATAAAGATAGAGTAAGCGGGCCATATATTGCCGTGTAAGTGGATGCGATATGAGAATAGAAAGCGAGCGTTGCATGGAGGCCTCTTTCGTCTTTGTCAAATCAAATATGCATATTGACGCCGCTTGTTAATCAATCTTACATTTATATATTTACCGTATGAAACTGCATGAGTTATTAGACAAGAAGACACGGTGCCTTTATGCAGCGTACACTTTCTATTTTTATCTCTTCTCTTTCTCTTTCCATCTCACTTTTTAACTCGCTCACGCACTCTATCTTTATATCTCTGTGTTTAAAATTGACTTCTAGAATTGGTGTGTTTACGTTACGCCGAATAAATTAGTCTGATAATTGACAATGACAAAGCCTAAACAATAACGATAACTTAAGTTATGTACGATACCAGTGAGATTATTAACCGAACAAGTGTCCTTACAATAGCACACGTACAAACACAAGAAAAACTCTGTGTATTAGCACTGAGAGTGAAAAGCAATTGAACGTTTGAAGATGCGGACGAGTTGAAAGTGTTCTATCGACGTTGCTCTGCCGTGGTCAGCCGAAAAACAAAAGCTTCTTTCCGTTCGCTCGAACAATTCGACGAGGAAGAGAAAGTTTATCCCCTGGAACTTTCGAGATAAATATTCCTAGGTATATTTAGCAGTTTTATCGTATTTTATTAAAATCGCCGTACTAATAATATTATTAGTAAAACTTGACAAGTCACAAGTCGCAAATATTTGGTATCTATAAATTCTCTTGCATCGTAGCAACAAAACCAATGATAAAACAAATGAAATTTTGGGAGTAAATTTTCCAAACAACAAATTATCTGATTATCCTAATCGAAGTAAAGTTGTAAAATTATGAGAAACTTGCAACTCGCATCTTGTCAGATCGCTGATATTACTAATTGGTAAATTATCGTGCAGGAGATCTCAAATCTTGAAATAATCCACAAAGGTTTCTCTTTCTCCGTGGTTCCACTCAAACCTCATAGTTCGATCGAATGGAAAGGTCCTGCGCGTCATCGTTGTCGAGAAATATCCCCAGGCGTAGAAGAACGAACGAACCGGCCAGTGAGAAACAAAAATAGCCCGCTTTTACCAGCGACTTGAAATACCCAACGGGATTTCCTATCGAACTGTTGATTTCCAACGAAAATGTAAATTTCCTGCAATATTAACCGCACCGGACCGAACCGTAATTCGTTGAATTCCGTCAGTCGGAAGCCCCGACCAGTTCCATATTTCTATCGGGAATACTTCGAACATTGTAACATCCATCGTACGATATACGCGACGTTGTTTTCGTTACCTCGGTTCTTCGTCTCGTCGAAGCTCGAACATCGAGTTAGAAACAACAAAACATTGTGTAAATCCATTGAAACGATCCACCAGTCACTATCGAGGAGATCCGCGTTATTGGACGTTCTAAATAAACCCTAGCAATTGACCGGAAACGAAAGAGACCGGTCGAACGTGCCCGATCTTCACGGCGAACTTGATTACTCGTACTCAGCTGGCGTTGTTCAATCAGCAGCCAAGATGCTACACTCTTCCCCCGTTTCCTCTTTTCGCTAGTTGAATTTTATCTTGTGGAGGTAAATTGATGATCCATCCTAAGCGAGAATGTTGCAGAGTAACAGGTACACGTACCTACTTTGGGCAAGATAGTCAAAAGTAAGCGAATTTTGCAAGCTGTCGAGGGCGAAAAATTAAAAAGTTTTATAGTATCGTTCGACATGTGCTGTGAAATGAGAGACGATAATAGTCGTTTATAATTTCTTATAGTTTCTCTTCCATTGTTAAGATAAAGGAATTTTTATTCCTTACGACGATGAATTTTGTTATTATTTCCAATAACGTTAGATAACCAAGAGGGTTTTAGCGTTACTTTTATGATAGAAACGAATGATACAGAAATATACAAGAACATAATTTTGGTAAAGCAAATTATATTTTTCTAAGTATTTCTACGTCGTTCTTTTCCATTCATAAAGAAATCGAGAAAACTTCTTTGCGATTAATTATTTAATAGCTAAGAGTTCCTTGTCACGCAATAAAAATTCAATCCTAACTTAGTCATTTAAATGCTATTGTTATAAACGTCTTAGATTGCGTTCAAAGGAACATTCGAGTCTCGAGTGTACCGCGCTCGAATCGTCGGGCGGAATTAAAGGAGATTAGAATCCCCATAGGAGTCTGTTTTTCGAGAGAACAGTAACGCTTAAGATGTCCAAACGAGCTGTTCCCATTTCCCTAATCTCATTAATAAACACCAGTGAGATTCGAACAGAGAATGAACACACGAGCTCTCTTAGATCGCAATAAAAATTAGCCAGAACATTAAAGAGAAAGCGAAATAACGGCAATAAAGCGGATTAAACGATTTAAAGTGACTTCTTCTCCGCTTCTGGTCACGACAATTACTCGAACAAATACGGTTCTATCTTGTTCCCTGTAAATCTGCAGCTTTCGTTGTTAATCTGACAGCATCCTGAAAGAGTTTCTTCAGTCACATTTAACGACCAGCTTGCCTTCGCTTTGTCGGTATCTTGATAAATGCGGCGTAGATTCTTGGAAAAAGTACCTCAAAGTCCGACGATTCTTGCTTTCGTGGCTCTTTGACGATCCTGGCGAAACGTGCATAAAAACGTTGCCTCTATCTTTCTCTTCCAAAAGCGCGACGAGTTTTTAAAGATGATTTCTTTTGGGAATACGCATGAAATCTTCTTTTGTAAAATTACTACTTAGTTACCATTTAAAATATCGTTTGTAAAATTGTTACGACTTCAAACACCGAGTCGCCTTTGTACCGTATCAGAAACGCAGGTGCTTTTAGTCAACCTGATTTAAAGCAGCTTTTGACTGAAAGTATACTTTGTATGCGATAGCTGAAGGTATATTCACTTTTGTGCGGGGTTTTAATTCAGATTAAAGTTCGATCGAATTTCATTGAATTAGTCGTTGGATGTTTGGCGCAATTAACGAAGCTAGAGTTATTGGATAGAAGCTGCTCCATACGTATCATAATCCGCGCGATAAAACATCCAACTCGGTTCCATTCGAAAGTTTCTTCGGTGAAATTCACCCCCAGCCGTCGAAGTTCTCGGCCTTAAAGCTGAATTGTTCTCCCGAAAGGTAATTGATCTGGATTTCCTGCTTCCCCGCAGAACTTTTAATAGTATTTTACCGAAAGAAATACACGCTCGGAGACCATCTTTTATGAGTGATGCAACTGGATCTTGCACGAATATTTTGTCGATCAACTGCTGAATCTTCGTCTGCACGAAATAAATATACGAAAGTTATCAGTTAGCAATATTTTTTTCCAGCATTCTATATTGTTAGGTCTTACCACTTCCCGTTCCTTTTGTTCGATAAACTTTTTTAACTTTTCCAATTTTCATGCTTTTTTCGTGCCTCCTTTACCCGTCCGTTCTCTTTTTAGCTTTCCCCAATTTTTACCTTGGTTATTTTATTGTTTTTCTCTCGTCGCTTTTATCTGTCAGCTTTTTCTAGCTTTTCTCCACTTCTATTCTGGTTCTGTGCTACGCTTTCTGTTCACTCGACGAGCTTTTTTTAAATTTTTCTGAATTTTACTTCAATCCTTTTTAACCTATTTTGCTATTTTTTAACTTTCCCTAATTTTTATGCTTTATCCGCCTTTTTTCTTTCTTTTTTCTAACCGTCAACTTCTCTTGGTATTTCTCGATTGTTTAGAATTCTCTTCTAAACACATTTTTCGTACTTTTTACATATCCAACTTTTCTACCCATTTCTTTATAACCCTCTTTTCCGACTCTATTTTTAGTGGTCGTCAGTCCTTTTTAAAATCTTACCCATTTTTTACATACCTTTCTCCATCGCATACATACATTCTTTTTCAGTACAGTTTTTACCTACAAATATTTTTAATTTGTTTTTCAGGCTGTCTCGTCCCTCTTTGGAAATAATACCTGATTTTCTCTCTTTTTTACAGAGATTCAAGGAAATTTAATTACAAGAATTTTTGACAATTTAAGCGTAACATACAGTCGAGAAGAACATCTTGATTCCTTTCTTCTATGAAAAGCTAGCCTATTAAAGCACTCCAAGGTTTAAGATCAATATCGACAAGGTCCAATTTCTAATTATTATTTATTAAGAATGCTACTAAATTTTTATTTCGCGGCGGTCGTCTTTGGGGACAAGAAATTAATTGGAATTTTAGGAAAAATCTGAAGGAAAATTTCCTAACGATCTGCGATCCAAACCATTTTGCTTATTATTTATATTTCTCCCTCGCCGTCTCGTGTTTTTACTCAAGATATTTTCAATCTCTTAAGCACCTCTACTAAATTAGTTTCATCGCGAATAACACTTGCCAGGATAAAGCGTTCTCTTGTAAATTGACTTTTTAAAAGTCAATTCATTAACTTTTATTCCTACGTCTACTTCTTTTCCCATTTCATCATATTTACTAAACACAGTTACTAAACGTAATCTTTTCCTACTGAAATAAATTTGAGATACAATTTTCAATTATTAAAGGTTCATCTTCCAAAGACAAAAGGACTGCCTTATAAATATCTTGCAAATGGCAACAATCCTAAAATATAAGTACTAAATACAAGTATCAGATGGAATTCTTCTTATTACTACTGAAACAAATGTACAGAATTTTTAATTATTTAATTCCCACCTCCTTAACGAAATATGTCAGGAAACATTTTGCCGACAACAACTGCTGTTTCCATACGTAACGCCATGCATCCCATTATGGAAACCAAACTGAACACCTACTTTGCAACCTTTCCCTCGAGTAAACAGCAGCCGAACGAAATTCAGAGAGAAAGCAGCATTTTAACCAAACATCAACGACCGTGCGTGTGTGTCCGCGCATTTTAACCATCTGTTCTGTACCGGTGGCAATTGAGTCAACTCAAAGACACGAATGAACGAACGAACGCAATCAAGTTTTTGCATGCAGCGAGGTTGTTCGCGCGACGTTATTTGCCGAACAATCGTGTCGTCGCAAAATGTGGAACGTGTACAAGATGGATGCAGTTAATTACGTCGGTTTTAGCGCGGGACAATTTGTTCCGCGGAAGCGGAATGCAATAACTGAAACGTTTCCGGCCGTCTTATCGTGGCCGGGGCTGGAATTTTGACCGTCAGGCCGTCCGAGTTCTTGCGTGCTCCGCGAAACGTTACCAGTCGTAATTATAAGACGTACTCCTTCGTCGTGCCATATTGCCACGCGTGAAATCCGCTTAAAGAATGAAGACAGAAATGACAAAAACGAAGAAAGAAAACTGGAAGAGCACGGAAAGAAGCTGTTTATTCAGCCGCGCGTTTATTCAACTCTTTGTTCCGCGCGTAGCATGCGAACAATGGCCCGTGTCAACGTTCCATCATGTAAACAGGGAAATAATGACGTTCACATGGAAGGAAAGAATGGAGGATATAGAGAAGAGAAATGAGTGGAGTCGTCGTAAGTAATAGCAATACATAATTAATAACAACACATAATTAAACAGTCGTCGTCGTCGTTGTCGTCGTTTACGATATAGTTGAAGAAATTCGAAAAGGTACTCCGGTTTGTTATTGTTCGTTGTATGAAGAATCTCTTTAATCGCTGCTTAATGCTAGGATTGGCAAGTTTATGAATATCTCGTTTCAAGATTATTGGGAAAACGTTAGTGTGTTTGTGAAACTTGATACTGAATTGTATCGGAAGATGGCTGATTTATATTTCGACTGTTAATAGGAAGTGAATATGTCACACAGTAATTCCTAGATATAAGGTAGCTGGTGAAAATAAGCCAGAGAAACAGAATCCTCTGTAATCCACAAAAAGAACAATAAAGATACTAACCATCTACTGAATTCTTTTGCAATTAAGAGATAAGGGACGAGTTTTAGGAAACTTACTATATAAAGACAAAATGTACAATGGTATTGTAAATTGATTACTTTTTACAGGCTTGTTCTCGGATTATTTTATTGTAAATCCATAATTATAATTACAGCAGAATTTATAGAAATTTTTCAATAGATGCAACAAGTATATCTTTTAATGTTCTAGTGTGTTACTAGCCTAATTCTAGCGTTTATATTTAATAATCGTAAAAAGGAACGACAAATTAAAAAATCAGCAACTAAAAATCAACAAGATAAATATCAGGCCGATGCTTGAGTAAGGTAATCGCAACGTTACCAAGCAAGTGCCTGGCGCTTGATGAATGTTAACTTTACTGATCGATATCCCAAATGGGATTAAATCCACCATCAAATAAGTCTTAGCAGGTTACAGGATCCATCAGAACGCCCTGGGATTTCGTGGTAAGGCAATAATGCCATGAGCTACGCCACCGCTTCGAGCGCGTGGGTGAAAAGGCAACAATCGACGGAGCGGTAAAAGGAATTGCACCTTCAATTCTAAACATTGATCTAAGACACGTATCTGGCTCGATCGATAGAGTTAATCCCTTCGCCTTTCTGCCACGAGCCACGGTTACGAGAAAAAGCGTCGGGGATTCTCTCTGAAACCATTGTGGAACAATCACAAAAATATGACGATCGTCTCAACAAATAGATTCCAGAATCGAGGAAACTCCAGTCGAAAGTTATTTTCTTGTTCATCAACAACCGTAAATCCTTCGATATTTAATATCGTGCGATAGATTGTCACTAAAAAATACAATAGCGTAGGGTAGTTAAGATACAAGTACGAATGTGTCGTATAAATCTCGATGATATTGATAATACAAATAACGAGTTGCTTCATCGATCGTTCCGAAGGAAAAAAGAATTTCTCGCAGATCTTACTAAGAAAACCGTATTAAGAGGATCTTGTGAAACAAAAATAGTGAAAAATCGGAGGCAGTTCGATAACAGAAGCATCACGAATTAATTCAAAAGCGAACAGAAGGATTTATATCAAGAAGAGAAGCTGCAAGTATCCCATTATCGGTCAACTCCAGCTATTGATGTAATTAACGGAATAAGGATTTAACGTCGTCAGCGGAGTGAAGGAGCCGGATCACGTTCGCTAAATTAGTTACCGTGTCTGTGAAGGAAACGCAGTAAGCGTAATTACGGATTATTATCAGCTTAAATTGATATCCTTGATACTCCACCTTCTCTGTTCAATATTTTCGCCGTAATAATAGGCTAATATTCTGTAACTAATCCGTTCTCAAATTCTCATGGATCAAAGAGAACGATGCGGTTAAAACTCGTCGAAGAAACGAAATGCATATTCGAGATACGAAGATCTCTGTAAACTCGGTTCCGGTGCTTATTGGCATCGATTCGTTTAGATAAACGTCGTGGAAAGATTTTCATTTGTTTCTGCTGAACATTGTTTGCGATTGCCTAATAAGATTCCGAGAATCCTGAATGCCCTACGGCCGCTTAAAGTTCCAAAGCGACGTTTCCAAGAAGAATAAAGTACCACTGATCAGGTTTCATATAATTTCTTTTCCCTTTGATATAATTTCTTAACTCTGGAATAATGCATTTGCCGCTTGTTTTCTTTCGTCCGTTTGTGAATAGCTCGGTAGAGAACCGAACTTCTCCCAAGTGGTTATATTATGTTAATAAAATAATATCGTTTGCTTCGTCTGAATCTTATTCTCATTTTCATCGTTGCTGCATTCAGTTTCCTCTTAACGTAATATCGCAAACACAAAATGGAGGAAATAAAAAGATAAAAATGTTCATCGTGCAAGGTAAGTAAAACAATACGACGCAGACATTACCTTTCCTCGTAAACCTTAAGGAAAATGGATTTACCACGTGAAAACTTCGCGGGTTCTATCAAAAGTTCCACAAAACTTTCTCGGACGACTGATGAGTTCTCGCCATAAGTTCCGAGCCTATCTGGTTCTTAAAAGCGCGACATCGTTGGACTAACAAAACAGGCTGTCCCCGAGCCTGGGAACGCGTGGTAAATTACGGTCACTGTCTCGTGAAACAACCTGAGGCCTGGTCTCGTTTAAAAGACACCGATTTTTCAGCCGATAAGGACTGAATAATTCGTGCACGGCCGTGGAGTCTTCGTTCTAGCGGAACGAGTCTATCAAAACTCGCGGAAAACTTGGCCAAGCCCTGATGAGTTTCTCTCCTCGTCTACTCGACTTATCCAAGGCCCTGTACAAGGAGAGTTACAAAGCTATCGAGACATTCCACGGAATCCAGGCCACGGTATTGGCGAACAGTGGGAGAAGGGGAGGACGAACAAAGATGCGAACGTCAGCGCGTCTATCGGCTACGACCGCAAAGAGACGCCTTGTTGTCCGCAAATTAGAGCACGCGACTCGCTTTGCAACTAACCTCAGACGTTGCTTCTTCTTTTAAAAGACCAACGGCGACAAGACGAACGTTCGCCATTTGGAGCCACGGTGAGCTTTGTCGACGAACGCGGTAAACTTTCGACGAGTACGATCAAGTACGGTGTTAACGTTGTAACGAAAAGTCTCACGAGCTTGACCAGGAAGTTTCTCCAACCGAGATTCTCGTTCTTGGATTACTTTCGTGCGATGAGAGGACAGGGACGATTCTTTTAAGTGAGAATCCTACTCTTCGCGGCAGGCAGGGAGAAGCTTTAAAGAAATTGCTCGGATAAAAAATTTAAGTCTCTTCGGACCTCGTAGAAACGTATCGGTGACTTGTAGATAAGCTACTTGTAACATGTGTGGTATGTAAGAAGCTTGCTAGTCTCGTATAATACGTGATCATTGATCCAGATTGTCGGATAAGCGATTAATCGATTAGACCTTTACTTTTTGTATTCGTGTAAAATGAATTACCTGTTAGTTTCGAAATTTCATGTATCAGTCAGAAATGAGAAGTACGACAGAAAAACTAAAAGTGCTCCAAGAACGTCGGCATTTTCATATAAATAAGACACAACATTTTATATTACGCAAGGGTGTTAATACTTATGTACAAGGCGTATACTGTACATACTGTGTACATAATGTGTTATTCTTACACAGACTTACAAAAGGATTAACATAATTGTATACTCGCGTGATCAAGCTCAACGTGGTACAATTTTCAAAATATCGAGTAAGGCCTCTTTGATCGAACATCGTACAGTTGTCTGATAAGACACCGGGCCATTCTACTTAGGTTGTCCATTCGAAATATTCGGATATATCGATTATTTGATTACACAGCGAGCCACGCAAAGGGGTTGTATTAGTTATCCGATTTTATATCAGACCGTATCATTCTGGTTGGCTGTGCACCAGGGTTATTTTACTTCCATAACCGTATCCCAGAATCATATTACTTCCCTCTGACCATGTACCACGCTTATACCACTTGCTTGGCTATGTACCGGGATCATACTACTTATTTTGACCGTGCACAGAGTTATTCCACTTATCTGACCATATAGCAGGTTATTCCACTTGTCTAACCATGTACCGGGATTATACACCCTTGTCTGACCAAAGCATGACCTATTTCCCTTGCCCAACCGCATATCGATCTTCTCCTATCTCTGCACGCTATTATAAACACGACACGTATATTCCTTTTTTCTGGATAAATTCCAAATATTTTGCAGCTCGTGGAACGAAACGTTGCGGCATCGCCGAATAAAAAGCAAAATATTAAAGATACTCGCTACGTATCGATCTTGGATGTTCGTTTACCAAAGGGTGAGAGTTACACGTTTCAAACGAAAACTTCCTATATACAACGATCCACTTTTATTCCGCGGCTTTGCAATGTAAAGAACGCTCTTGTTTATCGTAAATGCACGAAAGAATGGTCGCGCGCGGCGTAATGTAAACAGATCACTCTTTACAAAAATGTAAAAGAGTCTTCTTGATAAACGTTTCGATCCAAATTTGTTATTTCACTCATTCGTTCGATATTACTATATATATCATAAAGCAAAAGAAATATAAAACAATTTTGTTTGATACGCGAGGAGAAATATTAAACGTCGAAACTGATTAAAAATAATTATGCGCCGTCCGTTACAAGAACGCTCGAAATGGAAAATGTTTTCCCAATGTTGACACATGAAAGAGATTTTTTCAGAGAAGCCGTGTCATTAGATACAATACGCTTTCGCCACAAAGCCGCATTGATAGTCGACCCATGACGTGCGCTGTGAAACACATAAATGCCTTTGTAACTTCATGCAAAGATGCCACAATCCCATCGTATATCCCTTGATACAAGCCTTCCTGTATGAACTCCTATACGCTGGAAATGTTGCGAAGGGAACAATGTTACTCCAAGTCTCGAACCGTTAATACTACTGAATATTCTTTACGGGGATTACTAAAACATTCATGATATATTTCAACAATTTTACCTTGTTCGTAAATGGAAACTTCCTCTCAATTTACAAATGAGAACTATGCGGGGAAAATACGACAATTCAGTTTTGTTGATTTTCTGACTTTTCTATCTCTAGATGGTTAAGGAAAGGTATTTTAATATAAAATAACTGAAAAAGAGAATAATCTTTATAAAACCTTTCTGTTTAATTATAGAGTGGTATTAAAATCAGAGACTCGGCAAAAATGTACTTGTCAAGTTTTCATCCTGTGAAATTCGTATTCTGTCCCAAAATCAAACGAAAGAAGAGTTTTGATATAGAGATGATCGACAGCATATTGAATTCTAAAATTGGTTTCTATGAAAAAACAAGAAATATGACCTATCGTATTTCTCATCTGTAGTCTTCAAATGTACTAATGTTGCAGTTCGACGTTTAATTAAAAATTTTGGTACAAGAGAATTAATTTGGATGAATGAATATTTGTGTCTCAACGTTACATCGCACTTGCATCGCGCCATAATAGTGATAGTTCCCGTTTTGTTGGCTTTGAAATTTCCATTCGGAGAAAGAAGCGGCTACGTTGAAAGAAGCTTGTGAAGGAAGCAGGTGGAATCTTTGTTGGCCAGCGATAAACTGTAAACAACTTTTAGTCAATCTCGGTATTCCAGGGACCCTTTCGAGGAAGAAAAAGCAATTTTGCTTAAAGTTTCGGAGCGTTTTCGTCGGCATAGAGTCGTCTCAATGCTCCGTATTCGGGATAGCCGTCTCTGTGCGCGTACGTGTGCACGTCCATGTGTATGTAAACTACTTGAAACTCCCTCCAACTAAGGGCAAACAATTTTTAAAGAAGCACCGACAAATAAGATCCTTTCATCGTCCTAATTTCGCCCATGAGGAACTTACCCGCGATTCTTTTACACGCGAAATATGTTGGATTACTTCGTGATCTTAAACGATACAACAACTTCCAGTATTTTAAAATTGTAGGAAGTTTAAAAGCTCAGAAATTTTTAGATTTGCTTAATCGATTTTTATAATTGAAAATTTATTCTTATTATCTTATTATTCTTGTTATTCGTGGAAAAATATAATAGAGTGGTGAGTGGATAAAATACGACACGGAGAGATGAAGAAATATCGCGTCTTCTGCACGGTTAATGAACATTAATGGTTTTACAATTATATTTTATCATATGCATATTTTTATGACACGACTCTATGCCTCTAAGTCGGTTTCACAATAACTCAATCAAGCCTTCTAATTGTAAACTGAGTTTCTTGCAAAATTTGTACTATTAATACGCTCCAAATCGTACCAACCACTTACTTCTATAAATATAAATTATAAAGCTGATGATAAAATTAGAAAATTTTTACGAAAGCTAGATTACAGCAGTTTGACTTCTGAGAAGCTCGATCGTTATAGTATATCAACGAGGAATCGATTAGAAGGATTTACTTTCGATTGTTAGGCCCGTACCTCGATTCAATTATACAAACGCAGACCGGGTTGCAGGCGAAACGAATTTCACGCGATTCGATTTGTCTGGTCGCGCGGATGATCCGCGCGAACCGATCCAATTCATCGCCAGCTGAATTTACTTAAACGACATCGAAGGAAGGATTAATCTAATCCAGCTGATTGGTTATGAGACTTATCGCTCGACTCCGCGTTCCACGTTTCGCAACACGGCCCTCCACAATTTGCATATTTGCAACCACGATACGACGGTACACGCGCCTTGCATCGTTCCAGCTCGTGTTTCCTGTCAAGTATTAAGCCGGTTTGCTATGCTATCCTCCTCCTATCGCTCACCAAACTTCTGGTAATGTTATTATTATTGCTTTATTCCCCGGAAAATCCTTCGATATTCGACGGAAGCCAAGTTTTCTCATAAAATATCTTATTTCTAGTAAAATCAACCTGACATTAGAGCCCCGTTTCTGCCGGCCAACTTTTGGAAGATCGACCCAGAGTCGTTCGACCGTGCGAAAAACATTTTGATTAATCGGAAACGATCTGAGATCCTTCGACTTGGAATTGTGTATTTTTCTATTTTTAATCGAACTGAATTTGTAGGTGAAACGATTGTTTACCGTCCAATTAATGACCCAACTTTGAGGAACGATTTTTCTTCGAAAACTTTTAAAACACTTTTGCGATACTGTCACATACTGTTGCGATACTGGCACATTTCTGCTTCTTCTCGAAGTTCTCTCGCAAGTGTCGCAATTCGTTGCAACTCCGAAGACAGGTAATTTTTGTTACCATTCTCTATCCTATTAACAACGTCCTATTCTGTTAATCTTTGCTTTAACGCTATACTTACCAACGTTACACAAAATTTCTTTACCAAGTACATTAATCGTCTTTAATAATAAAAATCACTCAGACGATAAAAGTCTAGCGTAGTCCTTTCACCAAAGTAGGACGAGAACAACCTATTAACGCAAACGCGACTTAACGAGTCAGAAATTTGGTATTTCGCAAGAGTTTAGGAACTCTTACTGTAGGATCATCAAAACATCGTAGATTAGACACTCCAGAGAATCAAAGTTTGTGTAGCTCTCCTTCGAAGCTCCTAGCAACTCGTCGATATGAAGTTTGCCGAGTCAAAGGTTCCTGCTATCCGAAGCAAGTACACGAATCCACGAGGGTTTGTATCAAGCATCTCTATTCGAAAATCATGCATATCCAGTCGTACGAGTACAGGGAGGCGACGAGTGATCGTAAGGGAACTTAACTTGTGTTCAAGTATAATTATCCCATGTTGGAGAGCGTGAAATCAGATACAAAACTAATTCCGTGTGTACGTATCGTCGCGACTGGATCGCTCGACGCTTTCCCATCTAATCTCGATAAACTCCTTATCGAGCAGAAGGTTTCTCCCTTTTGCAGAGAGGCGACGGCTTTCTTTCTCTTCGAGAATTCTATTACACGTGAACACAGCTCGTATTCCTTTTACGGATGGAAAGACTGGCCCTGGCTCTATATCCCAATGGCAACCGAATCGGAAAGTGGGTCTCTCGACACGCTAGGACAATCTTATCCCAAGGAGAAAGCCCAAGACGAAGAGAAGAAGACACCTACGAGCCTCTGAATGCTGCAGTTGTCCGATCCATAAAAAGATTGACCTGCAGACGAGTATATTTTCTGCTGTCATAGCGAATTTACGTTGAAAGGAAGATATTAAATCGCATCAAGAGTAGCGTTTCGAAAATATGATTTTTGCAGCAATAATAATAATAATCGCTCACTCATCAACTGTTATTTGCGAGGACATAAAATAATAATCCTCTTTTCAAAAGGTTTCTTGCCTATTTGTTTTAGAAGCCCGGTTTTTATGGGAATAATATTGATCGATGATACATTTTTCAGAGTGTTCCTTGTCCGTTGAATTATAGAAGAGCGGAAAAAGTTTTTATCTACCGGATTGATTGCTGTTAGTAAGTGTGTTTAGAATTTTCTGGGGAATTTCGCGAAGTTTATGAATATTTGAATTCTTGGGAAAGCATTTTTTCTATGTGGAACTGGTCTCGTACCTTCCTCCCACACCACCATGAAATTTTTATTTTCTACTCGTTTGGAAATAGTATTTCACGTCTGTGATCATAAAAAATTCAATGTGCTCAAAGTGATGCGATGACGTAGTTAACTATGCAATTAAACGAACGGTACTTTTAGAAGTTAACATACATGATTAAATTGGAATTACCGAATGATTGACTTACGCCAGTATAATTCTTAACCTACCATATCATAACTAACGTGGCAATTAACATGCCACAAGTAAGTGTAAATATAATTAAAATTGGTCTTCTAAAGGAACATTACTTATGAAATAGCCCAACATAAAGACTCGTCATTCGACAACCGACCTCATAAGAAATGCATCGAAATAAGATAATGTAAAACTATTGTTCCTGAATTTCCTTAAACGACAATGGCAGTGTTAATTAATTTGTTTTATCGTTTTAACGGAGGAATAGACACGTTATCCGACTCTGGAACACGCAGTAATCTCTGTATGATTCGGTGTCTTGAAATCAGCCGGATCAATATGTATACCTCTTTTCCATTTGCTTTTCTCAAAACATTGAAACGTGTGCAGAATAGCTGTGAAAAACGAGTCACAGTAATATTGATATCGAGCACACGAGCAGTAATATTGATATCGATGGGTCGTGTGTTATACGAATAAATGAATCCCAACGAAATATCCCTGGAAGATATCAAAATCAGTTGTTTCCTTCGAAGTATTCACAATACACGTTTCATAAATATTTCAGAGAATCCAGACAACAAATAGTATAACACGATACTACATCTGTTTCTGAAACTTTTATGTCGTCCGTTTTGCGCTAATATCGTGAATGGCCAATTCTAGATAGATCATAGAAATTCACAATAAATTTAGGAGGGTATAAAATAACAAGATGATTTTGGAAATGACGAATCAGGCGATTAGTAAACTGCGTTTACGCAAGTTCAGAGCTTTGCGAACACAACCAAAGCTTCGTGAAATAGAAGCTAAACGAGAAATTCGCTATGTTACTTCATAATGTTTCATATTTCGTATTTTATACATTTTCGCAAATTTTAATTTCCCACGAACGCATGAACATTAGCAATCTCATAATCGCCGTTGTTGAGCCACATTCGTCGTTTTAATTCAAACCACCAAGAACAAAAAGAATAAAATATTCGGCGTTGTTCTTTGCTGAAAAAAGGTAAAGATTATTACATTCGGTATTTTATTGTAAGGAAGACGACTTAACGAAGACGACGTAATGCTAATTCGTCAAAGATTATTTGTCAGCGGAAGACAGCTTAATCTGGAACGATCTTTACACTACCCTTCGAGAGTCTATAACAGAAAATCCGAGCAAAATTCACGACATTGCGTTGAATTAACTTCTCTGGGACCGAAACCCCAAAAAGCAGGGGATTCTTGCAGCGGCGTCTCATTTTGCCCAAGATTCGTTCACACTCTATTTCCCTTTCACGACGGAAAGAAGAATCCACGGCTCTCGTCGACGTCTGAACCAACACGAATGAATCTCGACAAGATCTTGTCCCGGAGACCTTTCCAGATTGGCGCTGCTTTCGCAGAAACGACGAAGGGAAAAGGAGGGAACCGACATCTGGGGAATCGGGTGTCCTGATCTTACCGAAATTCTCTACTACGAGCCATCGAAACGTAAAAAGATTACGGACGTGATACGTTGTTGGGTGATGTTTAGAGGGATATTTGGTATTAACCGTGAAACAACGTGAAGAAACGGAGTTCTACTATGGAAAAGTATTTCTGGAAATTATGGTTTAAAACACTAAGATAATCTGCCCTTTGTTAAAATATCCTATGTATCTACCTTTTCGAAATCGAAGAAAGCTCAAGTTACGTAATTTTTTGTGACATTTTCATTTTTTTCCGTCTAAACTTAATACAAACCTCTGAACTTGTATATTATGCTTACGAAACATATTTCAAAAGTAGGAAGAAGTCAAGAACAGAAGTTTTATTCAATTCTTAAGATTTGAAGATCATGCGATAGAATAACTGTTTCAATTTAATCTAAACTTAATTCTTAATTGGAATTAATTATATATTGGCGAAATATCTTTTAAAAATAAAACGAAATTGAGTGAAAAATGTTGATAATCCCTAAAATAAAAACACCTGACGAAACAAACAGCATAGCATTCTGCGTCATAGCTCGTTTGACGGTCCTATGTCTCGAAAAGATATAAAACGCCGTTTCTGAACGACATTCTGTGAAAAGTGAGGATCCGTTCAAAGAAACGGAATTAATGAAGCAACCTATCGGCGAAATAAACGAACATGGCAAGGAAAGAGTCGCTATAAACAGGTAAGTGGTGAGGGGCGAATGTGGAACGCGATGGAATCGAGAAACGCGAAAGTAAAAACGAATTGAATCACGGGTATTCATCGATGCGGAGTCGACGAAAATCCAGGACGGCCGAGCCGGCTCTTTGGAAAATTCACGTGTATAGAGAGCGTAGCCTGTAACATGGACGAATATTGATCCCAACAGCTCTTGCAACTGACGCGGAATGCGTAAGGAAGCCGTTTACATATCCGGCAATAAATGTCCTGCCTTTTAGAGAAAATATTTCCACACGCACTGTGTATCCTTGCGCTGCGCTTCAACGTATGCATAATTGAAGCGGCGATGGTATAGAAAGCCGAGGAATTGACTCCAACATAAAATATTTCTTCATTGATGAACTGAAATTTACCGATTGGAATACGACTTGAAAATGATATTTTCATACGATGTCTTCAATGTGTTAATGAAAGATTTTTGCAGATTTTCCTGCACGGATATATTAATTTGTACGGAAATATTAATTAGTAGACTGCGAATGTTTGTATATTTATGAGGAATTTAAAGAATATGGTCTGAAATATTGCTATTTCGACGCAGCTAAGATAATTCCAGAGCCGCTTATTCTTTGTGTGACACGAGAGAAGAGAGCATCCTTCTCATATCATAGGATATTTGTATCACAGAAGTGAATCAGTTTCTCGTATATATGATACCACTGAACCTTTTTAAGGAAAGAGAGGAGCAACCGAGCGGATACTAGAATAGAAAACTCTGTATCCTGAACGAAGTATCGCATCAATAGATTTCACGCGTATACAAGGACTTACCGAAGAGAACAGAATGTAGGGAACATCCCTATATCATATAACCTTTGACGTACCAAAAGAGCAATAAATCTAAGTCTTCGAAAGCAGCCTAAATCTCTCTATTTCATCCCTTACAACTTACAAGATGAAAGTACAACTTGTAATTCACACGACTCATTTCTAAATCACAATTGAATAAAAGAACAGAAAGGAGGTAGAGTTCTGATATGGTCAACACATAGAGTAGAACCATATAAGACGAAAAGGACGATAAATCTGTCTTCGAAGGCACCTTCGATATCTACGAAATCAAATTCCAACCTGTAATCCTCGCGATCCACTCCCAGTCCCAACCGAAAAAAGAATGATATTATGTACAACCAACGAGATCCTAAAGAGCAATAAATCTTCGAAAACAGCTCTCGAGAACCCCCAAAAACATCTCGACGTGATCATCCACAAAACCCCTGGAAGAGATTCGCAAGTTAGGAAACAAAACTACAGCCAGCAAACCACAGAACCCGCTCCCAATTTCCAGCCAAACAAAGGAACGGAAAAACAGCTAGCAAAGACAGGAAAAACAGTTGGAAAGACTAGAAGCTTCGGAAGAAGTCGCGCGAAATGGAGAGAACGGACGAAACAGCAGCAAGGTCTAAATTGGAGGGGCATGTAAGAAGGTGGAGTGCTCGTCGAAACGAGTCCTGTTGTTTTGCTCGCTGCTAGCCCTTCGGATTATACCAGATGTGTGTCTTTCTCCGTCACGTACATGCATGCATCCGTGAAGGCTAACACGTAGCGAGGCAAAGCTTTCTGTGTACACTACCCGTACGTACACTACCGCTCAAAACTTATTCGGACACTTGTCTTTAACTTACTTATTCTTGGTAAGAGTTAATCATATTGGATTGTTCGGAAAGTTTGTAGCGTTTCTGGCATTTTTATGTTCTGAGTATGAAATTATTATTATTAGTACAATTTATTTTATTATTACAATTTATTATTAGTAGTAGTAGTCTGAATAATATAAACTTTATATTCTGTCATATTTTATAAATTATATATTTACAAAATTCAAAGAGAATGATTTATCATGTACTCTCGCAAGATACTACTTAACAAATACTGCTTGTATCTACTTGAACATAAAAGGCGTTAATTAAAAAGAAAAATCTATCGTTGATGAATGGAAAGTGTCGTTCTTCGACAACAAAGGAAGGTCTCGTTATTTCCGTGACAAGTAGGTAAAAGCTGTTCAATGCTCAGCGACAATTTGCCTGACCTTACGCATACTCTCATCTTTACAAAATATTTGTTGCATGATAACAAAGGCTAGCCGCGAGTTTCGCAACTTTTTTCTCGGTAACAAGAGAAGACGTAGCGCGGCTTCGCGAACGAACGAAAATCGAGCTGCCGAACCAATTATCGTAATGAGATGTTCGGACTGGCTCGACTAGAGAAACGAGACAAGCTGTTGTCTGAATCAGCTTTGTCTTTGAAATTCTGTCTTGGTATTCCTCGACAAGGAAGGGAGAAATGGCAAAGAAACTGACTCGCTTGCTTGGTTTAGGAATTCAGATTTAACGGTTCGTTGGATAAAGTAGAGAAGATTCTTGTGAAGGATGAAAAGATGATATTGGCAATGGTTTAGATTTGATGTGTGTAAATAGAATTTGGTGTTTCGGTCGATCGGTTTATCGGTTGGAAAACCTTGTAACGGGGATTATTCTCGCACATTACGCAGGTTCTGAGGGTTGCGTCTATCAGAGAGAATATCAATGCCGCCTAACGTACTCTTCAAGCAAGCTCAAACAATCAAATATTGGCTTGGTGGGCGTACCGCGACTGCCGCTGGAACACCGCTGATACAGTTCAAATAGTCTGAGTTACAAGGGACAGTTAATCGATCCCCCTAATGTTACCTTGTGCGTTGCGGTTCGTAGCCCATCGCAAATCTGCCAGGAAACTCATTAATGCTGTAATTAAATTACCACGTTTTATTATGTCGGAATAAATCCGACTGAAATTCAATATAATATAGGACGAAACTCTAAATCTTCTGGAAGGGACACAAAGTAAGAGGAAAGTATTTATTTCGTCGCAAAAAGACTTAAATCGCTTAAAAATCTTGGGACAGTTATCATATTTGCAATGAAACCGGGAAGATTAAGTAATCGTTAAAACGTGTGGAGAAATATCATTTAACATGATACATAATAGATGACAATGAAAGTGTTTAGTGTGTATTATGCTGGTGAATTGGAGAAGTAAAACAAAGTCTTGCAACTTTTGAACAGGAGTGTACAGGTGTAGTTGATCGAAATTCTTAATTTCACAGCGAGACGATATAACTCAACGATCAAAGTATAGCACGTTGAACAACGATTTTTGTGCCAAATAAATAGCCAGGAATGGCTGAATTAATAGCATTTTCGTCAGCAATTCCTGTAAGCAACGTTTCGAGTTAATAAAAGTTAGTGTACGACGATGTATCACCGTGTTCGAAGACGCAAGTCAGGAGGCACATTATCGTTGTGCATCATATTTCCTCGAGGATTGTATATCCGGTGATTCGAGAAATGTGCACCGTTATACAAAAGTTTAAGATAACTTGCGAAATAAATATTTGTCTGATAAATGTATACAAGCATAATTACAATTAGTGTTATTTTAATTTTGTCAAGAAAAGCATTCTATTAAAAAATGAGTATCTATCTGGAAACGTATCGACTAATATTTTATGTATTATACGTTTGCTTCCACGATAAAATCCCTTCTTCGATATTTCAAAAATCTGATATCCGTTCTTGACTTCCTTTTCTCTTCCAACTTAGTCTAATCGCCTCCATATATGTTCTCTCCTATTGAGATCGAGGCTCCATTTATGGTAGCATTTTCAACAGAATAAACCAAGGAAACTACAAACTAAAAACCACTACTACGATAATATGTAAAAATCCTATTTCCATGTAACGATACATAAAAACGTTTCCTAAAAATAAGCTCACGGATTAATTTGCGTTGGTAAGAGCAGTACCATTAACGATCCGAGACTTACGCACAACGCTGTATAACACGTACCACGTGAAATTATGATACAGTAAGTGCTACAAAAGCTAATACCAATAAATGGCACGTCCTCCCACCGCTCCTCCCATGTCATTTATCAGAATCACGAGGTTAACGTCACCCAAACCCACGAGCCACGAGCTGAACGAACGAACGAACGACAACATAATGTCGCGGATCGACTTTCCCGGCAGTAATTTTTCAATTACTTTCCCTGCAATACCGTTGGCCAGCGGATCTTCTCTTTTTCCATGCAAAAGCTGAGAGGAGTCCGCGCCGTATCGATTTCAGATTCCAATTTAATGGCGTCGCGGTATCCGAGCCGCGATCTTCCAATACCAATTTCGCGTTATCGGCCTCCGTTCGACGACGACAGCTTCCGTCTTGCAACTGCCAGACGCGGGTCGCGCGATCTTCGAACCCTACAAGCGACTCTGCTCGCAATTCGAATGGTCTTAGAACGCGATTCTACTCCTAGTCTGGGGAATTTCAAGGTAGACTGTGTATTCGAGGTCCGTGAAATTTTTGGAACGTTGGATACTAGCGTGTTCGGGGTAGCGGAATTTTCTACGTGACTGTGTGCGTCCGCTTTAAGTTTGAAGCGAAGGGCATGAGAGTGGCTAAGCATAGATTTGGGAAATCGAAGGTGTGATCGTAGAGTAAGCTTAACATTCTGTACGTAAATCGTATATATTTGTAATCTTATAAAAATATTCAATGCAACGTTGAATAATAAATGCATTGAGAATATTTTTACTTTAGGTGGTACTGCACTAGAGATTCTAGAACTGTTGGTATATCTAAGACACACATGTCTCTATATCGATAGAAAAATACATCGCGTTGGAAACTCTTTTGTTTCATATGGCACTCCATTTAAAATTTTAGAACTCTGAATGTATCTAGGACACAAATTTCTCTATATCGGTACGAATACAGTATTGCATCGGGAATTTTTTCATTTCGGATGACATTCAACTAGAAATTTCAGGATCCTGGATATATCCAAGATACAAATTTCTACATATCGGTTCCAAAGATGTATTGCATTGGGAATTTCTTCATTTTGAATTATACTCTACTTGAAATTTTAGAATTCTGAATGTGCCCAAGCACTATACGTATCCAAAACATCAATGTCTTTATATCTAGGATTTTCTCGTTCTAACAGATGTCAAGTGGTAAATGCTCGGTGGTTTGCTTTGGTGTTACAGTTCCACCGCACAAAATCGTGATCGTCGATGATTCCGGAATCGCACGGAACTCTATGGTGGGTCCGTACATAGAGGGCGACACTCTGCGGCTCTACTGTGACGTGTACGGCGGTAAGTACAATGTAACGTCACATCGCACCGTGTTCCCGTGGTTCGGTCGAGAGGGCCGCTGGAACGTCCGCTGCAATTCCAAAAACGAGCACGGCTTTCGTGGATCGTTGAAGCCTCGTTTGCAACGGGATTTACGTGACAGTGTTCGTGTATGTGGCAAGGAACGCTGGCCACGTCCAGAAATTCATTTTAATCGCCACGTTAGGTAGCTCCTTTACCAAGTAATGGATACAATCCTGTGCTAAGGTCTTAGAGTATCTACTAAACGAAATCATGCTTTCCGAGTTGGGAAATTACGAAACAGAAATTTCGATAATGTTGAAAGTAAAAGATTAACAAATATCAGTCATTTGCATAGAGATTGCTTTTAATTCTTTCGAATGTGATATAATTTATTTATAAGAATTATGTTTTTAAGAAAATCAGTGAATGAAAGAATAAGAGATTCGTCAATGAAGAACTTGCTTTTTCCGGACAATAATTCAATTGTAGCAAAGTTATGTCTTAGGAAATTTGCAATGTTAAATCGATTGTTTTCGATATTGACAACAATGATTTTGTTAGATACGCTCAATTTTTAAGGAATTTCTAATTCTGAAAATACACACAAAGAGTATCTTAAAGTATATTTAGTTTCCATCATAAAATTAGCAACGTAGATGGTCTAAGACTTTTTCACAGTACTAAGCCCGAGGAAAGATAAGAGAATTGGCAGTGATTTAAAGTGTACACAAAAGTACACTATGCTCGAGATTACTCTGCATGAAAGCAAATTAATTCGATTATAGTATTTATGATCGTGGCACTGCGGTATTGTGTACTTAGAGAAGAAACGATAAGTAACTATAGTTTTACGAGATTCTAGGGTTAAAATACCGGGAAACCGTGGAAAATAGGCTACGGCAGTACAATTTTCATGTGTACTCGCAGTAAACACGCATTACGTACGATTTACGGACTAAAGTACCTGGTGTTACCGTGAAAGATTGGTAGTTATCATCGTGACAATTTATTTCAATTACTGTCGCGGATATTGCACGCCCTTCGCGACCAATTCTTCACTGTAAATGATTTTTACGACGCAATCTCGAATTTTTTTTATATTTCCCACTAAAACACAATAACGAAACGAACGAACAATTCTATGCAATTTTTAGCTGACAAGGGCGAATCGTTAACAAAATAAAATTCATAACTACGATCCACTGCTACCTTTCAGAATGTTACCGTCAGGCAAAAATTCTCGTTCCCAGTGAGAAGAAATTCAGGAAATAGTTTGAAAATTGCGTGAAAAATGGAAGTGATGCGTTTCCACAGGTAAGCCAGCGCCGACGGTGTCCTGGCACCGCGACGACAAACTCGTCAGCAACAAAACCGTAACAGTGAGGAACGGCGTGACGCGCAACGAGCTCGTTATAAAAAATTTAGGACGGGACGACGTCCGTTCCATGCTAACCTGCAACGCAACGAATAACAATAGGTCCATCCCGCTCTCCTCCACCGTTTACGTCGACATGAATTGTAAGTATCGCCCCACGGTCACAACGATAAAAACTCCCCGAATGCTTGGTTTTGCTCGAAACTATCGTAAACTGGAGAAACGTTGGCGGCATCAGGTAATAGTCGCAAATACGAGTTCGTACTTCGTTTAGCGACGGTTTTACACTTTCGACAAGACATTTAGTTTAAGAGTGTAACAAAAACGATATGTCAGAAATGACTGGTAATCATAAAACTAAAGAAATTTTTTTGTAAAGATTCGAAACTCTCAGAATAACGATTAGAATTTAGATGTAAATACATGAACAAAGGATTAATTCGTAATAATTAAATATCCGATGCCTTTGATTGCAACATTAAATCAATTAGTAAGAAAATGAATTAATCTTTCAAATAAATCACGAATAAACAGCGAAGGGATGTAGAATTATGAAATAAACGAATTTAACTGCCAATATAAACCCGGTTTACGACGTTTCGCCTATTTCTCACTGTCGTTCCCTTTTCACAAAAAACATTTTGATTTCTGCTCCTTGATATCCCGCGAATAATAAATCCGAAAGATCGCGTAAAATATCGATCGTAATAAATAAACAAACGGGTTATAAGTCGGCCTGTTAAAACCAAGCGTCAAACGAACGAATACTAAACTTATTGAACAAAGTGACATCGATGCGGTTGTTCACGGAAGAAAAACTGGGTTATGAAATTTCTCACCGCGATGAAACTCCATCGACGCTACCGCGCGTCTTTGCGATAGCGCTTTGCTATTGACAAGCCATCTCTGCGAGATGTTTATCGATATAATAGAAAAGCCAATGGCCATTTTTCTAGTGGCGTTTCGCGTGCCACGCTGCGGAATCCGAGCGAAATACCTTGTCGATGGGCAGAGATGAAGTTTCCACCGAGCGAGCAACGAAGTTTAGATCGACTTCGATCCCACCTCTGAACAACATCGAGGATCCGATTGATTCTCAGAAACCCAATAAATATCGAGTTGTTTGGAGAGTTCGTAGTACTTTTAATCAGCCTATTATATCTTGCATATTCATTGTGCACTTTTATAAAAAAAGGTATGCTACCAACAAATGTCCCAATTAATGAAAAACATGTGACATTCTTCCATAGGAAATTCTTCCTAAATTCTATCATGAGCTCTTCGAACAACCCAATATTATAGACTCACCGTCTCTAAAACAATTCTAAAACAAATAGAACACACTTGACCAAGTCAAGCGATTCAAAGTAGACGAGGACTTTACTCGACAGACAAATATCTTCTGTATTCGAATGCTAAGATAACAACTGGCAGCCAATTGACCATACCTACAATAATAAATAACATCATCGTATTATTTGCCAATTTCCTAAAGATACAAGTCAAGTTTCTCTTAAATCCCGCTACGTTCTACAGAAACTTTGCCGAAAAATGCAATAGTAAAACAGAAATACTGATCTCGATTTTATCACCGACCCCTAGATCCATAATTCTAACCCCTAAATTGAATCATCCCACACATATATTACGGAGAACAAAAAATACAGAAGTTATGATGGGAAACTTGTTCGCTCGTCATTCAAGACACGTGACCGCGGTGGCAAGACCGATCTTTTGAATCTAAATTATCACGGGTTAAGCCAATAAAACGTAGGGCGTAACGAGAAATAATAAGCTTACGCGTCAGGTTGGAATCAAGATGAACGATAAGATCTTTTGAAAGGAAGTACACAGGGACGGGGATCCTCGGAGCTTCCTCTGGGGGATCGTCCTATATTCTTTACAAGACCGAACCCATTTTCCAGCCACTGTGCGTAAAGGAAACGAGAGATAGGAGGTGGCCACGGGCGTGGTCATTACAGGATGAATTACGTTCATGGGGTTGCCGAGATACCCTTCGTCCTTTTGCTTCATCTTTTCCCCCTTTGGAAAGGTTTTCGATTATCTATACAATGATTTAAAATATTCCCCGATAACGTTCACGGATCAGGAAGTGACCATTTCCACTCAACGACCTCTGATCTAGCTGACTCCCCTTGCCTTTACCCTCTTGGAACAAAGCGAGAACTGATATACCGTTTATACCGTCATATCGTTTGAGGATACTTAAGAAAGATGATACTCAAAAATGGTTAAAGGGAACGATGGCCGATGAATCTGATCGGAGACAGCGGATATTTTAAATCTCACATATTTTTTGGAGCGGAGCACAATGGAGATCCTTTTTAAATGGTCTATCCAGAACGATGTATTCTTCCCGCAGTAAATAGGATCTCTTGAAATTAACGTTTCGGCCTGTAAATCGGCAAACGAAGACTTTCAACTGAATTCAAGCCCCTAATTAGCGGCTAAGTAGATCTTAAACTAGGTTACGCAAAGTTTTACCCTGCACTTTTTTGCAGAGGAGATATACGGTTTGACGGGAAATATAGAGACAACAAAATCCTTTTACGCGGCAAGAATTCCATTAAAAAGGGCTGAATGGTCGAATTTGCTACGGATTCACGAACTTTCGAACAATCAATCGGGCACAATCCAAACCCTGTTGTTCGAGTACCCAATACCGAGGACGCTGGTAACAATTATTTCTGACAGGGTCCAACAAGGTTCTATCGATAAGCGGAACATTCGGCTAGGAGCGAAGTCGATGCACAACAGATGACTAGACCAGATTACCTTGTCTTTGGCCGCACCAAGTTCCGCGAGATCGTGCCGCAATTTAGGAGAATGGTAAAGTTCTGGCTGATAGCCTCGTTCCACGTCACCCAGTTCTTAAACAAAGTTTGACCCTTACCGGTGTAGTAGACTCTAGTAAGTCGTTTTCTCGGCGTTCAATTCTACCAACGGTCACCATTCTCGCTTCGCTGTTCCCAAATTATCGTCTCTCAAATGGTAGACTGTGAAACTCTGCTGATCAACTAATTTTTTTTAAGCACTCGAATGAAAGGAGTACAGCACGTCATTTCGTACATTTGTGCCATTACGAAAATGGTAATGACATTGAAACACGAAGAACTATTTTTAGAATTGAATCAATTAGATCTCGTGATGTCGTGACTCGAATCTTAAAGGCTCTGATTTAGATCGATCATCATGACAAATTGTAGGAAATGAGTCATTTGATTTCAGACGAATTTATCATGTCTTGTAATTTCAGAAAAAATAGAGCCTAATCGATTTGACTTCTGAGAAACTCGAGCACATCAGATATTACTATGTAGTATCGTCGCTAGAAATTTTGTATATATATCGAAAATACGTTTCGGGATCCGTTTCAAATTCCTCTTAACCTGAACCGCGCTTTAAACAAGAGTTTTAAACATCCCGGAAGTAATCAGTTCCATAGGACGCAACAATTCCGATCACTCTGTTTCGCTATAGCTTCTCGATCCACGAGCAAAGCTTAAATAATTTAACCGCGTGTAATTCCCAGAAGTGGTAAGTAAAATGCCAGATTGGCGTTTCACATTGTCGTGGCGCGACTTTACGCCACCGGATGTTCTAGTCTCGGTGGAATATCGTTCGTAATAACGTAGCCAATGTCATTCGCTCCTATCCTTTACTCGCTAGCTTTTTACGAGCTTCCTGTTTGTTCCTTGCAATTTTCTTTATGACTCTATTTATGCCGGTGGTAATAACCTAATTATGACTAATTTCGGCACGTTCAATGTGCGTGAAAATAATTTTCTTACATTCTATGCATGAGGTCGTAAATCGATCGATGTTGAAATGACTGAACTGTAAGGATAGAAACAAAGTTTCCATGTTTCTATCAGTCAAATTATGTAGGTTTATTATGGCAAGGAAGTTTCTTACAAACTTCCCGTTCGTTCCCTTTAGCTATCTTTATGGCTTTATTTGCCATTATAGTTTCAAGACTCTTACGTCTGAAAATTATCAGCGAATTGCTGTAGCACATGCGGTCGCTACGATCATTAGAAACGCGTGAGATGGTCTTTGAAAATACATCGTTTAACGATGCGAAGAGGAAGACTACATAATTTCATTTGTTCGATCTATTAATTCTCTGTTGTTTATTTCCTACATACAAAGTTTATCTTCGAAGATATCGATGAATCGAATTCGTCATTTTCTTATTGACTGCTCGTTTCGTCTGTAGAAACTTTCGTCCACCGTTCGATGTGTCATGTGAAAATTCATTACGAGATCTCATCGGGAAGCTTCATTAAAGGGAAGATGCCCGGTGCTGATACATAGTCGGGATTAGCATCGTTGATATCAGTATCGTTTCTACTGCTAAACTGGTTATGATGTCGGACGAATCATCCTAATGAATCCGCAATTTCACTGAGATTCTTCACATCTGAGCAATGCTTACGCCATCGGTTGTACGAACCTTTTTTTATTACCAGCCTGACTATTATCTATCCTAGAAATGTCTCCAACATACTACTAAAATTTACTAGTAGCAGGCTGACCATTTGTTTAAACGACCAGCTTTTAAAGTTCTCGCGAGCAGTAGTTTATCGCATTCACTCGTAAAAACTTTTTCAAATGGCTAGATATCGCTGTTTGTACGCGATAAGTCGAAATTTATTTAATACTAGAACCACTAAAAACTAAAGTTTGTAGCAAAGAAATCAAAGTGGGTGATATATAGAAAAAATATATAACGCAAAAGAGAAAGCTTCTATCCATATATCGCGTTGAGAATCATTGAAATTTCAGAAAGTACACACTATCATAAATTGACAAAATTCCATAAGATTCCAATGAAAAATTGCAAATTGATCAGTTTCGTTATTATCCCTATGGAAAGTTGCGAGTTGGCTACTATGATACTACTGTTATAATTTTACCGATTAAAGATGAATGATTCTAACTGTTCTGTGCTAGACAAAAAGAGATTCGAAGTTTTGAAGAACCACGCAGAAAAAGATAGGGAAAGTTTCCATGAAGGCGGAACAGTTTGTTACCTCGTTAAATTACCATAACGCTGGCGGTAAAGAGCACTATTATTTTGCCATCGCGACAAATCGCACTCTCAAGAGCAGACTGTCTTTAATTGAAGCTTCCGGTGCTCGAGGTCACCATTTCCCTCGCGATTCTTCCCAACGAAGAGTCTCTTCCACGGAGCAAGCTACGAATTCAATTTAGAACGATCGATTGGACGAGTAATTGAGATGCACCGAAAATAATGCGCCGGGAATGAAGATGGGGGATAAACGGAATATTAAGAAGCTTATGAATCGGACCAGAATTGGGGAAATTATTATCTCGAGATGCAATTACTTTAAAAACAAGTGGTTCAACAAGACGATTCCAGAGGGTATTACTATTTCTACATTATTCAATTTAAGATAACCCTTTTACACTAAAACCACCGATCCATTATGATGTATATACACTACCGTTCATAATTATTATTTGAACGAAATCAATGATCGATAAACGTTTCTCTTGAATAATTTATATTTAACCAATAATATTCAAAACGGTGTTTATTATTTCAATAAGGACTTGTATGCATAAATAATAGCAAGAAACCCTTGCTTAGCTTTTATAATAGAAGAGAAAACAACGTACATCGGAGGGGTACATTGGCTAATTATGAATAATTATGTGCAGTACTATGTATGTTCTGAGTTTTGCTATGCACGAATAACAAGAGACAACAAAAACAGCTGCATAAATTTTAATAATAGCAAAAGCTACAAGTCTGAAACAATTTGCAGATCATTTTTGGTTGTTAAACCGTAGACAGATATTATTCTTTCATTATGTCGGCATGCTAACGAATACGTACCAGTGAAGAAAGATATACCACAAAATGGTTTCGATAAGAAACTGTTGAAATATCATACGATCAAATATGAGCAATAGATATTCCAGATAAACAGCGAAGACAGAGAGACTAGAGTATTTATCGGACACACCGGATCTATACTATAGAATTCTTGAGATGGCACGATTGCAGGTTATAAGAAGGTTTCACACGAACACGAAGGCCATTAGTATGTTTGGTACGTGAAGCTCGAAACGAACGTCGAGGCAGCGACCTCGAAAGGCTACAAAGTAAATTCCATCGTAACACGCGATGTGGCCTAATAACTAATTATTCCCGATAACGCTGGATTATCGAGTAATTATGCGTATCGCGATGAAGAAAAAAGAATAAAAAAATGCGAACCCAAGAAGAAGGCAATTTCTTTGTGTGGAGCGGCTCAAAAAGCTACGAGTCGTTCTCAATTACTTCGATTCATATCGTAATGAACCACGAAAGGACCTACGGCTCAAATGCTGTAAATTTCGTTTAACGTTCATTCGTAATTGCCATTTTCGAGCAGATCGAAGCTTACGAAGACGTATTACGAATATTATTCGAATGGAGAAGCCCGTGTAACAGAAAATACCGCAAAGTGGAATTTGCATTAATTTTTTTGTTCTTCCTGCTGAATGTATACTTGCTCACGAATACTCTGTCATTTTAAAAAATCGAATTTTATGTACACTGGTAACCGTAAGTATCAGGACACATTGATATTTGATATAAATTGGACACTTTTCATTATATCTATTTTCTAGTTATTTTGTTGTAAATCTGTTTACTATTAAATATAGCAAAATTTATTAGAGTTTTCTAAGAAATGTAAGTAATAGGTGTCCTAATATTTATGATTGACGGAGTATTGTGTTTCAATGTTTACCGTAGATCGGAATTTTCAAACCATTCTATCACTGCCAGATTTGTATCTAAACCTTGTGAAACAGTATTTCTAAATGTTAGTAAACATCAGACCGTGTATTCATTAAAACGATCAATCATCGAAATTCCTCGATTTACCTAAGGCACAGCGGAACAAACCCGTAATTCGTCACTCCATAATGGCGTTCAATTATCTACGAAAGCAACGAGCCTATTCAACGATATATAAAATAAGAGAAGATAGTGCTGATAGAACGGGTTCAAGCAATGTAGTTTATTAGAGGGGATAGCGAAACAAAGGACAGGTCCATGAATCATAGGGCAAAGTCTCAAAAAGAACGATACTAAACGGAGAAAGAAAGGACGAAAAACCTGAAATATATTATTGCTTTATCCCATAAGGCCACGCGCTATTTCGACGATATTAGCCGTAACCGCGAAAAAAAAACAAACACGATACCCTGTTTCTATTGTCTCTCGATCCTGCACTACCTCGAAGTACACATCAATTTCGCACGACCCTGCCCAAACCAGCCACGAGGCACCAAAAAGCCCTAAAAAATTCAATGGACAGAAAGAATTTTCAGCTATGTTCACCTAAAAACCTACTCGTTTGGCATCTACCACCGTAGATCTCCTCTAGTGCGCAAAATTATCCATAAGGAAGTTAAAACAATCATCTTGGCGAGGCAAGAGTTCGTGCGGTTTAAAGCTTCAGAGAAATATTAACCGTCTAAAGAATTTACAATCAGAGACATTTATCTCGTGCACAGTATGGGTCGTACAAACGGTCGTTACGGTGTTAAAAAAGAATAATTGGAAGTAGAGGGAAAAGAAGAAAAAAAATTGAGATGTTGGAAAGAAGAAAAAATGAAGAGAGGAAAGAAACGCGAGAAAGAAGAACAAAATAAGCTATCGAGTCGCTTTATGCGCGACATTGTGCGCGTATCACAAAAGACGAGCGTGGAAACAAGTTCTAGGGGATCTGGTGGCACTCGCCGAGTTAATAATACGTTTCCGGTGTTTTTCACGGCGAAAGGTATCACGGTACAGGCGAGCTATCCGTGCGAAGTTTAAAAAGGAATCGCCGCCTTCAATGGCGGCCCGAGAGCTTTCTTATTTGCCTTTCGGCCGCACAAATACGCGGCAGTCGGTGACACGGATTTCCTGTCTGATATATGTGTATCTCTTGCCTCTCGTGCAAAAGCGCGTCCTTCGGTACGACCCGATTTTCCAAAGCCCCGTTGCCGAGACATTCTTGCCAACTGCGACACGATTCGTTCCGGTAACGGCCGTAAAGAAACTGTTCGACGGCCTTTCGCAAGGCAGACGATGGCCATTAAAGACACTCGCCGCGTGTACCGAACTCTCTTGGCTCGAGATGTGTGATTTGCCCGGCCTGATGGAGCCTGCGCTTGAATACAGGAATTTAAATACCGAGTTTTCGGAGTTCTACTTTGATGCAGAGTGTTGTTCTTTTTCAGGTCGTTAAGATTCAGATCGTTGTTTTAGAAGAGTGATGGCACCATCATCTTATTTCATTGACGTTTTATAGTAATTCGTAGTATTCGTTGGCCGTTTGAAATGATAAATAAATAGTAAATAGCAATAGCGAATATTAATTAGTACATTCAATTCAAACTGTAAAACGTGAGGATTATTTCGGAAACTTTAGTAAAGTAGAAGTATTCGAACTCACGTAATTCACTCGCAGAATTGCTACATGGTGGCATTTTTGTATAGCCCGCGTTATTAGAATTAACCTGTCTTGCTAATTATTGTATGTGTTAGATAATCCTATTCGTAACTTGTATTATCTCGAAATACGCATACAACGATGTAACTGAATTCGTTGAGATTGGAAAAAATATTTACTTAAGACTAGCGATACTTGTGTTAGAAATTTAGTTAAGGTGTCGACAAACGTTTTACAAGAAGATCTAAAAGTGAAACTGACTCGATTAAGCAACTTTCCATGCAGACCTGTCTTATCTTCTAGCGACAAAACAGAAACTTTAATCACCTCGCGATTAAACGAAAACTTTAATTACAGAAATAACACAGAGCTCCTTCTTTCCCCTAAATAGCAAGATATTTCGTCTTCTTTTTCTATCATAAATCTAAATCTAATAAACAACAAGGAATCTTAAGCATCCTCGTCTAGAAGCATCCGAACAACCCGCGTCCCTAAATTCTCGAACCCCTCCATGAATCAGCCTGTGTACACGAGCACATTTATCAGTTCCTCCTTGTCTGTTGCTTCGTGTTTTCCATTACGGTTTCACTGTAGAACGAAACGCAGACTTTTCGCCTGGACGTTTGTTTTTCGAAGACAATAACATTCGCTTTCGACGAACGATTAAAATCAGATTTAATCCGCATGATTCCCATCGCCATTCGCGTTTAATACAGGGTAAATGGAGCGTACCAGCCGAACCATTCACCAGCCGAGAAATTATGCGACTCTTTGTTTTCGGTTATACCAGTCCGGTTGCTCGTAATAGATTCACGCTTAAACTGTACATAAGTACATCCATTTATCGCGGTTTACAGAAGCCTGAGCCCGCCTATACACGCCGGCACCGGCTATTTGTTTCGAGCGGTCATCGCAGACGTGCCGTAAGCCAGTTGGAATTTTCGCGGTTCGTGGCTTTTCGTTCCAACTCGTCGACACCACGACTTTCTACTCTCTGCTCGTGGTAGCGCGGAACTAACGTACGAGTGTAGTTTTGGCTTCGTTTAAAGTAAGGAAATGAAAATTTCGCGCATCGCCAAGTTGCCTCGAGCACGCCACGATAAACATTCGCTGTTTACAAATCAAATTTTACAGTTTTAATGCTTAGTTTCATCTGCAGGCGAGATTATTTATTTGGTTATTTATTCGTGGCATGAGCACAGACACATGTAATCCTTTTTATTTAATAGAGTTAGTTTAATAGAGATGTACTAAATTGTGTTTCGTGATAGTATAGCGCGAAAGGAACTTTGCCAATTTTATATACACGAAACGTTTCTTAATTTTCACCAAACTCTGGTATAAATTCTCGTAGCGAAGAAAGCAGAGAAATTTAGGAAAATTCTGTAAACAGGAAACTTCTGAATTTACCAAGTCTTGGCGTTTTTTTACAAAGTCCTCAAAAGAAATGCGAAACACTTAAGAAATCGTAAAGACCTCGGAAATTTTAATATCGTGGACGTTTCAACATTAAAACGAACGATATTTTCAAAATTCCTAAGAAGATGAAAAGGTACGTATTTAACCTCAAAATCAAACAACTTGGAAACATGCGGTTTCTCGAGTTCTTTTGTAATCTCCGTACGCATTCTCCATACTTTTACACATTCAAATTACACGCAAAAGTGCAAACATCGCCAGACTACCCACAATACAAGAAGAGAAAGGGAGGAAACTGTTACAATTCTACTGTTTCAATCCTGCAAGTTCCAATCGGATAAAATTTTCAATTGGCCCGCTATTTTGTTGCGTCTCGTCAAATCGAAGAAGGTTCCAGCTGGATATGCGGGTCGGGGGAGCTCCAGAAATTCTCACGAAAATGGAATAAGAACGATTATAAGACGAGGAGAACCGCCCCGTTTTCTCCGCTGAATTTCATTATGCCGGGCGAAATTGGATCCCGCCGATCAATTACCCGGCTCGAGAGAGATGTTCTCGCGAGTTTCCAGCCACTCCGGGATCGGAATGGTTCTCATGGCCGATTAACGTTCGTCGAAAATCTTGCCGGCTGCAGCCGCGTTCCGCTTCCACTCCCTTAGCTTTCCCTATACAGAAGCGCCTCACGTTCGCCCTAGACGTACGCTGCAACGTACGACTAGGCACGATGTTTCGTCACGTTCCTCCTTTCGAAACGCTCGGTTAGAATGCTTCGAGAGTCTGTAAGCGAAGGAAAGAATTCCAACAGTGCATAGAAGGTTAGATGGAGAATAACGAGACGTGCTTTGGAAAACGACGGCTGTACTTGATCAAAGTTGGATCAGATGGGCTACTTGGTAGCAATAGAGGTGTATGAATTGAATCTTTTGGTGAGTATACAGTGAGTCGTGAAAGTATTCAAACAGTTACCATAGACAAATTGTCGGGATATATTTTACAATCTCATTAAAAGAGCGAGGAGACAGAATCGTGCTGAGTATATCAGGAACATGTGAAAACAATGTGGAAATGTAGTGCCAATGAAATTTCAAATTGTTTCTTGTAATACACGTAATATGCACGAGAAGTTTAGGTAACTCTTCCATCTTGGATTCTTTCGTAGAAGCTTCTGTTCTGGAAGTATAACACAGAAGAACAATAGAATAACTTACACCGGAAAGGAAGGACGATGTTAATTTGAAGATGGTCAAAAGTCGTGAGTGAGCCTATGAACTTCAGTAGATCATAAATTCGTATCCTGATATTTCGACTTCTCATAAAATATTTCTCACCTTTTTACGTTATTGTACAGACAAGAAAGAATATGTCACATAGTTGTCTTATATTTGTCGACATACGCTGTTTTGTATCCTCAACTTCGCGATAAGAAACACAATAAACCACTTCCCTCAGTTCAGAAGGAATGTGTGGAAGTACGTATATCTTCGACAATTTTTGTCGTATGATATTTTACGTATAAAGGAACGTGCTATCTCTAGGAAAAGAGTGGCAAAAAGCAGAAAAAATCCAGAGAAGATGGGAACGTAGACACCGTGGTGTAACGCCGCCGCGATTCCGCCCATCGGTGGCTCTTTATTCACAGAGTTTGGTTTTCATTCGCTTTGCAATTCAATCCGTCGAATCTCGCGGGATATTCTCTGTCTGTCTCCGCGTCCCTTTCAACGTTCTCAATCGTCGTTCCAACAGCGGCAAGGTTACAGCCCCCGATATTCGGGAACCTAACACCGTTCAGCTTATGCCAGCAGCCAGAGGCATCGAATTAATGATTCCCTGCAACACTCCGTTCAACTCTGAGACACACATATAGCATCCGAGAGTATGGTAATTTGGTATCTCCCGCGATATATTCAGTCTCGAAATGACAACAAGACAATTGCCTTGCGGTTTCATCTGGAATGTAAACCAGCCGCCGGAGAAACCGGAGGGAAAGTTTTATATCGTTTTTGTAAATGTAGAATACTTTTTTTAAAATTGAAGTCGTGAAAGAATTTGATTAATATTTTTAGGAATCGAATACTTTTAAGGTCACAGTAGGTTTAACTTAAACTATCTTTCTTCTTGAATCTTGGAATTTCTTTCTTGTCCTCGATTTGAATAATTAAATTTTATGAAATATCTACTATTTTAATACAATTTTTATACCTCGACAAAACAGTATGTAAATTGCTTTATTTATGTTTTTTAATAATTCTGTTTCATATAACTTTTTACATTTGAGTTAATGTGGCTCAATTCGTGTGAATCGTAAGTGAAGTTAAAGAACATATAACACTGAAAATAAATATCGCTTAACACGTTCGAGACCAATGATACAGCATATATATCATGCAGTATCTCGTCGCAATGACCGACGACGACACCTGCATGTCATCAGTACTTTCAATTAATTCTCAGACAACAGTCAGAAACGTCATAATATAGGTATTAATTATTTTTGCAGTGATTGTAGATATAATCTACATTTATGTTTGGGAGAGTGTTTCAAGAACCATAAGTATTATTTATGATTTATATTACTTTAACAAATTTTTTTCATTTAACTATACGTATAAATCTTCATATTTTAGTAAAATTTTTATATTTTGTGTGTATGTGTGTCTGTTCTGCCTTACAAGTATAAATAATGTTTATACTTTTGATTCATACTTTTGATACATACATGTTATATAATTTTCTCATTCTTGAAATAAGTATCATTACAGTACATATACACTATATTTCATGACATATTTTTCAATAATAATGATCTAAAATATGTTTTTTCTTTATTTCTACATTAATCAGTTTCCCTTATTTTTTATTATAAACTTGTAAAAGTTTTCCGTCATTCGGAAGAGTTTTGTTCAAAGTCTCCGGTCTCGAACGTGAAAGCTTATTTCAGTATATATAATAGAAAGAACCATATGTACCAACCTTCATCTCATAAAAATATAGGAAAATATTGCACACCATTGTTCCGGAACAAGGTCACAAATAAAAACATGCCATAAGCCAAAAATTCAATGCTGATGAAAGTATAATGAGAAGTACACCAATGAAATTCCAAGAACAGACTCTTCTTTCTCTCACTTTCCATCCGCCTTAGCTTAACATCTTACTCAAGACTTACGACGCAGCAATTCTCGAAAGTGTTCCACCCCAGTCTCTTTCCAAGAACTGATGCAGAATATCCACGGTCGCATTAAGTATTCTTTTACGTACAAATTCTGCATACAGAAACGCAGTGCCATTTTATCCATGACGTTTACGCTATCCTCTGGTATTTCGACCAGAACTAACGTTCGACGTACGTGAAATCAATACCTATTCGTACAAAAACAGTTTGCATCCTAAATTCTGTTTAAACAAAAGTTTGTAATCATTACGCTTCTGATTCACAAAATCTACAAAAGTAAAAACACGTCAGCTTAGAATAGTGTTTGGTAAAAAAAGTCTATTATTGTATTTTCGACCAATCGCGGGGAGACGCAATCGCGAGGAGAGACGTCAACGGGAGTCGTAAATTCCCGTTACGATTATAATAATCGACACCACGAGTTGATCGATCCCCTGATTTCCGTTAAGATAATAGGGGTGATTCACTTAGTATAACACTGTGATTCACAGGGTTATAAGGTTTTTATTTCCAACACTTATGAGGTGCACTGTTGAGTAGGTATAAATCGTAGATGACAATTTGTCGCACGAAGATAAGAGAGATATGCACAATAGAGCAAGGCTCTTATAGTTGAACTTAGTATGTTAGTGGACGTAGCACTAGAGGATACTTAATAGAGGAAGTGAATGTTCGGTAATCCCGAGAACCGACTTAGATAGTTGATGTGAGTTGACCCTTCTAGCGGTGTAGAAGAAGTAGTTGACTTTTCTAGTGGTGTAAAAGAAGTAGTTGACTTTCCCTCCTGATGTCGTAGAAGAAGTGTGGTTGAGAGACGATGCTGTGTCGGAGAAAAGCTAGCGATGGGACCATCGGATTTGTTCATGACACTTTTGGTCAGGAAAGTGAGGGTAGTATACATTGCTTTTGATTGAATAAACGAAGGTTGGTGGACTAGGAAGGGTCTTAGCCGCCCTCGATAGAAAGTTGCTAGTAGGAAGCATCGTACGTGAGAAAAACTAACTTTCCTTTGTCAAGCCGTAGTAGACAATAGTCTTTAAAAAGTGATTTAGAAAAAAAGATATTTGTTCGGTCTGGAGTACCTTGGCTAGCAAATTACTGGGATTTATGATGGGTCCTTAAGACTATTGAGAGTACCCAGTAAGGATGAGCGGACATCTGGGTCCCGTCTGGCCCGCGGTGTTTGGCTTGGTCTAGGTAGAAGGTCGTCCGACGTAACAATTATAATGAAAGAAATGGTACATTCATATCCAAGACTAGACGCTAACTATATTAATACAAATTCGTATTTTTATGAATGTAACTAAAAGGATGTAAAAAATCTAGGTAAATTCTTTGTCCTACTACGTATTATAGAAAGTACTATTTTTGATATTGTATACATTTTCGCGCCTTTGAATTTCCTATGAATATATAAAATAATCTGCAGTCTACCAAATAACGTCAATTCTGAATTAATTTTAGAATTAATAAAATATTTATATAATCAAGAAATTGGTTCCAGACCCTCCATTGCGAGTGTCAGAATAAGAAAATGCACGAAGTAATGTCGGCTTTGTTCGCGATCCGCCACGATGTAATCCTTAAAACGCGTGTTCTTGGTCATCAACCGAGTTCTCTCGAATACAGAGGCTGCAAACGGTTGAATAGACAGGCTGGCTGGAGGTTGGCCTAAATTTTCAACGACGAAAACGCCAGCTATGGGCCGTGCTGGCTGGAAACCGTGCAGACGAAAGAGTGTTTGGCCCCGGGCGACAGAAGGTCTAGGATCGGTACTACATCGTCCAAGGGAAGAAACCGCTCCCTATACAGACGTCTACACGTGCATGCATGGGACAGGAGAACGAAAATACCTGGCGAGCCTCGAGCTACGGAACATCTATCGACGACCCTTTTCACCCCCGCAAATTTCCCTGCCAGAGCAGAAACCCGACCGATGACTAAGATCCTTCGATGAAAGAAATTGCCACTGTGTGGTTCAAACAAAATCATTTGTATCTCTCCCGTTTACTTTGTGCTTTCGTTTCTCTGTGTATTGTGTGCGTGTCTTCGCACGAGAGAAATGCGAATATGGTAATATCGTGTACACAGGCGACGGGTCACGAAGTTTTGTTCGATGCTTCGTTGCTCTTGAGGAAATGTTCACATACGGTTGAATATTTATCATAGAAAAGTTTTATGCACGTACGATGTGTGTGTTATATAAAAAATTTTGAAATTTTATTGCGGCTGATAAGACGCACGTCTGAAAATGTATGTGGCAGGTACAAATAGCTTATTGGAAACATATATTTAATACAAAATTAGTATAAAGCATGAGCAATCATTGTTCGGGTTTTGGAGTGGTCGCCTGATAATTACCGCGTCGATTTATGTGAACCACATGCGTTCCTCGAGCAGGACCACCGTCAAGGGTCTACGCTACCCTAGTGCGGACCCATCATAAACAGTGGATCTACTGTACAGTCAAGATACTTTAGGATCCCACGGAAAAAACCCATAAGGCACGAAACTTCTTTATTTTATGCTACATCTCAGGAAAACCAGACACGCGGGTTTCTCCAAGTGTAAGGTCACCCGTACGCGAACCTTCATGAAGGCAGCCAGCCCATCCTCAAACATAGGTCTTTACCCAATGATGAGTTAGGAACAGACTTGAGACACACCCACCACGAACCTTCCTCTACGACAACAACATCACCAAGAGTCACTCCTGCACCAGTATTCTAAGAGTCAACATATAACAGTATTCAGTCAGTGACCATTATATTTAACAGGATAGCCAGTGAACTAAAGACAGTATTCAGAGTATTAAGTGGAACTCAGTGAACTTAAAGACAGTTGTATTCAGAGTATTGAGTGTAATAAATAAGGTGAATTAAACCTCGCTCTTTACATTTATTATAATCCTCCACCTTGGACGCTAAGAACGTTCAAGGCTCGCGATACCAACCGATCAGTTGTGCCTGACTGGGCGCTAGTTAGTTGAGTGTCGCAACAATCATCTCAAATATATAATAAGTGTCACAAATGGTTCTACTAAATATTAAGGCTTATTAATATAATGAACTGTCGTCCAAGTGTATATATTCCTGCAGTAAATAATTTTACGAATATCTTACGAGCCATTATATGTACATTGAAGCATTGAAACGAGGTTGCTTTTCTTTGGCATACAAAGAACAGTTGCGTTTGCGTGATGGAATAAATAATCAATGAAAAAAAAGCGACAAAGGAAGTAACGAAAATTTAAAAAATATCGTCTCATCCTGTAACGTCGCAGTCTTCGTGTCTATTCTTGTTACGTGTACTTAAGCTTACGTATACACCGATGTATTATCGAACGAGCCTCCAACAAGAAGCCTGGGTTTCTGCAGGGAAACTGTAGGAAAAACTGGAGCACAGTTTGATCCCTCGTGACGTAGTACGCGATGTCTTTGCCCGTGACGAAGAAAATCCGCTTCCGCGGTTTCACGAATCTCCGAAATGCGGTTAACCTTTTTTTCATGAATCCTCTGATAATGTTTGCGTAATGTACGTGATAAATCCCGTTCGCTCGATCATGGATTAACCAACGAGCTGGTCGCCCAGTGAAAACGACACGCTTGTTTGTTCAACGTTCTATCCACCCCGCGATCGATAATCGCTTCTTTGCCAATCGAAAATTGCGATACCATAGTAGAAAGAAAGGATCGTGGATAAATATTGAAGGACACAATATTGTGCTATCCAAAAAATTATTTCGAGATCATCCTCAGATTGTAAGATTAAAAATATTGGTTATACTTCTGTGGTATCTCTCTATCTTGTATTAAGAAAGAAGAACGACAAATAAGCAAAGATCCAGAATAAGATATACGATGATCTGAAGCTCTCAACACGTTTGTACACCTGATTTAGGACTCTGACCCAACATCTATCGGAGGCATATGCCCTTGATGATTCTGATGTGCTAACAGGTGCCTATACACATAGCAAGCTCGTCCATCAACTATCGTGAATACTTTCTGATCCCCTATTCGAACACGACTTTTGCTTCTTTTTATAGATCGTATGCTGATGGACTTATACAGTGAAAAACTCGATCGAACTTTTAACAAGAAGGGGTCCTTTTCAACGGGCCACTTTTCTAGTCGACTCCATTGAAAAATTCTATTCTGGTGCCTCTAAATCGACAGGAACTGACTTCGATGAATAAAGTCAGGATACTTCATCTACGTTCTTACGTAACTCGATCGATTTTTGCAAATTTTATCTTTATTTTTTCGATCGATCTAGACAGCTCAAGTAACAGACCTTTTTTAAGCAAGAGAGACATATTTCACCAACATCGTCAATTCTCTTTGAAATAATTTTTCTGGACATGCGAGAATCCTAAGCCTCAAAGCTTACAAATATTTTTCTACCGTAATGTATCCTCGTGAAAACTCTCTAAGCTGAATTAAAATATATTCTACGATTAATTTTAATCCTCCATAGGATTATCGTATAGGAACATCGTAATCTCGAAATCTCTCTAATATCCTCTCCATATACGAATTTCGTCGTACAATAACTTGCCCGACAACGCAGTTCGACGAACTAAATAGCGTTTTCATTCTATTGCCTTGAGCTCGGCAACTTCTGCAGCAGTTGTTAGCCTCGACGGCTTTCATCCGATTTTCTCCTGTCTCGAAAAGAACCCCGTTCGCGACTTGACTCGCGACCACCACTTAATCCAAGTGCTCATTCTCGCGATGTCCAACATTCACGAGGCACATTGTAGGCCTCAGGATCGACAGCACTTGTACATCGCCGCTGATTTTCTTTCATCTTTCAGAAGCCATGTCAACGTTCACGATCCCTTACCAATTCTTTCCTTCGTCTAAGACAAAGCGCTCTCCTCGGGGTCGAATCAGAGTTCGTTTTGAGTATAATAAACTTCGATATAATAAATTCACAAATTTTCATTGAAAGTATGCAAGTTATAAATTCCATTTCGCGCAAAATAAAAGAACGTAATATTTAAAGGACAGTAACAAGCGGCACGTGGATGTAAATGAAAAACTGAAGTATCGCAGTTTCGGAATGATGCGAAATGGAACGTGAGGGCTTTTGTTGCGAAACCGTAGTGCACGTACTTAAACAACTACAATACAGCGGAATCTCGTATTTCAAAGAGTATCTACATTTCAACGAGCACGGTCGCGTTAACGCGACGAGCGTGCACGAGCAACCGAAATTGCGGTATTAAATTTATTTTGGGCTCGTAACTCGGACAAACCGCAACGAGAGCACCGAAGCAGTCGCAACAGTGGCTGTAGCATCACTCAGTGACAAAGCGGAAGAGAAGAACCGGCTGATTAAATTTAAATGGCTCGCGACACCGGGGGTCAATCGAGATTGTTCGAAAAATAAAATATTACCAAAGAGACGGAAAACCGCAAAAAAAGAGAATACAGATATAGAGGGGGGGGGGGGGGAGTAATGTTCCACCGTTCGCGGAGAGACGCGTTCGCTGTAGATCGCGTCAACGGGAGTCGTAAATTCCCGTTACGATTAGATCATCGACGCCACGAAATGATCGATCCCCCATTTCGTTTAGTATAATAGAGCTGATTGAACTGATTATAACACTGGAGTAACAGGTTACAGTGTACACTTTATTCCAACAACTTTATAGACATAGACAGTTATGCTCGGTGCGTATAGATATCAGTTAAATAGATGACTAATCTAAGGGTGGAAAATCAGTCAAGAGATGTTGACTGATCTAAGGATGATAAACCAGTAAAGTTCGGTGACGATGCTGTCGCAGAGAAAAACTATTGCTGGGTGTTGGTCGCCCCACCACCGGTCGCTTACGGGTGGAAATGACCGTTGATCATGAGGAAAACCAGACCTTCCCATTTTTTAACGAATGGAGCAATAACCATAAGGAATGTCTCGACTTAAACATGTTTTATAACAATTAAGGCCCCTAACGGTAAAATACAAATGCTTAGTTTTATGACAGTTCCTTAGGATTATTGCGATCTGACTAATTATATTTCCACAGCTAGTGGTCGCCTCGACCGAGGGACGGATTCTGGGTTACGTAAAGAGTCACCGGACGTAACAAATAATAACAATTTTTGACACTCGAAAAAATTGCGTCGTGTGAAGGCTGCACTTTGTACCTTCAACACTTGACCGACCTTTTCATAAAATTCACATTCTCGTTTATTTTACTGGAACATAAACGGATTTTTGTGTGCCATCAAATAACAGCCGCACTTCAAACAGGATGAAATGCGTTCGGCTCTTTGTTTCATTAAATTTTATTAAAAGCGATACTACGTGTGTTCTATGAATATTTCCATCAATTTTTTGTTTTAATCCTGTCAAATGGATATTAACTAATATGTTATCAAATTGGTATTAAATAATAATAACTGTACTCAATGGCGAGATGTCTCTATAGTTATAATTTGTATTTCAATAAATTGCTGGTCCTGGAATATTCATCTCCGAATCATCTGGATTTTAGAACCGACGATTATTTTATACTGTGGACACTTTATTGTAGAATTCACTTCTTTAACCGAGCGAGAATGTGAAATTATTTATAGCTGAAATTAATATTATTGCGACGATGAAAGTTATTTCGATGTTCTTCATGCTTCTTATCAATGTCTCCGAATTAAGCAGAGATTCAAATCTGGAAGAGATTGAGTGATTTCATTCGTTACTCCCTGGAGCGTTGGTTCGAGATTACGGAGGAGAATGGATGGCCGTGTCTTGCTAAAGTTGACGGAGTGTCCCTTTTGCCACAATTGAACTCAATCGCAAAATGCAGCGTTTTTAATCTTCAATCATCGTGTATTTCACAAATTTGTCACGGATACTGGAAGACATTCGTTTCAATAAGACCTTAGCTGATGCACCACGCTCGACTACTACAAGTCAAAAGGTAAAATACGTCAGAATAGACACAGTTCATTATTTAACTGTTTGGAAAAATTCCTTCTATCTTACTAAGAAGGATTTCGATATAAAGAAATTTTTTGAATCGAAAGAAAATTTATAAATGAAGATTACGCCATCTTCCGAATGAAATCAGGAAAATTTAATAATTTTACTGCTAGAAATACACGATTGAAGTTTAATTTTCTTAGAAATCAAACGAATAATCTCTACAAAGATCAGTTTCGCTTTTATATGACTCGTATCTCGATATGCAAGTGGTACGAATCAGTGTCCTGCCAGGCTAGTAGAATGTGACGTTGCCTCGCCAGGCAAGCAAGGGATATTCAACATTTATTTACATTTCTAGTTTGTTCGTTTACATCCAAGGCTCCTTTGTCCACACTTTCCACTTGTTTATCTACATTCTCGTCTTATCTCTTCGTACTTTCGTTCGTTCAATCTTTACGTAAGATCTTTACATAAGATTTCAAACACTTTTTACGGTACAAACATATGAATTCGCAGTTGCAACAGAATAGGTATCACGTATATATTACTGGATTGCGGATGCGATTTCATATTTTCATAATTACAAAATACCATAATCAGCGCTTTACTTTAGATGTTTTATATGTTTCTGCAACTTTATGTATTGTATATATATATTTTTTTAAACTCGATAGGTAAGGTCGAAAGAAAAATATTAATATGTTTCTTTAGAGATGCGAAGTATAGGGAGATGAATTCATCATATCCAAATTGCAAAAAATGTATGATACGTTTCATCGTTATTTGCTCGAATGGACGAACATTCGTATTTCACGTTTCCATCGTTTTCGAACGAAGAACGAGCGCTTTGGTGACCCTCAAGTGACCATCAGGCGGTGGCTGAGAGAGTTAGCCAAACAAAAAGGAGTTTGGTTAACCGCACGAATGTGACACGACACAGCTGGATCGACCAGCTGATATTTCAAATATTCCATTCTGTCGGCGACAACGGTCAAGGGAGTAGGCTTGCGTCCCTCCTGGGCTACGGACGTGGCTAATTTACATGACTTGCATTGGGCTAATTCGAGCGACGGTCGATAGCGCCAGCTAAAAGGGTTGAAACGATGTTTACTTTATTATGTAATCACAGGGAAATTCAATATTGACGGAGGCATGCCGGAAGTCGCTTTAGGAACGCCTTATGGCTCTTTTAAACACCGCTGGCTGCTATCTTTGTCCCATTCTTTCGTATGCCAAACGATTCAAGATATTATTTCCTGAATATTATTTATGATGGTGATTTTACGAATGTCCAGAATTAATAATAACTTTTCAATTTTGTATATTATTAGAATACATCGTTAAGAGAAATGTTCTTGGACCATTATCATCGAGATTGTCGTCAAACGAATTCTTGAACCGCGATAAATAAAATTATTGACAGAAAATTCTTCGATCATTATAATCGAAGTTAATATCAGAAGAATTCTTCGGTCGCTATGAGCAAGATTATCGTCAAGAAAAATTCTTGGATCACGATAAAAAAATTATCGACGAGAAATCTTTAGATCGCTCTAAACAAAATTATTGAGAGAAAATTGCTGTCAGAAAAGTTCTTAAATTATTATTAGTAAGATTATTAGATCGTTGGATTTTTCTTCGTTTACTAAGGATAATAATCGAAATAGCCGATTATCTTTATCCTTATCTAGTCTACTATCTTTGTATTCGTATTTACCATAAAAGGAAAAGATTAAAAGAAACAGTATGCTGTATTGGAACTTATTTCACGACTCAGTGGACGTTCCGACCACGATAAATTAATATCTCCAAGTAAGGGCATCTCGAGGGACTGCATTAAGGAACTCTGAGAGAGAACTCGTAAGATCTTCATGAGACTTTATCGTTTTGGAAAGGGACAATTCCGAATCCTATAAACGAATGAAGTGAACCTACGAACACGAAGCTTTTTGTTTCGTATAAGATTCAACTACTTTCGAGCTCGTTTGATAGCTCTTCCTTTCCACGTTATGGTACATCTCTGCTTTTCCAAAAGAACACAATTTTATTAAAAAACTTATTTTCTTTTTCGCGTGGATATAAGAATAAGAAAGATTCGGTAAGTTCGAAATCTCGATGTTTTAACAGAATTCGTAGCGCAAGAAGTTACCAGAAGAGCATCCTTTACCCGTTACCGATAAAGAGGCGTGTTTTCTGCGTGCAGGCGCCGCCTCGCGAGGAGAACTCACTCAAGCACACAATGGTCTCGAAGCCACAAAAGGAAAAGTTGAATACGAAATGTCACGAAACGACCACGATACGGGCCGCTGCGTAAAACTAATTTCCTCGCCTCTGCCGAGGACTTCGACCACAGCAACGACGCTTCAGTGGAACAATAGCTGTTATACGTCTCGATTTCGCCGCTTTGTCAATGTATACGTTTCCACGCGAGGAGATAGACTATCTGCACGGAAAGTCGTGGACGGCCTGTTTTCCGCTTTATGACATTTCTCACGAGCTGGACATCACACGAGTTTGAGGAAAATACGAAACAATTATTGTCGGCATATATAATATTTCGTTTCGATCATACGTTAAGATCTCTCTTATTATTGAAACATTAAAATTCCTGCTTACTAAAACTAAATTGAAATTGAAACATAAGCATTCCAAGCAATTGTTACATTTACTTTTACCCTAAGGCTAACTGCAGTAAATAACAAGACAGCAGAATGACTTTACTTATTGATTTATGAAGATATATATATATATGTAGTATCGGGGAAAAGGGCCTAAGAAACATCGAGTTAACCATGAACAATGTCGCATAGTTTTGTAGAAGAGGCCTACGTGACCCTGGCCACGAGCGTCTGCGGAACACGTGTGTGGTGGGCCTAGGAAAAGACAAAGGAATGCTAGAACGGCCAGAATGTTAGTTGAGAGAATGCAATGTGAGTTGAGAGGTCACGGAGTGTGAATCGAGAAGTCAGAGAGTGTAAGTGGAGGAGCGGAATAGTATGATAATAAGACGTGCGACGATATTGTAATCGGTCCTTTTGTTATTGAGTATCGCTTATTAAACGACACTAAACTCTAAATAAAACATTACTTGTCCTTACTCTAAGATCCATAAGTTACTACATGTATGTAGTATCGTGGACGAAAGGCCTAAGAAATATCGGGCGAACTATGAACAATGTCGCGAGAGCCGAGGCGCCGTCGGGCCCATCAATGTGTCATCGGTCTTTTCAAGTGCATAGTTTCGTGGAAAAGACCTACGTGACCCTGGCTACGAGCGTCTGCAGAACACGTGTGCGGTGGGCCTAGGAAAAAGGCAATAGAATGGGACAACGGCCAGAGAGGGTCAGTCGAGGAGCAGAGTGCGAGTCGAGAAACAGAGTGCGAGTCGAGAAACAGAGTGCGAGTCGAGAAGCAGAGTGCGAGTCGAGCGGAGACGGAGGTTGCGAGTGGCGTTGCTGAGAGAGTGTTAGTTGCGCTGTTTTCTGTACGTTTGGTATGAATAGTTCAGGTTAATCAACAATCGTCTTTTTCTGTCTGATTAACATCTCTATTGTCCACTCCTTGTAAACATATTACATCACGATATTACATGTATATATGTCGGGTTCACATTATGATTAGGGTTAGGGGCGTGAAACGAATCTTCATTTGGATTACACATTGTTGTTATGCAATAGAGAAGACATTGTCTAGTGTAAATATGATTATTAGTACAAGTGTGGATATTCCAGAATTGACAAGTAGTAACCGCGATGATTAGATACTAATGACAATGGTCTTAGGGTCGAAAACGAATTCGCGGTCAACGGGATAACAAATGTACTTTCTTCCGAAGTCTATGTTGGACTCGATTTACTTGTCTACGATACAAGTATTACTAAACTAGCTCTTTGTTAAAACGTAAAATATTCACCGAGCGTGAAGACGCTATGTTACTCACTAATGAGACCTCACGAGAGGATGACTTTCCGTCGCAATGATGCTGTAGAGGAAAACTATGATAGTGTGTGTCTAAGGACACGAGATCATCGGATTTGTGGAGAGATGCCTTCGTTTGGAAAGTGAGGGAAATTGACGTTGCTGTTAATTGGTCAATTTCCTTATGTCCTTCCGACATTGGTATATATGTCGGAGATGAAAGGACATCGGAGCCTTCCGAAAGGGAAGCCTTTGGAACTTCGGGAAAATCCCTTAACACCGTAATCTAGATTCTATCATAGGCGTAATTAAGCAATTGTCGTCTTTCGACCTGATTGTATTTGTTCGAGATTTGTGATATTGAGCTTGGGTTCGAGGCGACAACCAGTTGCCGAACGTAGCCGCGGTCACGGGATGAACGCTTTGTCTAACAAAGATATGGAGTAATTCTATAGCTCTCCTTAAAAGAAATATTTGTGGCGGCACGCGACAGTAAACATTCCAACGGTTTCTGTCCCGTGGCTCGCCACACGCAGACCTTATTCTTCGAGTAAGATGATTGCCAGATGTCGATGCGTCTCCGCAGTACATGTTCAGCTAGCCTGAGGGCCCGTTATACATCTTAAGATTTAGCTAACCAAAGTCCTTCAAACAGACAAGCAGTCTTTGTCCCAACTACGGGAAGATAGGGGAGACCTATTTCTCAACGAGCGGCGTCTCCCACTAGCAACTTTCCCTCGAGGGCAGCTAGCATCTTTTTCTAACCACCGATATGGAGATTGACCAATTAGCAGCAACGCCAATTTCCCTTACTTTCTGAACGAAGGCTTTTCTCGACGAATCCGATGATCTCGTGTCCTTAGACACACCCCATTATAGTTCTTCTCTGTGGCATCATCGGGACGGAAATTCATTCCTTCTTGCGATCTCATCGACGAAAAGAGTAACACCTTACGACCCGTGAATATTACGCGTCCGATTTAGATTTTGTGAGCACGTTCATCTATCATCCCGTCGACCGCGAATTCGTTATTGAACCTAGGATCATTGTCATTAGTTTCTCGAGTATCTAATTACCACAGTTACTTGTCCGGTTCTGTGATAATCGTATTTGCACTAGTCAATGTCTTCTCTATTGCATAACGACAACGTGTAATCCCAACAAAGATTCGTTTCACGCCCCTAATTCTAATGTAAACCCGACATATATATATGTCGGAGATGAAAGGACATATATATATATATATATATATATATATATATATATATATATATATATATGTAGTATCGTGGACGAAAAGCCTAAGAGATATCAGGCGAACCATGAACAATGTCGCGAGAGCCGAGGCGCCATCGGGTCCATCCCTATATATATATATATATATATATATATATATATATATATATATATATATATATAGGGTGTTCTACGATGTACTGAAAACACATCCTAAGAAACGTATATAATCATAGTCTTACTCTATGTTTTACGATGAAAAATTTCCTTTCGTTAACAAGTGATTCGATCACATCGAGGAACGATCAAAGCGATGATTCTCGCGCGCAAATCCAAGCGCACAGTATCGTTGTTTCGAACAAACGAAAGACTTGGGTATACGGGTAAAGAGAATTTCAAGGACAAAGAACTTTCTGATTAATTCTGAATAATTTAATAAGCGAAGATCAGGTCTGCGCGACCTGGCACCAATGACATATCGCTTTATAACAAAGGAAATTTATCAACGTCAATTAGTCACGCTGGTGACTATAGATACGCTTCTAATGTTGCGCATGAGAAAGAAAAAAGGAAAGAAACAGAGAAAGAAAAAGGGAAGAAAAAAAGAAAGAGAGAAAGAGACTGGCAGAAGGATACTTAAATCTTGGCGCGCGGCCGTTATCGTTCAATTATGTGAGGACATAATGGAACGAGGATTAATTACAGATCTTTTTCCCATCCGTTTCGAGCAGTGTTCGTCGAGTCGTGTTCTTTACCAACGCGTATGGAATTATATAATTTCACGTCTGTCGTGACGTGAACAGATTTTTTGTCACGCCGCGCCGGGTGAAATTTCCTTTCAAATTCGCTCTGATTACGTGTCGTATGGGAAACAGACCTGTTTTGTATATACAATGAAATTGTTTCAACGATTTACTCTCTTTTATTATGTTATGGTGTATATGCGAACAAAAGAGAGAGAAATACTTTTCTGAACTTTCACGTTGAAATGAATTACGAGTTATTTTAATTTCACTGACTTTAAAGATGTTAGCGTGCTGTTACACGATTTGTACGTATAATACGTACAATGTAACAAGAGGAGGTTGATTAAGCTTAAATTGAGTTATTACGTTATCCAACTGTATCTGAACTGGCGGTTCACATTGTATCTAGAGCATAATAAAGCCGCTCAAAGCTGAGAAAAAATAATAAAGGACAACGAGGGGAAAGAAAAATCGATGCTTCGGACTTGATAAAGCAAACGATTATCCGTGTAAAAAAACAACCACAACGCGAGCAGGGAGTCTAGTATAAATATACCAGGAACTTGGAACGAACTATTTGAATCGCGTTACCTATTTTTAAAGCGAAAAATTACCAATTTCTTCGAATACTGTTCGTAGAAGATTAAACGAGAATTAATTATCAGTGATAATCCAAGCGATTATTCAGCTTGTCTAACCACCTGCTATCCTATTCTACTTGTCCGTCCAAGTACACTCCCGCTGTTCGTGTAACCCAAACACAATCCTATTCTACTACCTGTTCACACGCAGTCCTATTCTACTAGGCTGGCCAGCTACCATTTCTACTCCTTCCGTCTGATAAGATACTGTCCCATTCCTCTTCTACGCTCAGCGGAGACACCGTGTTCCGCTCTAGTTTTCCACTCTTTCAGGTAACCCAGTAACCGAAACTTATCTCACTAATCTAAATCATCCCTCAGACATAATTCCACATCAGCTGAAACAAATTAATCCAAAACTCCGACCTGAACAACTTGTAAATAAATAATTTTCCCAATTGTTCAATATATAGAACACATCCAACTCATCTATCGATTTGAATATTTCCAATTAAAAATTTTCTCTAGCTATTCAATATACGATATAAAAGACAAAACCGACTTATATTTAATGCTAATACTAAGACAAATCAGCTGAAAAGTTAAACTTCGATATTTCCAAACAATTTCCCTAATCATACAGCTTACAAAACTATTATCTTGGCCGTTCAATTGACCGTTGACTAAAACAAATCAACGCGAAAATTCAAACTGAACATTTCCGACCAAACATTTTCCCAATTACTATACTCATAAAGGATACAAAACCAGCCATTACCTTCTTCTTGCGTGAAATACGCTTCTTACGATACTAATACCGTGCAAACGACCGTACTTGCAGTTCCCCCGCTGGAAGTGAAGATAATCGGGTCGAACCAGCCGTTGTCGGCGGGCAAGAGGTACGAGCTGGTATGCACCACTTCCGGCTCCAGGCCACCGGCTACGGTAACCTGGTGGAGGAACGATCAGCGTTTAGTAGAGACGAAGGAAACTGTAAGTAATAGTATCAAGACAAGTAAAACAGTATGGATCGTTCACGAAGATCGAGTTGGCTATTCCCTGGTCGAGCGTAAATCGAAGTCAAGTCTCTTAAATCAGTGAAATATCTCGCGAATCGAAATATATACTTGTCCAGGGAAACCGTCTGGAAGAAGGAAACGGAGGAAGAAAGAACACGGTTGAAATCTCACGTTGTTCGTGAATCAATATAATCGTCTATAAGTATTTGAGCACTTTCGGATTATTACAAATACATAAGACATACTTCAAACGAATTTAATTTAATTTTGATCTGTGATCTTGTCTCGAGCAAACAATATGTGATTGGCAGATATTGGTAAATAGCTGATACTGATTGGTATAAATAAAAAAGTAATAATCGAAGGTAGATGAAAATTAATCCTGCGGAGACACCTGAGTCAAGTTTTTGATATATTTTCTTGCTGGGTCTAGAATATACGATATTTTCTCATCCTTTGGCTATTATATTAAAAACTAATGCTGTCTCGTAATATACAACAAATTTGATTAGTTGCTATTCAAAATTGGATTTCATTCAAATAACTCTACCTTACTTGAACTTTCAAGATATAATAAATGTATTAATCTTTTGATCAAATTGAACCAGATATCTGAAGATGATGTACCGTGAATATCGCTTTTCTGTGGGAGACTAGTCACGCAGGAACTTGTGTAGATAGAGGAAGTAGAGAGTCGAACAGAGTAAAACAGGGTGGCGTAAGATTCGATTTAGCATCGTCGAAGCACTCAGCATAACTTGTAATCCCTACTTGGCGTGGCCTCTTAGAGCAGCTGTAAAATACGTTGTTCTCCGCGTGCGTGTACTTGGCGCGTGTTCCGTCGTCGTGTACCGGTCCGTTCGCGATAGCGTGCCAGGATATCGTTATCACGAGCTCACGTGTGCCACGGCTTAAGCCACGTTAAAAGCGCCATTAGACGACGAATAATTTAAATCGAGAGCAAACCAGCGACGTGATAACGCTGCTGCTACCCTCGCGACTCCATGCTCCCGTTACGGCTGCGTAATTAAGGGAAATCGACTGGGTCATGAGAATCGGGAATACACAACGACCCGACCATTAATTAGCCCCGGACGGAATGTCCTTCGTTGAAAAACAATAGCCAGCCTCGGGGATTTGGACGCGATTTAAGAGACGTTTCGCCTCGTTTCGGATACGAATACTCGATGTCCAGCTCGGTGCACGAGTCACGATTGTCTCTAAGCGATTACCGAATCGAAATTTATCGAGAGTATTCTGGAAATTTCTGTAAGACACGGGAAAGATAGTAAAAGTTTGAAGAAAATAGGAAAACAGTAATCGACAGATTGTTTATAGATTTCTGCTTCGTGCATCTGTAAACGAAATGCGATAACAGAGGTTGGTAGAATATGTATAGTAGTACTTCACTATCTGAATACGAGTTGAGATTTTATCTAACAGTTGTTATCGGGACAGATATATTTCCAAAGAATGCTGAATACAGCGTTTTCTCTTCGTTAGATGCAAATGAGATACGAATACTTCTGAACTAATATTATCAGTGAAATTTCACAACCTTCAAGTACAGCTCGCCAGTATAAATTCTATTGAATAGCAAGAACAAATTAGTTACCAGCCCAAATAAAATTTTACTAACAACATTTTACAAATTACAATCCATCTGTCTAACTGCTCGACCTAAAATTATAATAAACCTCTAATATATAACTTGCAAATTCGCTGATATTATTAATCGGAAAATTATCGTACAAGAAGCTCATTTCGCAATATGAATTTCAAAGTTGGCGAGACGAACGATGGTCAGATAATACGAAGCAACTGTACCTTACGCGTAAAGATTATTGAAAATAGTTCGTTCGTTCGGGTGAAAAATATCGGTGCAGGACGATGTAAAACGTAAGGCGCGTTAGTAGAGAAACAGAACGGCCGGAACGAAAGTTTCCAAACTGCGAGATTACAAGAAGAGGAAGAGGAAGAAGAAAGAGAAGTTGAGGAAGAAAAAGAACGATCTCGTTTCCTCCGATATACTTCTATAGATTATACTTCCTCCTCGCATTTCTTCTTACGTCTCATCCTCTTTTGTTTAACTTTCTTATATACGCAGCAGCGCAAAGTCGCGCGGAATCAACTTTAGAACAATATTTTTTTCGTTTCCTTCCTGGCTAGTGTCTTTCCTCCGCTTTTATTTTATCAGTCTCTCGATCTCCGCGTCTCGAATATTTATATGTTGATCGGATGGAACATTGGGAGAAAAAAGAAAATATAAATTTATAACTCGAGTGCCTCTCGAAGTCACGAGATTACGACCGACCCGTGAAATCAATATTCTACTTGCCTAGATACGAGCATGCGATATTAATCGGCAGTTTTCCGAGAAAAAGACAAGTATTTGCAAAAATGGAGAGTAACTTTAACGCGGAGAACACGAGAGGCATTTGGCAAATTCAGAATTTTTCTTTCGAAGATTCATCGAACGATAAGCATTATAATTGTTACAAGTAGCAAAAGATACTGATTTAAAGTTGACACTCGAAATTTGCAGAATTAAAATCTCTTAATCCTTAGTTAACATTAGAACTACTACACCAATTAAAATAGCTGGTTCTACTATTTTATAAATGTGCTAACCCTCATTTAGGGATCATGATCCCAGATGGATTAATAATACTAAAAATGTACTACTACAAAGCATAGAATTCCTTTTGTAAGAATATAATAAATCAATAAATATAAAAATATTTGGTTATTACGTATTTTTTAAAGACCAGTCATTTTGACTGATTTTGATAAAAATAGTTTCGTTTTGACTGTTGGTAGTTCTAGCGTTATATACAAAGAATTACATATTTTTTCCATTAAAAAGATCTTTTTTTTGTTACTGTTTCGCCTTTTACGATGATTTTCAACTTTCCAATTTTATCGAAAGACCATTTGTGATTTCGTGGAAATCACCCTTCCATGCATCAATGGTTAATGACAATATATCGCTATTGTTATCGTCAGGAACACTAATGGAAAAGTGGCAAATAGGTTCTAAACTTTATCTCGACGATAAATTACTGATGGTGCTCTTCTCTTTGCCTGATCTTCATGACGACGCTATTATTAAAAGTAATCAACTTCGTCAAAATCTATCGACCCAAAGTTAACATCCATCAACGTCAGGATCTTTAACTCGTTAATTATATAATTTCTGAAAAATGATAACGAAAGAGGAAAGTTAATAGACATGACGTTAAAGTCAGGAACTTTGATTCGAAAACAAATGGAAGGAATATTCAGAAGTGCAGAGACAGTAAAGTCTTAACAAACACTTGAGAACTTTCAGATGTATATAGCTTCTTCAATAAGTCAGATATAAGATAACAACAAGGCAAGTGCAAGGCGCAACTCAGCTGCTATAACAATATATCTTGTGCAAGTCAATTTCAGAGTTCAACGTCGTAAAGTTTACCATAAAACTGAACAGATCCGCGGGAAAATATCTAAATCAATGGACATTTTAGACTAAGAAAACTCCGCGCTAAGCTATTTCTGCAAGATAATGCACTCAAGGTGTTCCTCTCTAAGCCTGTAACAGTAAATTGACAATTACATTGGCGTAGTATTTCAGAGTTTACTACTGATTAGCCAGGGATGAACGACTACCAATAAGGCTACATTTTGTGATGCATAAAGTCAAGAGAAAAAAGTTTCATTCAAAATTTCTTCGACTTTTCATAAAAGCCCATATCCACGAATGCATGTCAACCCTGAAATTGTTTAACAGCCAGGAAATTCTATTTCATAATTGAGGCTCTCAAAAACTTTGCTAATCGATTTTACTTTTAATAAATCTACCAATTTCATCTTCCTAAGTACCAAAGTTCCTAAAGTTCCAAAAAGTAAATAATTTGCTATCACATAAATCTATCAAAAAAATTACGAATAATACGTACAAATAATAATATATTCTAAGATAGATTGAAGAAAGTCATGTATTTATCATCTATGGCTCTCCTCCACTTTGAAATTCGTCAACTATCTTTTAATTATCGTAGAAACAAGAGTGTTATTATTCCAAACGGAGATTCGTCCAAGCAACCGTCTCTTCGTTTCCTACATCTCGAAATCGCTTCGATCCAAACAAAATAACGAACAATAAAATTAAGCCAGACGTAAGAAAGAAAAGACAGAAAGTAGAAATAAAAGGAGGAAAATGTAATCGCGCAAGGGGAAGTTATGATAATGCTGTTACAGACCTCGAGCGATGGGAACACGACCACCAGTATCTTATCTTTCATGGCGACCAAAGCAGATGCTGGTAGACAATTGTCGTGCCGGGCTGAACATCCAATCATGGGAGCCGAGTCGATAAAAGACGACTGGGTGCTCGAGATACAGTGTAAGCGTATTAGAGACACATTCCTGCAGAAGCCATAACGCTTGCAAAGCCCGTGTCGATCAGTTACGATTATTCACCGCGGCACCATCGACATATTGACGTTTTCAATTTGCAGACACGCCGGAAACGCGGATACAGCTGGGCACCTCTTTGAATCCTAACGCGATCCGCGAGGGAACTGACGTCTACTTCGACTGTCTGATTCATGCCGAGCCACCCGTTTACAAGGTTGAATGGCGACACTTGGTAAGCAATTTTGTAATTGATTTAATCCAGTTCTTACGTTCGATATCAGTCGTATCTATCTTCTATCGTAAAATTGTGGAAAGTTTCATTCCATTCGCACTTCAAGCAATTTATAATACTCGGAATTGATATTTAGGTGCTGAAACTTCGATTATTATTTTCGGTTTCGATTATTCCAAATTTAGAATTTTTATTTTTAATTACTTCTACGTAAGAAATCTTCCCAGTGGACTTATCGTTAGCGGATAATCAAGATTTTGCTCTTCGTATTACCGTTTTTAGCATTCGAATTCATCTACGATCGCTTGGGACTCTAAGCCCCAAAAGTTGCAATTTAGTTCAGTGCACTCAAAACTTATAATCTAACTGATACTTTCTCTTATATTCATAACAATTTCGAACGCACGCTCTTCGTGTGTTTAAATGCTTCTTTCATTTTCCGTGATTACGGGAGGAACTGTCTCGCCGTGTCTTTTCAGCTTAAAATTAATTTAAACAAAACCTGTTTTCTGAGGATCAAAAAGTTTCGGAAGTAGCCCGTTCTCGGATTTCACGAAGTTTCACGAAGCTTCGCATGTGAGTTGAAAGAGTATAGAACCACAATACCGCCACCCTATTAGTACAGAAGTAAGGGAAGCGATGTGAAGTTCGACCGAAACAAGGGTATTCAAAGTTCTGTAACAACGTCGATCGCGAGTACCAAGCTTACTTCGTTGTATTTTTCAACAACGTTGAAAAATTCACGATGGTATTTTCTATAGACTAGGAAATTTATTTACAACGTTCCGCGTTCAGAATTCCATTTTGGCGTAGAATTATTAATATTTGGAAATTAATCTTAACGCTGAAAACTGTGCTTGGATATAATTGAAGCAAAATTTCGTATAACTTTGCATGGATTATATCAGTCGTAAGTGTACAATCTGTGACTCATCAGCGTCGCATCAATCACCCTTTGTTCCAGGAAAAAACTCTTCATCTCAACATCACACAGGGTATCATAATCAGTAATCAAAGCTTGGTGTTGCAAGGCGTCGACCGTAAAAGCGCAGGCAATTACACTTGTGTTGGATACAACACGGAAGGAGATGGGGAAAGCTCTCCGTTTTATTTGAACGTAATGTGTACGTGTCACCCACCTAAATAAATGATCAGACGGTCCGCGGGACAATTTCCGTTCTCTCAACATCGGGCAATTAAACGTCGTTTCCCGACAAATTAAGACGTTTCTATTAGTAATAAAACAAACGTTATAAACGCTAATAAATAAACACTGCAAGAATGAAGTGTGATAAAATGAAGAAGATAATGTGATAGAAAGTTATCGAAACAAATGAACCATATATCATTCAACAAGATATAAATCTATGAAAATATATACATTGTCTCCTGAAATTTCGCTACTAAACTTTTCGTGCAGCCTAATATTTCCTTCTCCTTAATTATTATATTATACGTTACAATAAATATATTTGTTCCTTCTAATTATTAAATAAAATAGTCGCATACGAAGTCTCTATGGAATCATAAAATAAAATCAAAGGAAATCTCGATCTCTTTCGAGAAAAATTCGATCAAAGTCCTGGAATAGACGCGTAGAATAAAACTGAAACGATTCAAATCTTGAATTCCAGTCGCGCCCACCTGCAAACCGAATCAGACGAAGGTTCATGGAGTGGCGAAACAAGAAAAGGCAAACATATCTTGCCAAGTGGACGCAAACCCGCCTGAGGTTCAATTCCGCTGGACCTTCAACAATTCCGCTGAGAGTATCGACGTAGCCGCGAGTCATATCGCCAGGGCTGGCACATCCTCGATCGTCTCTTACACACCCATGACGGAATTGGATTACGGCACGTTGCTCTGCTGGGCCACCAATCGAATAGGACATCAACAAGTGCCCTGCGTCTATCACATCATACCGGCCGGTGAGGTATCTTTATGTGGTAATTCGATCATGGAAATTCCTCTCAACCGTGAAACTCGATATTCGAACAATATAACGCGCGCGATTCCCTTATTTCGTTCGTTTCGCTCTTTCAAGATTTTACCGAGATTCGAAAAATTAGAAAAGATTTGCGATGAATTTCTTTGACTCTTGCGATTTTAGTGGAAGTTTTTTTTGTATCGATATCGGGGATATTAACATACTTCCTGGATAGAGAACGGGAAAACTCATTTTCATGCAGCTTTTCAGGCAGAATTTCCTTAATAACTGCGGACTTTATATTTGAAATAAAATTAAATAACTTCTTTCTCAGACGTGAATTATTATAGAGCGAAAGGGTCAGCACATTTGAATAAAAATACCTTTATAATTTACAGTCCGCAAGTGTTGACCAACCGCGCACTAACTGAACTGAGAAGAGTGTGAATTCTACTTTCTCTTGACTTTTTCACAAGAGTTATTCATTGTCGCGCAAAGAAATGTCAGCGTATGAAATACGAACAATTCTGTATGACGAGTTCAGAGAATTACGCGTGCAACAAATATAAAATACTTGAGTTTCTTTACACTGATTTAATATTAAATCATTTAAAGATATAATTCATAATTCCTAATAGAATTAACAGTATAGTAATATTTTTAAAAAACTTTACACATTAGTAACTAGTTAATAAAAATGAAGAACTGCAAGATCTACTACCAAGGAAACCATGATATATCCGCAGAAATTGTAGAGAATTCCGTGACAGGTAAATAATGAATTGCTCTACTAGTAAGCACAATACCGTGTCGAAAGATGCATCGAGAAATGCAAATTACTTAAAATATTACGCTGGGATAAGCTTGTGCCATTCTACTTGGTTGACCAAACACGGTCCCATTTCACTAGTCTAATACGATACTGTCTCCAGCTACTTGTTCGATCAGATACCGCGCCAGGTCTATTCGTCTGACAAGATAGCGTCCGATTTCACTTGTCCGGTCAGTCGTCGTTCCATTTTTACTCGTCTGTGCGATAACTAGCATAAAATTTCCCTAAGTCTTTCCACCGCCTTAATCTCTCGACCAAAGCATTAACATAAATCGTTATTACCGGCTACGTGGTAACTTTTCCTCACTTTTCTCGAAATACGGAGAACACGTATGCAAGTTTGTCGATCGAGGAAAATTTGTAAGCTCAAAATGGACGAATAAAACTTGAAATGCAAGGGAAAAAATGAAACGTGCCCGCGGTCTGATGGTAATTACAAAAAAAAATGCCCACCTGGTGCTATGCTGACTTTTCAAAAGCGACAATCCCGCCGTGGAAAATCGAGGAGTTCCGGGATTAAAACGGAAGTTCGTTATCACGTCTGTGTATGCGTGGGAATCCATGCATGGATGGCCCTTTTTTACGACGAACGCGGCCATCGAACTACTGAAGCGATCCAATTGTTGCGTGACAAAAAAGAATGGCTACTCGAATGTAACGCCAAAAAGCGTGTCGAAAAATAAAAGAATTCCGAATACTCATTACTCACAAATCACCAAACAAACGGAGATATTTCACCGGTGTTATACTATACAAAAACTTACGATTATCACTAGAGGATCTCTTAACTGTCGATAGAAACCATGATAACTTTTTAATGCGAGAGCACAGAATTATTTACTATATTCAAAGGAAAACTCGGCCAGTTTTCGACAGAAGAAAACTTCTCGGTGGGGATGGACGCACCAGATATTTCAGGAAATTAAAAACAAAGGGACCAAATGGAAATTTACACCGCGTGATTATAGCAAGTTGTTGTTTTTCTCTTTTCTTTTGATAACAGCGAATACCGAGCAATTTTTCCAGCTGCTGACATCCTTTGATGTCATTTTTGTCCGCTTTTCAACCGTCCCGTCGCATTTTCGTCAACCCCCTCCCTTTCTCCCGCTAATTATTCTTCACCGTCAACAAAATACCACGAGTTCGCGGTAAAAGTCTGACTATCTAATATTTGCATAAAATCGCGCCGTCTTTCATAATTGCGCGAAGCTTTATTTGACGTATAACACAACCGCGTTACGAAGTTTTCAAATATTTCGCAGATAGCACGTTTACCTTACGCTTAGCGGGAATATGATAATTTGCGAAAAAAGAAATCCCCGAAATTTCCTCCGTTTACACAGGCATTATCTAACGTTGTATTCGCGACGTTGTTGCCTCGAAAAACATTTTCATTATTCGGGAATTTTAAGGAGACACTGGAACAAAGAATGATAGTTGGGAGCTCCGGTAAATAAGTTTAAACAGAACCCACCTCGCACCTTGTTTACGTTGCCATAAAGGAAACGCGTTTCTAGTTGCAGAACGAAACGTAAAGTGCTGCACTCTGTCAATCTAATATATCCCAACGAAATTATTCTTTACCGTGCCACCGTTACGCGAACATATCCTCACTCTACCTTTTTTCTTCTATCCCTCTCCTTTTTTTTGTAGTATTTTTAATTACTCTCCATTAAAGTACACTGTATCTATCCATTGCTTCGCTCCATTTACCGACATTAAGCACCTTTAATGCAATAGCTTCCTATTCTATCAATAGAGCAGGCTAGAACGAATTTCACCCTTCTTTTGCTCCTACTAATTAATCTCTGAACATAGGCATGAAAATATATTAGAAAAATGCGATTAACCATTTTTGATGTAGCAAGTAATTAGTCCAATGGTCATAATGAAATGAGAAGATAAATAACTAAATTGCATATACGAGAGAATAAATCGTAAATTAGAGGTTGAAATTTTGTTAATTTCGTCGCTGTCTTATTAGTAATCTATCTTAACTTGTGAAATCCTCGAACGTATCACGAATCTAGCTCGACCCTTAGCGTATCGTCATCTTTTCAGACGGTACGGTCTCCTTTTTTTATAAAATTCAAATATCGTTCCCAACAAAATAAAAAACGTGCGCAAGACCATCGCAATACTTGCGTTTCATCGTTCAGAGGAATTTTTAAACTTTGACTGTATTACGTTCGAAACGTTCGATTCCTTTCATGTAGAACGGAATAAAAGCTGTCTCGAAGTTATCGTAAAAAAACTTTACGACGTGCTCGTGATTTCCACGCGATCCGGCTCGATAGTTCATGTTGCCCCAGAAAATGTGAAGTGCCTGTTGAAAACAAGATCACTCGAGCTTTTACAGTTAATCGTCCAAATCCTTAAACTCGTGCATCGTTCAACCTGATATAACATTCTTTTTTCCACTTGGAGCCTTTCACAAATTCTCTAAAACCCTAAAGGTTGCTCGTGTAAAGGTTCTGGTAGAAGCGAACAAACACGAGCAAATAAACGTAAACTATCGAGATTAAAGATAAGTTCTCACGACGGCGATTATTTTCACGTATTACGGTCCAACAATGACAGAAACAATACCAGCGTAAAGATGATTTTTTAAGACGCACAATATTGCATATACTACGTAAGGATTACGTTACCGGTCTCTATACCAGGTCGACCGGATATGGTTCACAATTGCACCACTTCCAACACATCGACGAACTCGTTCTCGGTGCGATGCGCCGAGGGGTTCAACGGAGGTTTGCCGCAGTCCTTTCTTCTGGAAGTAAGAGAAAGCAACAGCCAAGAATTGCGTGCTAATCTGACATCGATGGTGCCGCGTTTTAGTGTTACTCAGCTGGAGTCAGGCGCCCTTTATCAGGCCTGCATATACGCGTACAACGATAAAGGGCGCAGCGAAGCGATGGTGGTGCAGGCTGGAACCCTCAGGCTACCTGAAAAACAATTAACGTCAGAGTCAGGTGGGTATAAATCATACGTTCTGTGTTATTTTACTTTATTCTCCACCTTTGTCCCTGTAATAGCTTGTCTTTCTTCTTTCTTTTCCTTTCTTCCTTATATTATATAACACGTTGCTGATACAGTCTTTCTTGATTCACGATGTTTTTCAGAATTATGGTGGCTTTCAATGAAGAAACTTTTTGTTTCACGCTCTAAATCCTTTTTAAAATGGGGATTTCTCTAGCGAACTGCCTTTTACGATGCTATTTGCATTTTAATCTGTTCATTTATTTGAGAAATTTCGACTTTTATCCGTTTATAGGAAATTCCCGGAACTTTTATAAAATGCTACTTTCATCTTTGCGCAATTGAGCTTAAAGGCTGCACATGATATATTTTACGATCTGCAAGCTCTCCCGTATGAAATAAAAGGAAACTGAGCCAAAAATTTTTCGGTGATCTATAACTATGAAAACGAACCACCCTGGTACCGCGTACGGATAAATGGAACGAATTTGCGAAACGACTTTGAACAAAGAACAAAAGACAGGGCTAGTGGAGAGGATAAATTTCAATTCGTGTTCGCAACAAGATCTTTGTACGCGAAATAATTCATCCATCGCAGCGGGAAATTGTTTCATTGTGCCGTGGAACTGGTTCGTTCGCTTTACTGCGTAGATGACTTCGCATCCATTTCGACTAATCGTAATTACTGCTCTCGTTCTTACCCACGTATCTACCTCCTCTTTACTATCCAGAAATTGACAGAATTAGAAGAACGTTAAAATTGGAATTGACATTCGACAACAAATTTTTTATCTTTCCATCTAGAAACTGACAAGATTGACAATTTTACAATTACAAAATCTACAATTTTAAGAGAAAATATTGCCCGATGTTAACTTGTAAATGTGAAGTTTATTCCTTTGAAACCCTGCGAGGCATTAAAAGAAGACAATAAACTTTCTTTATCACGCCCAAAAACTGACAGAAATGAAAAGTTTAACATTTTGAAAAACATTTTAATAATTTCTAAACGTGAAATCTCTTGCTGCAAGACGTAAAAAAAAGAAGAAATTGTACATTTATAACTGTAATTTTAGAGAGACCAAGACAGAATATGAGACTAATGCCGATGCTGAGCGTGATGATCGGCGTGGTGACCGCTCTGATCATCGTCGCGGTGATAGTGATGGTCGTGCTGAGAATTCAGCACACGCAGGTGGACGAGCAAAGTAAGTCTCAGATGGAGGATCATGGCAAACAAACGAAAACGATCCCCATCCAACGGGAGCTGAGGTTTCGCGAGGGAAGCAGTCTGCTCACGGATGAGAAACATCCTAGCAGTCCGTTCAGGAAACTCGAGAGTAGCGGTGACATAAGCGAAAACGACGAGAAGAATCCAGACATCATACCTCAACAAATCACAGGTTTGTGTGCTTTTGTCGATTGATTCAATCAGATCGACTACGTATAAGTTGACTTAAAATTTACAAAACGTTTCTTGCTATAACTCTTCTTTTCTTACCAATTCTGTATATATTTCTCTTTTAAAGTATTAAACACGCTCCTCGACTTTAAACTTTGCAGGATTTTGCTTCCATAATTCAAACGTTGTGAGATTAATTTTAATACCAGAGTAGGTGATCGATTAAATTTTTCAGGAATCAAACAATGGAGATTGAAATTGGCTTTTGCGTGGCTAAATCTTATAAATTTATAGGTTCTTTCGTGAAGTTAATAATTCGTTATCGAAGTACCTTAACAGGAAACTTAAAATTACAAGAATGCACACAACGTGCAAAAATATATGAAACATCCGAAATATAGCACTCGTTGTGATATTTACCAAACGAAATAAATTTCTGCTTAAATTCTCTCCACTTCATTTAAGTTTACAAAAGCACGACTTTACACAAATATCCTGCAGAAATGTTTATCTATTAGAGAATAAACTTGTTTACATTTCGCTGTAGCAATTAAGGATTAAAGCGAAGTATCTAAAAGCAATTTGAAAATTCTATATGTACACAGGCGACGAGCCATCGGAGTACCTGAGAAAGAGGCGGCTCGTGTCGACGATCGAAACGTCACCGTCGAGAAGTTTGCTGGAGCACTCGACGGTTACTTCCGTCAGCGGTCACGGCAGTTACGTTGGCTACTGCACCATTCGTAACGGCATGCCGTTGCACGAATTCTCGAATCTGACGAAACATAAAAGCGTAAGTTCAATTTTCACTAATGCGTCCCCTGATTATCCCCAGTTACACGTTCGCTTCTACTCTCTAGTTCATACTCCATCCTAAAACTAACTTCCAGCCAGGTGTTTCAACTTTTCCGTTTAAACGTCTAGAAAACGAGGCGGGTTTGCGTGGTACATGCGACTGGACAGGATACCATTCTACATACGGAAATAAAGCGAAAATGTAGAACAAAATTGGTTCATTTGATGCTTCATTTTCGAGAAAATGAAATTTGAAAATTCATCGAGCACGCGTGTACTGAATTCTATAATTCTTGATTAAGTGTATTCAAACTCAATATTCTCAAAATCGAGACTTTCAACGAACAAATTTTATTCTATATTTCGTATAATAACCTACGGCCATTCTCATCTAGTCGGGAATTAGTCGAGTTCATATGTGCTTAACAAGCTTTCAAATTCAATTTTCTTGAAAACAAAGCTTCCAACAAAAACATCTCATTTGACGCTCTTAACTTATTTTTGCATATAAAATAATCTATTCTCATTCTGTCATACTCGCCGTAGCAATTTCTCTCTGAATGCTTATGCAGCCATCTACACAATAAACTTTATACGTCTAACGATCACCATCTACCCATAATGATGATTTCAAACTAAAACATTCGAAAGGCATCGGTCATCTACATTTTGTTTCACATCTTTAACTCATTGTTATATATAAAATAATCCACTCGCATCCTGCCACACTCTCCATAGTAATTTCTCTCCGATTGCTTCCACAACTGTCTATACGATCAACTCCATTCATTTTAAATAACCTAAACGAAAATATGATAAAACGATTACTATCCTATCAATTCTTAATGACAATTTCAAACTGAAACGTTCAAAGCGTATCGTCTCATCCGATCATGTACATTTCATTCCACGTTTTTAACTTAGTTTTTCATATGAAATAATCTATTCGCGTCCTGCCACACTCTCTATAGTAATTTCTCTCATAATGCTCATAAAATCCTCTATATTCTATACTGTATACGTACAATCGACTCTAACGGTTAGCTTTGTTCTAAATGACACTACGATAAAACGATTACTATCCCATCCATACTTAATGACCATAATTTCAAACTAAAACATTCAAAAACCATCGATCATCCAGCACGCATGAACTACAGTTTCAGCCGATAGTGGGCGATGACTATCAAAGCGGCGTTTGCACTTTGCCGAGGCAACACTGGCCGAGTCAAAGCGTTCAATCAATGTCGATGACGATGAGCCCACCGATACTCTACACTGGTGTTGGTGTCGTCAGCAGGACCTGTCCCAGCGGCACCTTGATGACCAAGGACATGGAGGCGAGGATTCCAGCGCAGTGTTGCATTCAGTCGCAGAAAGATGGCAAGATAAGCACACCGATCGTGATGGCGAAAAGGGAGAGCTCCGTGTGACATTTTTGTCGCTCGCAGACCAGCCACGTGTGAGCAAGCATCGTTTGACGTGTTGTTTCTCGAGCCGCGTATCAGTGCCGAAAGTTTTCTGGTAACAGGTACACGCAGTTGACGGCATCGTTGGAACGTACGGATGGATAATAAAAGTTGTTCCGTGTCGAACGTGTTCTCTGTTACAGTAATCGGGAGCCACAGACGAGGTACAAAAGGATCGCTGATCCTTCCGATTACACCGAGCGAATCTTTTCACGAATCTAGCGTTATTAATCTTTTTCCTCCTACTATCGTGTATTGTAAGCAAGTAAACAAATGTATAAATAAAGGTGGAGGGAGGTATAGCCAAATGGCGGGGGAGAATTACGCGACCTTGAAAATATCAAAAGAATCGTTACCTATTAAAACAGGGTACTTCACGAAGATCGTTAATTTTGAGAGACAGCTCGGATAGTTAATGGTATTCTTCTTCGACAGTTAACGAGTAAAGAGCATGGTCGTATCATCGATCATTTACGACAAACAGACCCTGTACATTCCTCGACCAAATCAAGCGTATCGTTTGGGAGCCTAGGAGACGTTCGACAGTTGCGTATACGGATGCGATACGAGCGAAGAATGGAGCTGATACATACAGATTCACACGCAAATCGGAAACGAGGCCGGTTGTATTTCGAACGAATTTATTTCCTCCCCAGCGATAGCATCGCGTTTACGTCTCTCTGTTCGATCAAGTGCCCTTTTTACATTGAACGGACGATTCTCGAGCCAGTGTGAATACATTTAAACAAAAGAGAGAAAGAGAGAAAGAGAGAGAGAGAAGAAAAGAACAAAAGAGGAGACAAGCAAAAGAGAGAAATGTCGGAGATTACCGTGCGTTGTAAAAGGCGTGCATGTGCAACCGGGAACGAATTATTGATAGAGAATATACTTATACATATGCACGGATTTCGCACGTGCTGTACATATACCTTGAATACGGAGGATATTTTATACAGATTGCTATAGTATAAAGATGAAACAAACAAAAAAATAGATATGAAAAAGAGATAACAATTTATTCCCACTTTTATTATGGTAAAAAGGGGAAGAAAAGAGAATAATGAGGGAGGAAAAATACACACTGTACAATTAATTTGTTTAGTCGTTGTAAGTATAAATAATGTATATGAGTATAAAAATCGGTCGAGGCAGCCAGAATAACGTACACTGAGGATGCCCCACGATGTGACGAGATAGGAAAATTAAAACAGTCAATGGGAACAAGAATTTCGTGTGCGTGCGTGTTCGACGTTAAATAGGGGTGGGGGAGGGAAAAAAAAGAAACGAGGACACAGAAGACATATCGTTCAGCTTTCCATCACCGAAAAAATTGAAATTAACGACGAGACGTTAGAAACAAATTGTATCGAGCGCGAAAGGAAGAAAAATGTAGGAAAAGGAAAATTGAAAAAAGAAAGAAGAAAGGAGAACGAACATAAAGAGATCCCCATTGCTTTCGTCAGTATGCAGTATTCTGGATTTTATTGTAAAATTATGGTATCTGTATGATGTATAAAGTAACGATTTTCCCTCTGCGTAATGGTTTGAGGTGAAAGAAAACATAAAGAGGGGGAAGGAAACGAATGGAACCTCGTCTTGCTCTTAAAAATTGTACTATTATCTGTTTCGATACTTGGTAAAAATTTCGAGTTGCTTCTTCCTTCGGAGATCGTCGATATTTATTTATGGTAACTTACATGCAGAAAGTTTGACAAATTTCATTATTACTAGTATTATTTTTTTATTGAAAGAATGAATAAACTCAGCAGAAGAGAGTTCTTTTTTTAACTCATACTACCTTAATATTTCTATTATAAAAGATCATACTCGATATATTTTACGAGCATCGTTGCGAAATTTTCTGACTGTAAGTTGTACCATGACGATCGAACGAAAAGGTTAAAGAATATAAGGAATTCTCCATACAAGATTAACTCAAGGATGGTATACTTTGACAAGTGGTAAGGAAAGTGTGTTACGAGTATGGCTTTTATCCACGGATCGCAACTAGAAGCTCGTGCGAGAAAAGAGAAAAGAAGTGTGTATAGCTTCCTTAATTGTTAAGCTCTTAAAACTGCAGAAGCGAGAAAGAGAAAGCTTTCCGCTTCGCTCTGTAAATGTCTGCACTTTTCCCTAATAAACGATAAACACATCTGTGTGTATGCGTGTATTTAAACGAAACCGAAGAAAAGATTAGAAGAAGAGAAGGAAAAGACGCGGAAAGACCTGGACACTCAGTATGTATAAGTAATTCGGTGTGACACGGTGATAGGAAATGGCGGACAGTGGTTTTTCACGAGTCACTCGTGTAAATACAATTATCGAAAATTAGACGTTTTCTCGAGTCCTCTAGATGAATGTGTTCTTTCGATCGCTAGTCGTTAAGTTTTATCCTTGAAGTCACGGTGTCTGACTTTAATATTTAAAAAGATTTAAAAAAAAAAAAGAAGGATGAATATGTCTCGCGCCGAAAGTGAAACGCGCGAATCTCGTTATTTATTATTGCCATTGATGGAATTGATGTTGGCTCATAGCCAGTGTACTAAGGGGAACTCTACTAATCGTTACGAAACGCCTATTTCACCTTGTATTAAACGTTTAACGCTGAAAGGCTGAACAGAAAACAAAAAAAAATCTACACGAACTCATCCCGGCACGATAGTGGCGTGCTAGTATCGTTTCGACGACAAACGATCCCGGGACCTTAACGAGTTTCGCTAGGAGCGCAATAAATTTTCAAAGCAAACTGCCAATAAATCTTTTGATAATTTATTCGAGTACAATTCTCTGTAATTGTATCGACGAAACGGTCTAAACCGGACGGTATCGGTATCGACTAGGATTTCTTTTCACCATCATGTTCTATTATTCGAGAAAACGCATTACTATAGCGGAAACAAATCGCTTTTCGTTGCCCTTTTCATTTTTCTTTTTTAAGGTCGACCAACATGTATGCTGCGTTGCTCGGAAAACAGGCATTCCAAGTCGATAACCAAATTAACCAAATGAAGTTTTGCAAATTTTTAACGTAACGTATTCCTGCGTGTATAACGTCTTTGGTTCGTCGAATCAATACTATTACGATCCTCCTTCTCGAACCCGGTACAGAACATCAAGTCACGAGGCGCCGGCCAGATGGTATCTGCAAGATAATCGTCGTCATTTTGGATATTAAAGGCGTTTCTTGGTATTGCGCGAGGCTGCTCTTCTAGCGCAGAATCATTTGGTCAGTATGCGAAACATCTTGTGGTCCTCGTGTATGTAAATTGTATAAATCGTCGAGACTCGTTGGAAAAATAGCTCCCTCGAAATGACTGTGTAATACATATATCATTCGTTTAAAAACCTGATCTTTGTTTCGGCTATTAATTCGTTGTGTTATTTGTAAATGGCAAACACTTGCTTTCGTTTGTAGGAATCGAAATGTGATGAGAAATGAATATTCGAGTTATGAAATACGGTTCTCTTGTTGATTTGCGCTTAACTGTGTTATACAGGATGGGAAGTAATTCGCCGGCAGTAGAATCCAAAAAGAAGTGATATCTCGAGCAAAGACCAATTAATGACTTTGAATTTTTGAGGAAATCAATCGTAAAAATTCAAGTAGGTACACGTGCACTTAAAGGAACTTTCGATTTGAGTCCAGGTGTATTTGGTAAATTTTACGAATAATCAACAAGTTTGTAAGCCATTCACTGCCGGGCAAATTTAGAGCATGTTATCCTGAGCGCCAAGATTTTATTTTCAAGAAAACATGAAATTTCATAAAATCTATATATTATTATATAAATATTATTATGTATAAAATATTATTATATAAAATTTTCGTTTCCAAACTCAAGTTCCAAACTCAAATTTAGACCGTCACCAATTGCAATCAATCTAAATTTGTAGCGCAAGGTACGAGATATCTCGTAGTTGGCAGTGAATGGGTTAAACTAAATCTAGCGTAAAAAATCTTTACCTCGGAAGCTTTGTACGAGATACCATCTACTTTTCTACACCGCGAATCATATTCCATTTTCTTCCACGAATAATGAATATATTATAAACGATCTAAGAGATGCTATATTACACGTTGTGTGTTACTTTATACCTGTTAAAACGGTAGGATATCACGTTTAAAATGAGAAATTTGCGTATTATTTGTTAGTTAATGTATGAAAATTTAGTTGCGTTTCCACAGAGAAATGTTTATTGGAATTCGCGTGATGACCACAAAATATCCAATAATACCGACCAGCGTTTACACACCAATTTGCTTCGTTACTATGTATCTTATAGTAGCCAGGGATAAGAGCCAAAGAAATCTTTTTAAACTAATAAAAGTAAATGAAAGCACCGTTTCAGCCGTATATCGCCTGTACATCTTTAACGATTGAGTCTGACCAGCTGCTTTCGCGAAGGAAAACCAAAAGAAAAAAAAAGTGAAACCATTTGAATGAAGTTTGTATATGTAATTAGTTTAGCGATATCCGACACAAATTTCATGTACCCCATAAAAAGAGACGTTTTTTTGATATTGTAAATACTCTGAAATAAATAATCGTTTTTATTCAATCAATCCTTCTTCTTTCTGTTAATAAAACTTTGCTAGAAATTTATACTATATATAAAAATTTTACTCGTAAATTATCAACAGACAATTAATACAAATGATGTTATTACCTGAATAAAGGTTAATGAATGGAACTGTGGAATATATGTTCAAATACTCTTCAACAGTTAAAATCACAGGGCTTTCTGCATTCAATAAATATTCTAACAACGTACTCTCGGGATAAAGTCGTGTAAGTTTGTCACTCAACGATCTTATAACTTCCTGTATCGAAACTGACTTTTTAAGAAAAAGATTTCCGTTAGTTTTAAAACCGACCAATAAACTTAATCATCGCATCTATGAAACGAGCAAACTTCACCTATTAGTTCACTAACAGAAGAACTTACGCGATCGTGATGTGTGTTTGAGATATGATCACACAACATATATACTTTATTGAAACAGTTTAACATTTGCTGTTGGATATCATCCAATTCGTATGATTTTAACGGCTGTATTAAAGTAGGTGGTATTATATACGCGTAGTACCACCCCGTAAAAAATCTCTGTAAATTCCAATTGAAAAATCTTATTCCCTTCCTTTTTGATTTATTGTAAAAGCCTTACTTGATGGACATGATGATAAGTTGGAAGAAAAATTGCTTTTCCTATTTTACAATCCTCTGTTTGGTTATTGTACAATACTTTGAAATGCCTATAAATTATATCTTCTGGCGCCTATGTTAAGAGAATCTATTTTTTAGTTTTAAGTTAGTTTTAAAAGAATCCACTTTTGTTTGTGAAATCACTAATGTGTCTAACCAAATTCAAATCTTGAAATTTAATTTAAAAATAGAAGTTCCATTCACACACCTCTAATGCGTGAACGTAATAATCCGGATAAATCAGAAATAATCCACTAATGGAATTATTCATATAATCTGCTTGCAAGTCCTGTATTATAGATTTCATTTTCTGGAAATTATATTTTTTATACGGATAGTAAAAATACTGTATGATATTACACTATTTCAACGTCTCCTATAATTAACGTGTATGTCATAATCTATACTAACTCTACTAATTTCATACCTTTTCTATACTCGTATCTGTACCAATATATGCTCCAACATACACAACGCGCGTTATATATGAAACCTACAAATAATACAATGTTCTTAAATTGTTCTAGAATGTACAGATTCGAAAATTTGAATCGATGAGAGTAGATGGCGCTTCGGTATGAATTAGTATATTCAAACAACGAAAACACTAACTTATTTGTACTTTGACAAAATGCCTAACTATACTGTTATCTTCGTATTCTACGTAAATACACTAAAGGATTAATAATTAAATTAAGTTAGAGCTTTACCTTACCAGCAGCACGAAGATTTTTCCTGATGACGTCCAGCAGGCTCTTACGAACAGGTTCAGTTACACGTTTCATAGTGTATAATGATTTAAATGAATTCTTTTAGCCGTTACTTATAACACAAAACAAAATTGAATAACTTTACGGATAGTTTGAACATATATAACTATAAAACTGCTTTGAACCGTTAAAATTTCGCGCACGTATTAATCTCGTGACAAAGCTACCAAATATTTCGAAGTCAATTGACAGATGTTCGTAACTACTACGTTAATTGTTCAACTATGTTTTAGTTGCCTTTTTCAATACTTCAATTTTATTAAGAAATGTCGTTTAATTTAAATAATAAATTAATGAAATAAGGAATTTTTATGTATATAATTAATGTATGCTGGTGCAGGAGTATAATAATTTTTAAAATTCTAGCTTCTAATTTGACCAAGATGGCCTTTCCGCTTTATAAATTCAATATTATTTGAATTGAAGAGTTCGTTATATTTTAGTTTAGAGGAAAGTGAACTTCTTTATCTCTGTCGTGAATGTATTTTATTTTAATTAAATACGAATATGTCATGTAGTAATAAAAAATAATGTTCGCTAAAATCAGTCAAAATGTATATATACAAGTTTCATAACAGTAATACTTACGCATAATTAACTATTGCTGTTTATTACCATATCATTATAATGACGGTAAATACATGTCTGGAAATATCTTAGTTCTATGAACTCTCCTTAAAATAAAAATATTATTCTCAAGTGCATAAAAGGTAGCATATCATATTCTTTGAATTAATTTTTTAAATCATTCAACATAAGAATATAAAGTCATTTGTCTTCGCATTTTTTAATGTTACCAAAAATTGAATAGCTGTGTTACTTTTTTGCCTTTGGATACTCTAAGATTGGAGGTGGAGGTGGTGTTGGTTCACTAGGATTTCCCAACCAAACAGATTTACTAAAACGACCTTTTATAACAGGTGCCTGCCATTTATTGCTGCACATAACTGTAACTGTAGGCTTCTCTGCAGTGACAGTTGCTATAGTTACTGCTCTGAAAGCGAAATAAAATTTATTTAAACATTAGTCATCAATATATAATTAAAATATACTACAAACAGAACATAAATCTTGATTAAAATAACAGTAAAAAACTTACTGTAAGGTAATCTACTATTACCAAAAACGTAAAGGACTTATCAACAATTATTTTCCATTGAGAATTATTCGATACTTCAAGGTAGGTAAAAATAAAAAGGTGTATTGTAATATATATTCAGCATTTATTAATGAAAAAAATACGTTACAAATTGAATGAAATATATGTCTTTTGTAAAATATTTTTCAAAGTGTACATATATAATAATTCAATATTTACAATAATTTTAATGCTGAGCAAAACTGTATATATGAGATTAACACACCTAAAATTTATCATTTAATGAATTTTGTTATATTACAAGATATAAAATACTCTCAATTAATAATCTCTTTAACAATATATTCCTTACTAATTCCAAATAGCAAGGTACCGCTCTTTTTGAAGTAGCAATTTGTTTCAAATGGATATGAATAGACAATAAAGTTATTTTAATAGTTATTATATATAAGATAGGATTTATTATAAATGTTTCTAGTGGAACATACACTTTATACTTATTTTATTCAACAAAAGAATACAAATTACTAAATCAATAGGGTAATGTACGGTGCTATGAAATTATAATTAATAGAAATCTATTTAACTACTAAAAATAAAAGATGTATAATTTTGTTAAAAAAATAAAGATAATTCTCATGATAGAAATACAAATTCACTATTTCTCACAAAATGTGTGCACATTGTACGAAATAATAAACATGAAACGACTAAGTATGTTAAAAAATAAATCATTTTCTCTAATGCCAAGGCACTTGGTTTGGATGACTGATGGAACCCAATTTGTAGTACCTTGTTGTAGAAGATGTTTGTTGTATTCCTGTTGAATGATTGGGTGGTGTTGCCGCTGTAGAAGTTTCAGCACTTTGAGCAGAGGTACCATCACCTTTCAACACAGCAACACATTTCCAATTATTAATATAATTATCTTTCCATAATCGAACGCAACCATCATCTCCTGAACTTGCTAGAATAGTTCCCATAATGTTCCAACACACTCGCCATACAGTAAAATCATGATCAGAGAACTGTGCTGCTACATTAATTTCAAACCGTGATGAACCACTTTGTGCATTATCCCTATATTAATAACATCTTCATGTAGTCTCTTATACACATCATGTTTGTACGAATTCTAAAACTTATACTCACACCATAGGTTTTAATATAATTATTTGCACATCTTTTGATGCAATAGCTAATGTGTGAAAACTTCTACCTAAATTTGGAGCGAATGCTATATCATGAATAGGATCTATGATATTTAATGTTTGAGTTTTTGTCCATCTTCTACTACTTTCAGAATATTCATATATAAAAACTTTTCCCTCGGATGATGGATTTGGATCATCACTTCCAACTGCTATCATTGGATGATGTAACCTAATGTGAAATAATGGAATATTTGACACCTATATCTACAATACATATTATAGGAATTCAATAGCAATTTATTATACCTTGAGAGAGATGGATTCCATGAAAGACAACTGCATTGAAGTTTACAACTAATATCATGTTGTAGAGTCCATTGACTTAGATTCATAACATCAGGTGCTTCATATATCCTAATTACACCATCTTCACTACACGTAGCTAACAAAAGTCCTAAAGTTTTAGGTGCAAATTTCACATCTGTAACAGACTTTCTGGAATCTACTAAGTTTGTTCTCCTAACCCAATGTCTCATGCCACGTTCTCCTGGTCCTGATCCTTCTCCAACTAAGTAAAATTAATAACATAGTTATTTGTTTATTAGTTAATCACAAAAATAATAGTTCTACCTATCTCTTCCCATACAGCTGCTGTCCTATCAAAAGAGCATGTTGCTAGAACTTGACCGAACTCTGGATGCGCCCATGTTACTTTCCACACAGACCCACTGTGTGCTTTCCAAGATGCAGATAAATGCCAATTTCCATGTTCGTCTTCATCCCAGACCTATACAAATTTCATAACCCTCATATATGACTATGATAATGTTACTGTGTATGAATACAAACGACAAGAGTACAAATCTCACTTTCACATATTGATCACTAGAACATGTTGCCATTCGTTGTCCATAAAAATCATAAGCAATATCATGAATCAAGTCTTTATGTTCCGCATTAATACTGTGTGCTTCGAACATTTTTGATACGTTTTAGTATTACAGAATAAAATAATATCCAGTAAATATTTATGCGTGCATCGATACACGTAGAGGTTAGGAGGTAAAAACTTGGAAAACTTTTCTTAAAAAGAGCACTGTCAAAATATCGGAAAACTAAATTCTTATAATTCAATATTTTATAAACATCAAAATTATATAAACATCATAATTCCAATTCACTAATTTTTTACAATATTTATTTAGCGTGTTTGTATTAGAAAGGAGGGAAAATACTGTACAATACAAGTAATATTACTAACATTCTTTACAATTACTTTAAGCACATAAAGAAAAAATACATTTAAAATTTTTGTGATAGTCAGATTAATGCTAAATCTATCGAAAAACCTTTTCCCTTATTTTTTAAGCTTTGCGTTTTCGGTATATTATTTGAATGAATTTCAATGAACCAGTGCATAAAAGTACATTGTTATTAGTATAGTGAATCAACATATTGTCTTTTGACGTGTATATTGTTAATGTATTTAAAAAAACTTAAAAATTGACTAAATATATTTGCTACGCTAATAAAACATAACAACATATCATAATAATTGTAAATATATTCTAGAAAAAATTAGAATAATCGCGCGCTCATGTATTATCAGAGAGGAGATTTCCTTTTTGGTATTATATTGCTAGTTATATTTTAGCCCTAACTAGTAATATTTGGTAATATTAATTTAAGATATATATAAAATATAATACATATTACTAATATGTATTTATCAATTCATTTTTCAAACACAACGTAAAATACCATATATTTTATAATATTTTGTTATTTTATATTTTTATCTCATAGATATCGACAAGCAAGTCTTCCGGAAAATTCTGTTACAGGTAAAGAGATTCATGATTACAACTCTGTGACACATAATCATCGAGTTGTAGAGTATAACGTGTCAAACCACGTATGTAATTTAAATATATTGAACTGTGTATTGTAAAATAATTTTTCAAGGTAATTATGTCCCTTTTGATTAATTTGTCCTTTAAGTATATTTTTTTATTTAATTTTAAACATTTTCTCTTTAAATCAAAGATATAGACCGGTAAAAGTTAATCTCATAACCTTTCAGATGATCACAGATGTACAGTTGGCTGTATTCTGCAACATTCTTGGAGCGACATTATTTTGCTTAGTATTTCTCTTTCACTACGTATATGCTAATTATTCGAAGTAAAGGAGTAACATGTTACTGAACATAACCTTAATCCGCTTCATCAAACACTAATGCATATATTGATACATTATGTATTGTTTTTAATACTGATAAATATGGTTACTTAAAGTAAATGATATCATGTTGGTAAATATATTGTTTATAAAATAAAAAATTTTTATTTTCTTCATTCCTTGCATAAATAGCATGTAAAACATATACTAATTGTAAAATAAACATTAATGGGTATATAATCAGTAAAATATGTGTAATATAATCAGTAACTATGATAATATATTTTTTCTTTTTTTATCATAAATGTGTAACTTCAGCTGTACTTCGGTTTAGAAAACATAAAATTATTGACTTCTTTTATACATTATGGTAGTTTTCGCCATGTGGAATCCAAAAATGCAAGTCTTAACTTTAGGACTCCAGTGGTTCAAGAATTATGATATCATATGCATATAAAATCAAATGTTTTTAGCGTATTTTTAGCGTATGCGTTACTTTGATGCTATGTTGGCTTCTATGCATGATTGGTCCAATAACTGGAGTCGCTGTATGTATACAAATGAACGTGGGTGCATTTGCGGCGGGATTTTAAATCGTGAGTCATGAGTATTGGATTAGGTTTGGGCAGGTTTAGGTTATGCTCCACTCTTCTGCCGCCGTTACGTTAGAACAAGCTAATATTCGGCGAAAGTCAGTCCAATACTCATCTGTACTCGTAGTACGGATTAATGAGATGATGAATAGAAGTGTGGAGGATTAGTCGTTATTTGGTTGAGCGAAATAACAAAAGCGAAATATTGCTGTCGCAATCCGTTAAATATATTTTCAAATAAATAAATAAATTACAGGCGAATTGTGAGTCGTTGGTACAAATATAAATTGCGGAATAAATATCCGATAAATACTCGGAGAAACTCTGTAGATCACTTCAAAACTTGTTTACACTTTGATGCTCTTCGGATACTGTTCGATGAACTCTCACGCTCGTAATCGCGTCCGTTTATTTATACTGGTGGAAAATTTGTATTCGACTACGTTTGACGGTTGTATGTAGCGGCGACATTGTTTTGCCCGGAGTTTATTGATCCTTACAATACTTGTAACCTAACGATCTTAATACTCCGAGGCAAAACAACAACAGAATTTGAATTGTCCTGACTCGCGTGCCACTACAGAAGTAATATAGCATCATGCTAACCTATAAAATACGCTAAAAGTGCTCAATTTTACGTACGGATAACTCTTGAACCGCTTGATTTCTAAAGTTAAGACTTGAATTTTTGGATCCTACGCGTCGAAAACTATCAAATAACAAAAAAAGTTAACTTCTAACTAAATAAAATTTTCTATCACTCAAATAAAGTCAATAATAGATATAAGATATAGGAATATATGTGAATATGTATACATGTAGACTAGTTCCTATCTTCAGACTGTTTCAAGATGATGAAGTTGGTCACTTGCAGCTTGTAGCTTGCAGCTCATAATTGTACATAGTCAATCCATGTACATATTATGTCTCTTGCATACATAGCTGCGTATAGAAAATTTACAATATAGTTTTGGACATTTAACGTGTAAATTTAGAAAAGTTAATCAACAATGACTGACGATTCCAATGGAGAATCCACATTCGAATTTGTCGAAAGAAGGACAGATGAATCGTCTACATCTGGAGAAATCGTAAAAACAGGTAAGAATGAAAGGCAAAACATAAACACCTGCGTATCTGTCAAATTCCTTCGCAAGTAAAAAGATTCATGTTCACTCTAATTGGCTGCTAGTTTTCCGTGTAGTGCAAAAGATTTTGGAAGAAAACTATAAAAAATTAATTCTTGAGAAATATAATAAACATAAAAATATTATAACATAAAATGAATGTAATTATGTATCTTATGGTAAAACATTCTATGATATACTATTTAAACGAACAATAAATTTTATTTGGTAAATAGGACAAAAATAACTTATTACTTGATGAAGGTTTGTTTATTTATTCAGATACACTAATGTATCAGGACAATGTGTCATTTATATAAGTAATATAAATAATGTAATTTCCAGATTCTTTTAGCAGTTTGTCTTCATCAACATCTTTATTAATGCCATTAGGTGTGTCAACATCTACAGGAAATTTGTTATCAAATGTACCACCACCTAGTGCATTGCCTATTTTTATTTCAAACCCTGGAACATTGTTATCAGAAAGGCCTAATAATTTAGAATCATCTTCACAAAAGAAGCTTCATGAACAGGAACCTAATAAATCAATGTTAAATACTGTTATTCAATCTAAACCATTACAGCAAGAAACACATCAAGTAATTACAACTCCTATTGTTACTCCGTCCATACAAAATGTACAAACTACAGTGCCATCAGAAAATATAGTCCAAGATTCAGGAATGGTTGGAGGTGGTCTACTGTCATGGGTTAAAGAAACAGTAGTAAATAGTAATGTATTAAGCAAAGTTGCAGAAAAAGCAAAGAACAGTGTTAATACTATGATCACAACATTAGATCCTCAGATGCGTGAGTTCATTTGTAAGTAAGAAAGCTACTAATCCTGACATGCAAGTAAAAGCAATTTAATCCTTTTCTATTTTGTAAATTTCTTGATCATTTCTCCTGGCTTGAGTGTTTTGTCAATTTCCTATCTAAATGTATGTCATTGTATCTATTAGATTATATTATTGCATCATATCTGAAAGGAACATATATATGTACTGTGTTATTTTTGGATGATCTAAAAACCAAACTTAATTTAGTGAACTGTGCTGTGTGCTGTTTATCTGTCATTTACAAAATATTTTTCCTCCTTATTTTTCATTTATTAAGTAGCTGAAATTATAACATTTATATATGTGAAATTGTGTTCCAAATCACACATAAAATAGAGTGATTGTTCAATTTGCATTACAAATAAAGTGATAATTAAAAATAGTAATTAAAGTAACTTTATAAGCAAAATTTTCATTAACATATGCCTATGCACAGTGTTGTGGAGAAGTAATTGTTGAAAACAACTTGTAATAATTTCATTGTATTTTAATAAAATGGCAATTAAAATTTGAGGAACAATATATAGATTCTACACTATTTATATGTGAATGTAAATAGCAACATCGTGACTGTGCAACATGTTAGTTCATTTACAAACATATATGCAGGCTCTGTGGAAAATATACTTTTCAGATTCTGGTGGTGATATGGAGATTGTAGTTGCATCAGATAAAGATGTTAAAATAAGTTCTGTTCGTCAGGCTTTTCAAACAGTTTTTGGGAAGGCAACAGTAACGTGAGTAATAATTATGAATTGTATTCATTTAATTCTATACTGTTATATTTTCATTAAAAGAGTTGATTATTTTGTAGTGGTATATCAGTGGAAAGTTCAGCTGTAGCTGCTCAACCAGTTGGTTTTGCTGCTGGTGTGAAAGGAGCAGAAGAAAGAATTAATTCTGCTCGAAATATTCCGACTCTTCCAAAAGATATACCTATAATTGCAGTAGAAAATTTTCTGTTAGAAGTTGGTGAAGATAAATGGTATGATTTAGGGGTGATACTTCTTAATGATCCGAAACGTAATGTGAATTTGCAAACGTTCACTCAAATGACTCCAGTGCCAAGTCAAATAGTAACAATGGCACAAGAAGCCACACCTGAAGATTATCCTCTTAAATGGTCTGGATTGTCAGTTACTGTTGGTAGTTTAATGGCAAGCAGTTTACAGGTTGGTATAAATAAAGTAAACACGGTAATTGTATAATTATAATTCTAAAAAAGTAATATATCTTTGAAGGTTTCTCACAATGAATGGCATCATGCACTTACAGGAATTTCCAGAAGAGACATTATACTTTTAGCAGCTCAATCACTAGCTGGCATCTACAAAAACACAATTAATCCCATCTAAATTTTTATGAAAAATACATCGATGCAATTTATCAATGAATTGCGTTTTTGTAAATGCAACTATAATAATTTATAGAGTAACTTGAATCAATTATCAAAATTTATTTCTTAGACTCTTACTTTTTACGAGTAGCTAACATTTCATCACATTGTTGAATCCAATCCAATTAACGTAACATACTTATTAAATTAGTATTTATAAATTAAGGAAATGTATTTTAATTATATGTGGTAATATGTACAAAAAATTAATGGAATGAAGTCGAAATATATAAAAAAAATAGGTTTGGTATGTTGAATGTGATTATTTCATCACATATGAATTATTAATATTAGATGTATTGACACTATAGTATATTTTATTAAAATAAAATCATAATTTATACACAATTTGAACATAACTTTTTTTTACTTGTCCTAATTCTATCAGATTTTGGAATGGTTGGGTATTTTTAACAAAGACAATAAAAACACTTCCTCTCGTAATTTCATTTTTAATTTCTTGATGCATTTCGTTTCAATGAGTACATTGCTGTTGTAGATTTTTTGTTATCAATAACTTCGAAATTCGTCCAATCATTTGAAAATATCAACAAAAAATTAAAACTAATTGTGGTAAAAAAGCAATGTAAAAAATTACAATCTTTTGTTTTCATTTGTTATATGAAATTGGCAATAAGTTACCACAATAAAAATAACAATTGAATTCTTATCTGATGCTGATATGCTAAAAACATAAAGCCACAGGGATCTTAATAACATGTGGCATGCTTAATTAAATAAATGTATAAAATATTTCTCCTTGCGCCAACATGCGTACTTTCCATCATAATTACAATTTATTGTTTTTTTTCATATTTATAATCATGTATTTCTCATGTTTCTTTGCGCAAAACAAAGTTCATAATAAACCGATGCGGATTGTATACGGTCCGAGCAATATTAATTGAATTACAATATTTAAATAGATATTTAAATATGGTGCGCGAATCTATGGTTACAATTTGTCAAGGTATGCATTCAAATCTGGGAGACCTTCCTTCAATCCTTTTCTTTTACGTGTTTCCTGTAAGAACAAGGATTATTACACTTAATAGTAGTCAAATGTATCATGTCTCACAAAAGGAAGATATAAATTTGTATGTTTCCCTATTCAGGTATACTTGAATATGTCACTAGAATACCAAAACAAAAAAACAGTTTCTTTTCCACGAGATTAAAAATGGCAATGTATTGACATTTACTCATTACCATCAGTTATGACCGTGGGTAATTATAAATATTACAGAACAGATAAATTACCTGCACAACTTGATAAGGTCTAGAATTAGGTTCCATTGGATCACCGGGCAAGATCTGCCAATGATCGAACACACATTGAGGGAAAGCTTGTCCGCCGGTGTTAGAACGCAAGTCGGCAGTAAAACCAAAGGACTCATTAACTGGAAGATATGCTTTAACTACAAACATAGGTGTACCAGCAATCTGTTGTTCTTCGAATACGTGACCTCTTCTTCGGTTAAGCACACCATAGATACCACCGACAGCTGTTTCAGGGCACTATGACAATTTTATTACATTAGAATACAAAAATTTAACATACTAGTTATAAATTCTTCAGTAAATCATAAAACTAAATTTACCTGAATTTCGCATAAGTAAACTGGTTCCATAAGTCGAGGAGAGGCAGTGAGAAGACAAGCATAAAGGCAACGTCTTGTGGTAGGAATAATTTGACCACCACCTCTATGAATAGCGTCAGCATGTAACGTCACATCGTGAATGTTGAAACGCACACCTCTCAAGTTTTCTTCCGAAAGAACACCCTGTGAAATAATTATAAATAAAAAACTATTTCTGAATATCTTTTTCATTAATCTATGATATTATACCTCTTTCGTAGCCCATTGGAATCCAGCTACAACAGAATCCTTAATTTCGTTAAGATACTGTACTCCTTTTGTACAATCTACAAGAATGTTGGGTCCAGTTCCATCAGGTCCAAAGCACCAAATCTTCCTAGCTTCGGTTACATCGTAGTCATACTTTTCGTTCAAATAACGAGCACGTACTTTGAAGTCATCCCTTGGATTAACTTCACCCTATAAGATTATAAACATTTAATAGAAACAAAACAAGAATATCAATTATAAATTTTTATAGAATGGAAACATACACTATCGATATCTTCAGCGAGACCATCAGGCATAGGACACGCCATCATGAATAACCGATTATGCTTATTAGGTGATTTTGAAAGACACATCTGATTCGATTGTTCCGAAATTGTTTCTCTGTAAGAAACAACGGGATCCGATTTCTTAATGGGTATACAAGCATGATCTTCTTCCAAATCCTTTAAACAAATTTCAAGGTGCAGTTCTCCAGCACCAGCAATAATGTGCTCTCCTGATTCTTCAATAATACATTGTACCATAGGATCTGATTTCGCCAAACGTTTAAGACCTGAATACGAATTATTTTGTTAAAAAATATTAACACTTTTATTAAATAAAACTTAAATGACGATCACTTTCAGATTTTCAATTAAAATCATGGTTTATCATAACCCAATGCTCAAAATAAGGTTTCATCCTTATTTATACATTAAATTATAACAAATTATATTAAATCAATAAATAAATGTACCTTCAACTAATTTAGGTAAATCTGCTGGATTTTTAGGTTCAACAGCAACACGGACGACAGGTGAAACCGAAAATTTCATAACTTTCATATTGTGTGCATCCTTAAACGTGGTAATGGTACCAGTCTTCACTAAGAATTGATCAACGCCAACAAGTCCACAAATATTACCTGTTTTGAATGATAAAAATAATCTGTTGTAATTACACTTTTTATACGAAACAACATTTTAACATTATCAATTTAAGCGTCAGTTGGCCGTTCTATTGTCATTCAGAAAAGGTCAGAACAAAAGGTAGATAGAAACAATCATCATTGTACTATTACTTGAAAAGATTTGAAACCAAATGAAGGATTTACTGACCAGAAGGCACATCTTCAATCGCTTCAACGTAACGTCCCATCATCAAAATTGTACGCTGGATAGCTTTCTCATAAAGATCTTCTTTTTTACCCGGTTGGAAATTAGGTCCCATAATACGTGCTTTCATTCCAGTGCTTACTTTCCCAGAGAATACACGACCGAAAGCATAGAAACGACCTTTGTCGGAGGTCGGTACCATTTTCGAAACATACATCATGAGTGGCCCATTCGGATCGCAGTTCTGTAAAATAAGATTCCAATCGGATATGAAATCAACAAGTTCACTTTAAAGCTGAATTAAAAATTAAACTATACATATATCAATCAGTTACTACTCATATCTACCATATATAAGTCAGAACAGGTCTGTGAGATTTTCATCATATATAATAAAACTAATTAATATTTTTTATCTTAAAATTATATTATTTATACATACCTTAATACCAATTGCAGCCTCGTCATCAAGCGGACCTTCATACAACATTTCCATACGATATTTCTGCGCGGTAACAGGGGATGGCAAATGAATAGCAATCATCTGAAGCAAAGCTTCTCCAGCTGGTAACCATGTTCTCATGACAACCTAAAACGGATTATTATACTGATATATAATCACTCATGATATTTATTGATTAGTTAATTAAAACTAAAGTATTATCAGAATAAAATATTATCGGTCAAAGAAATTCTGTAGAGATGTCAGAAAAGTTTTTTTTTTAGAAGTCATCATAAATATTTCCAAAACATTGAAATGAATTAAAATGATAGTTTTATATAGAAAAAGTTACCTTAAGAAGAGCTTTGCCGTCTTTATCTTTATCTTCCGGTTTTAAAACAATTCCTAATTTTTGCAGCAGGTTGTCCGCTTCATCTTTTTTGTAATTCATTATACTATCAAATACCTGTTTTAATTTTGTATTGTTATTAGTAAAAAAAATGAATATTTATTTATTATAAGTAGTTAATGATTAACATACCTTATAAATTGGATCTAAGACGTACATGCAAAAGGAGCGTTTATTGTCTGTTTCCTTCTGCTTGCTCCACTTCTTAGTTTTGGGGTTAAAGAAAGATTCTCCCCATAATCTATTCATAAGTTTTACAACGTCAATTTTAAATTTCTCAGCATACATTTCAGAAAATTGTTTTAATGTAAACGCCCAACCATGAAGACCAGAACCAAAACCGACTGAACCTTTACTAGGATCTACCTATTTGCAACAAACATAATAAGAATATTAATATAAACGTAAGAAACAATGTTACATAGAAATAAAATTAATTCATTTACTTACTCTAACTTCACCCATAGGACCATCATCGTCCGAATATGTTGCAATAATAACGTTAACGTTTTCAACAATACGTTGGAAAGTTTGATAAAGATCTTCACTATCAAGCTGAAGTTCTAAAAGTGCTCTGTCCATTTTGTTCATGAACAACACTGGCTTTATACGTTCAGCAATAGCTTGACGAAGTACAGTTTCCGTTTGCACACAGACACCTTGACAAAGTATAAAGAAATTATGATTTTCACGAAACTATAAAAAGAAAACAAAATTCTTTCAAGTAAAATTGTAGCAATTGTGTCGTAGCGTGCTGGTCTCGGACATAAGGATAGAGGTCCACCAACAGCGTTTAAACACAGCTGCTATCATTTTAATCTTCTTCCATTGATGCACCATCAACACTGTCCATGTGCATCAGTCAGTTTAACCAACTGATATACTACAGAGTAACGCTTTTTGTGCTGGAAGGGGTATTAGTTTAATTCAAATTACATCATTTAAAGTACACACCAGATACACAATCAACAACCACAAGAGCTCCATCAGTTACTCGAAGAGCAGCAGTTACTTCACTGGAGAAATCAACATGGCCAGGTGAATCAATAAGGTTAATCAAGAAACCTTTTTCATCCTTGTCACGTTGATCAGGGTTTGTAATGAAAACTAAGTCTTTCTCTTCAAGTGCAAAGAACATAGAAATAGCTCTGCAATTAAAAATATTACTTGCAGGTAAGCAGTTAAAAACACCAACTGATAAGATTAAACAGATTAAACTTACGTGGATTTAATAGTAATACATCGTTCCTGTTCATCCTTGCGAGTATCTGTAAATCTGGTTTCACCAGCTTTAGCACCAGCAATAATACCGGCCTTAGACACAAGGGAGTCAGTCAAAGTTGACTTTCCATGATCAACATGCGCAATGACAGACATATTTCTGATGTTTTTCTTTTTGTCCATCATAGCACGTATCTCGTCTACCGTGAAGTTCACCTGTAACAAATAAAAGACTTTTTAATACTAAATATATAGAATTAACATGATTGTAACTGATTAAAGTTGATGAAACTGATTACAACATATTGATTAAAATTTTCTTAGTCTAAAATGACATATTCCACAAATTATTTTTTAATTTTATGCTATCAAATATATTATTTTCTTAATATGTTTTCAATATTTTCCTAAAATATGGAATATAAAGTTTGAAAAACAATTTTATCTCAGATAAAGGAAAAGATAAAATGATTTTCATACTGACCATATTAAAATCAAAGCTTCATAAATCTTGACAAATATGATCAATATTATTTAGAATAGAGAGAATTATATTCCTGTATGAATACTTTTTTTCGTTAGAGCTTGACCCTAAAGTGTCACAACTTCTTCATTTTCTATATACAGTGTGCAAGGTATTCGATGTGTTTTTTTTGTGCAATGATGCTTGTTTGGATTGTTCCCGCAAAGTTCCCAATTCACCAAAAACCATCGAGAACATTTTCTTGAAGACTCACGATGTTTCGAGAGCATGCTGCGATTTGTAACAAGAGACTACAAAACTCCATGACACGTTGCCTCTTGAACAAGAGACGAAACATATTTGAACTTCGAACATAGGGTAACTTTGAAGCATTGTGTCGGAAAATTTTTCAGGAATATTTCGCCAGAATTTTTGCTGAACCTTCAGAGATTTTAATCTTGGCATATCCATCGCGAGCCTCAAAATTCATCTTCAAAGGGAGTTGCGCAATCCCAAGTAATCCGCCAGTTTTCAATTTTTCCGAACCCAGGTGACACTCGGTCTTCAAAAATATTCATACCTCTGCACTCCATACATTGTACAGACTTACAAATTCGTTTTACTTTGGAAAGATTATACTCACCATTTTGGATGTAATCCGATTTCCGTTGGCCTTAACAGAAATATACGTGCAGCAACAATGGCGGACTCCCTAGGAAAGAACAGGAGTTCTGTGAAAGGAACGAACGTTTCGTACACGATAGAGGGCGTTCCTTGTCACGCGTATTTCGTGTTATGCACAGGGCCAATTGGAATTTTGTAATCCCTACCACGTGGCTTAATTTGCGCGCGCAGGTTACAACCGATTGTAGATGAGTTTAAAATGCAATCCGTTAATCTGTAGTAGTATAACAGCTATTGTTGTGCTCAGTGCTGCCATCTAATAATTTAAATTAAAATTGAAACAAAAAAAGGATTGATAATGAAACGAATGTTCTTCTAATTTATTTTTTTTCTTCGTTTGTTGTAAAGATTATTGAAGTAAAATTGTTTCATTTAGTGTTAGTAAAATTTTCGTATGAAGAGAGAAGGACAAGCAGAAAAAGAAAGAAAACAATTCAAAGGTTACGAAAAAAATATCGCTTAGATATGAATACGTTTATCATTGAATATTATTTTCTTATTCTGTCTTAGATGAAATATTCATATAAAATACTGCATTGGTTCAACAATAAAGTTATATAATCTATTATATTAGACATAGACAAGTGTACAAAAGACATATAATTACGTACATATTAAGAAAATAGAAACGATTGTGCGTTTTCTTGTAAAATGATTACTCTTAGAAACATTAATTTCGGTGCAGTGTACATTAACATCGTATATATTACATAATATGGTGTTCCACTCTTACAAAAAATAAATACACCATATTTCTATTATTAACCTTTTTGCTCTATCTATATGTCGGAGAAGAGTCAGGATTAGGGTTGTGGGCGTTTGATAAATCTTCATTGAAATTGGCCATCGTTGTGGTATAACAAAGGTACGGTCTAAACATGGAGAAAAGCGAGCCAGTGTACTTCACAAACTAGGAATTAAAGCGAATCGGAAGCAACGAGAAGGGTGTACAGCCCTTCGTCAGCCTCCGACTCGATATCGTGTATAAAAACATACGGTGGAGTCACGCGTTTCTCGTTGTTCACGTGAATCAACACGTGGCCAGAGGCGATGGCCATGGTAATAGATTTTTCAGAAACTTGTTGATGGCGATCAGATTTTCTGACGAAAATTATACCATGATAAATGGAAATAGGTAATTTCTCATGCGTGTTTTTTATATTATAGCATTTTTCCTTCAAATTGGAATTACGGGCTTCAATGAAAATAGGATTTCAGAATATAAGATTGCAATAAAGATAATTATCACTATTCTATACTACTAGAATATTTGGAAATTTCTACTACTTAAAAATAGTAATTTACCAATTACACCAGATAATAGCAACATTTTATACAAAATATTGTTTAAGTCCCTACGTTATGTAACTTAAAAATGGTACACCCACGCGTTAACATTTTGTCGATATTATTTTCCCTTATTATTTATTACCGAACTATCTGTATAAGATAAAACCAAAGAACAGGCTTAGAGAAAGTTGAAAAGATCAGGGTACAGCAGTTAATAATAAAATAAGCAGATTAGTTTTTATTACTGCACTACAAGCAGATTAGTTTTTATTACTGCACTACAAGCAGATTAGTTTTAATGCAGAGCATGTGTATGAAAACGCAAAGAATATGGTAGGACGTGTACAAAGAAATGTAAACCCAAATCCTATTTCTAAACCGAAAAATCCAGAATAAATTAAGATACCAAATTATTTGCAGTACTTTATTCAGCTCATATTACATTCTTCCAACTTGCGATCCGTTCTAGATGCTTTTACTACACTGTATTTCGTGATCCATTTCTTTGTTCCCATCTCGTTTTCGTCCTCGTTGCAGGGACTTTTCTATCGCGCTATATTAGATTTTATTATACCAGCCAGTTCATGGTTCCTTCCAGATGTTGCTCACCTACTAAACCATTTGTATCTTGTATCAACAGACAGGCCCATTTCCTTTAGGAAATTCCGAATTATCAGGCATGTAAATATGAAACCGGAATTTTTGTATAGAAAATACACGTTTATTGTATGGAAATGATTAAAAATATTTTATTCGAAGTATTGCCCATCGCTAGCTATACATTTTTCCCACCTGTCTGGCAATTGGTGGATGTCACGCCAAAAAAACTGTTGCTCTTTTGAGGCGAACCAGTCATCGAGCCATTTTCATACATTTTCGTAAGAAGTGAAGTGCTGGTCAGAAAGTGCATGTCCCATCGATGCAAATAAATAGTAATCGGACGGAGCCAAGTCTAGTGAGTACGCGCGTACGAAAGTATTTCCCAACTGAACGCTTCAATCGTTTCCTTGACCGGTTTTGCTGTATGCGATGGTGCATTATCATGAAGCAAAATTACTTTGTGTTGCCTTTTTTGATATTCTGGTCGTTTTTCACGCAAAGCTTGATTCAAATCGATCATTTGTTGTCGGTAGCCCTCAGTATTAACGGTTTCGCCAGGTTTTAACAGCTCATAATAGATCACACCCTTCTGATCCCACCAAACACAGAGCATTGTCTTCCGTCCATAGCGATTTGGTCTTGTAGTCGATGTCGGTGGTTCGCCTGGAGCTACTCATGATCTGTTACGCTTAGGATTCTCAAAATATATCCACTTTTCATCGCCAGTCACAATTCGGTGGAGAAATGACTTTCTTTTGTATCTGGCGAGCAGCATTTCACAAGTGGTTTTTCGGTTTTCCGGCTGTCTTTCATTCAGTTCATGTGGAACTCATTTTCCCACCTTCTGGATCTTTTCCATGGCTTTCAAACGTATGGAGACGGCTTCTCGTGTCACGTTTAATCGATCAGCGAGTTGTTGTTGCGTTTGAGCGTCATCCTCATCCAACAATGCTTGCAATTCGCTGTCTTGAAACTTTTTCGGTGGTCTTCCACGTTCTTCGTTCCTCACGTCAAAATTGCCACTTCTGAATTTTTTAAACCACACAAAGCACTGTGATTTACCAAGAGCATGCTCACCGTAAGCTTCGACAAGCATTCGATGCGATTCTGCAGCAGTTTTCTTCAAATGGTAACAGAAAATCAATGCTGTCCGCAAATCGTAGATTCCAGGCACAAAACTTGACATGTTCAATACTATTACAAACTATGCTGTTGTATGAAACTTGTATTGTTCTGAGTCGAAAATGTTTGTGAGATGTCAACAAAGACTTTTGGCATCAATGACGTAGTTTAGCGATAACTACATTATCAGCTAGGACTATCTATAGGCAAATTCCGGTTTCATACTTACAGACCTGATACATGTCCTCCCCGAGTTGTAAACCTAATGACTCCGAGGTCGGGTAAAAAACTCTGGGAAGGGACCAGCCGGAAGGGTACAATGGACAGACAAGACTCAACGGCTGATAGGGAGAATCAGCAACGAAGGAGGACAGTTCATCAACAGACCTCGTACTGTGCGGGTGAAATATTTCATTCTTAACAAGATCCTACCACCGCCGTGTTCATAACATTAAACGTTAGTTTTATACAACAAGTGTAAATAAAATGCTAAATTACACTAACACTCGATCTATTAAACTTATTCCACCTTGGGCGTTAGTTCATTCGAGGTACGCGATATCGACCGATCGGTTTGACCTGACCGGTTGCTCTTTAGTGGAGAATTCGCAACAGTCATAATCTTGTTCTCCTACAAATAAATGAAATTCTCTTTAGCCTCCTCTTCGTTAAAAATAACGAGTTTATATGAATAGCAAAAATCACGTCCAAATAGTCACTTTGTCCAAACGTAATCATTTTGATTATCATTTTCAAATAAAAGATGTCCAATTAGTTAGCTGCAATCAGCGGAAAGTATCGTTAGGTATCTAGGTTGTTTTGTGGTTGTTTGCCGAAGGGTGCAGGGTATTTACGGGATGATATTTAGAGACAACAGAGAAGGGGTGGCTTTCGATCATGGTATTTCTCGCTACGAGCATCTCTCAATACCAGTATCGGTTATACACACTATGCCTGCGATACCAGGAGTACAAAACGTGGCCGGGGTGCGTCGAGCGACCGTTTTAATTATCCACCGAAGTAATTACAAAGAGCCGACGGACCATCGGTCGATAAGTCAAGAATCATTTCACCAATACTTCATATCTATTCCGTTTCTTCTTCGCTTCCTGTGTATAGAAATACACTTACTCGCGCAAAGTAAACTACTGGAACAACGCTGGAATACCTTCAAGTTTTCTATTCTTCTTTCCCGAAACGCTTCTCCTCTTAATTAAGCGTTTTTCCGTATGCGAAAGTTTTAATTACCGCACTGGATGGAAGTAAAAATTTCGCTGTTTTTATCCACCACGATATCTCTTAAGTTGCAACTAGATGTTTATGAAATTTAACAAACAGGAGTCATATTTTAGTATCTTGGAATTTTTATATCGATCTTTCAGATGCTCAAGTGGAAGCTTTCTTTAGTTCTTATTCTCGTAACAGATTATAATTAATTCATGATTCGTGATATACAATCTCTATTCATCCTACCATAGAAGTATCGCCATTAATAATAGTAATTAATAATACCACAGAGAATAATAAATCAAACTTCCTTCCTTCCCAACCAAACTATCCACAAATCGTTCTACACCCGTTTCAAACTTCCACGTCAAACTTTACTACACCAAAAGTTTCCTCAACTTCAATTTTTACCATCGAAGAAGCACTATCATTGAGCATCACTGCGAACGATAATAGAACTTCTCCTTGTAACCCAATCGTTTGCGAACCTCCGCGAGCTAACCTACGCTGCACGATCTTTAAATTTATATATTTTGAAACAAACAACCCTCCGTACTCGCAACCAAAGAAGTATCGCTAACTATCATAGTAATTAAGAAATCAACCTCCCTCTTCGTTCATCCGCACTACCCACGAATCAATCTCCATTCCACAACTTCAAACTCGTATAGCGCATCCTGTCCAAACCAAAACCTTCCTCAACTTTCATTCTCGCTACCAAGAAATTCAACCTCAAACTCCACGCTCTCACAACCCTCTCAAACCTTTACGACTTCGTCAACTTCTGCCTCCTACTACTATCTCCCCCCCCCCCCCCCAAAAAAAAGGAAAAAGACGAAAGAAACAAAAAAAGGCAAAAGCAAACAGAGGACAAAGAAAGATGCACGACCACAATGTCTCGTTACTTCGCGACGATATTCACCCCCGGATCCACGACGTGTACACGTATATCTACGATGTATAACGGATGTAACGTGTAGAAGGGCGATCGAAGGCGATGAAAAAGCGGGACATGTGCGAAACTAAGGTGACAGGACGGATGATAGACGTACGTAAGGACAGACGTACAGACGGCCGATGTCGATGGTGGCAAACTCGCGGAGGCACGGAGGAAGATGAGGTCGAAGGTAACCCGACACCTGGCCGCACCGAAGGTAACGTGAGAGCCCCTTTACCCCCCCCCCCCCCCCTCTGTTCCTTTTTCTACCACCTCTTCTAGCCTCCTCGCCGGCTGCTCGTCCTCCCGTGGCCACGATCCATCCTCTCGTATACTCATCCGCGGAATCGTGAATCCATTGGAAGGACAGAGACGAGCTTACACTTCTTCGTCGTCCCTTATCTACCTTCGTGAAAGAGTCCCTTCGAGGTTGGGAGGCGCGAGAGAACTCAATTATGTCCCATGGGGTGAAAACTGACGGCAAGCTTTTTTGCCTAGAACCTTTATTACGTAGGTAATTAAGAAGCCTGACTTTTGGATGACTCGAAGATGGTAGTTACGTTTTATCTGAGAGGTGAGAAATTTAGGGTGGTTTTACGAAGGGATGTTGAATCTTCTAGGTATTTGTCGTATAGTATGACAACAATAATATAATGTTTATTGCAGTTTCAGGTTGCACGGGAGTCAAAGAACGGACTTGGTTTAGTAAGAACAGCTTACGATTAGTCTTCTCTCCACGTCGCAATCTTACCGCGTTCTGTAATACTTGTTGTATGTATAGATGGACTGCAGTTTTTTTTACGAGAATTTGTATTTTTGTAAATACTTAATTACGTAAATGGGAATTGAAGCAGAAAATTATTTCATCCATTGAATTAGTATTCATAGTGTCTAATTCTATAGTTGGAAAGCATTGTCTTTTTTGCGTTCAGTGAGTAATTTTAGTTATATCGTAGTTAGTTAGGACTAGTGTTTATATTTTGATATATCTATGGTAATAAAATTTTGTTATCAGATTAGTTAATTGGTGCGTAGAATTGTTGTAAGAGAATATGTTGACGGTGGAGCAAGAAGTTAGAAAGTTGTTAGTTTCCGTAAATTCAAGAGACATTATTTGTTCTTAACAGTAGTCAGACTAGCAAGAAGTGTTTTACGGTCATTGAAGAGGCAAAACGATAGATTGCTTCGTCGTTTCTCATCGTTTTCAGACAGCATTAAGTTATATCGTGTAGTAGAACTCTTGTCTGATATAGTATTTATAAATATTGAAATCATGAAATATAATAACAGTCGCATATAAACAGTCGTAACATCTTTTTTGCGTTTCTTCCTTAAGAGCAACCTTAGTTTCCTTTATTATATTGTACTAATTCAATACTTATCCATCATTATGTGTGTCTTATGATCTTCTATTAAAGCTATTTTACAATACCAATAAAACATCGATATTCAACGTCATGAAAACACAATTTAGATATGGAAGTCTCGAGCAAGACTTATATCAACCCTTTGCACTAGGAAGACTCCAACTACGGCACCGTGTATGTAAACATATGTTCAGAATAGATAGGTATTGCTTTAAGGTGATGGTATCCAATGATACGCGATAAATATATACGAAGGGCAAAGAATTATATTTTCGTTAGATAGGGAAAAATATTTTTCCATTCGCTTCTCGATGCATTTTGCATCTTGAAAAAGAAAATCGAGGGCCATAATCATTTCTCTGTTTTTCACACGCTTTCGAAGTCTTATCGATATTCTTCATCGTTTTGGAACATAACAGGGACTTAGAATCCCTGTTTACTAAACAGTCACAACCTCAATAACCTCTGTCATCGCAATGTCTCCTGCTCTGCGATGCTGTATCTTAATATTTTTGTAATCAATAAAAAAGAAAACAATTTATTTGTAGTCTTCGGTTAAACTTTTAAGCAATTTTTATGTTTTTTCGACCTTACCCATCACTAGTTTCTACACCGCCCCTCTTGTCGTATATACGCACGTTTCTCCCACCAAGAGCAGTGGAGAAGTAATGTGTGTATAGTTCGGCCGTTGCTCTTATTCTTAGTGCACATTTTTTGGCTGACTTTTTAACATTGCATGAATTGCATCGGTGATCTCCCGACTCATCTCTGTTGCTACATGCGTAAGTACAACATGTGTACATGTATACATTCAAAGAAAATTGCTTGTCATTTGAATGAAAAAAGAAAATTTTCCTTTTATAATAAATTCTTTCGTAGAATGAGAATAGATATTTCCGTAAGAGAGTATTAATCCAATCTGTCTTATGTAAGTTACTGACTTTTAATACTGATTTCTAATGTATATATATATATTCTTAAGTTTTAACTAGATGAATTTCCACTAACTACATATATAGTTGATTATATTTATATAATACATTTGTTATATTTTGTTACTTACCAATCAGGGTTTTGAATATTTCTATTGCTATTTTTTTTTCTTGAAAGTAAAATATAAGATTAAATTTATGTACATAAATGTGTTTGTAAAAATAAAATCTACATTATATATTGTATTAACTTCCCAACTGTTTATTTCTGACTGTCAGTTTTGACTTGAATCAAGCATAAGTTCATTTACATAGCAGTTGTTTCTTAATTATAGTAAAGATTTTAATTTTTTCCTTTTATTATTTCAATTAAGTGTGTACAAGATGTAATAAAATATATTTTTACATATTCTTATATAGAGGTTATGTAGATAAATTTGTATTAGTTATTATATGTATATAATTTTTATTTATAAACATGAAGTACTAAGTTTTATATTTCTATCACTTTTAGTACAGACCTACACTTATATTGTAATGTTTTTATCATGAAGAACTTTTATTAGTATGTACTTAATGTTTATGAGATATTATAATTTAAATATTCTTTCTTTTATCTAGAAAAAGTTCGTCGATCAAGTTTCTGGTATTGATAATTAAACAACAAATTCTCATTAATGTCGCCCATATTCCCTAAAGATGTGTCTTCAACTGAAATGTTTTTTCGAACTGTAAATGGAAGTAAATTAAAGCTCATTGATAAAAGTACAAAGGCTAGAAATGTTATGAAATTTGTTTTATATAGGAACATACAGTTGAATGTGAATAAAACTCTCCTTTTGTTATTTGTAACAGTAGTTTTATGGAAGGCATTTAATATCTTCATACCCTTTCTTGCATGTGCATTAGTATTGATACTACAACTCATCTGTTTTGTTGCTTCTGTAAATAAAGGTCTGTTAACTAATTATAATTACTATAATCTCTTTATTTTCATTATGTTAATTTCAATATTTTATTTACAGATACACTAACAGTGGTAGAATTTGTTGGTATATATACTGAAGGAAAAAGAATATTTCATGGTTCTAGTTCATGTGAATTTATTCCGTGGGATATAGTGGTGGATATATTTATTAATGAAGTTATAACAGGAGTTGGTATTAAAAATTCATAATGTGATATAGTAAAATAATTTATAAAAATATGTGTTATTTAAATAAATGAATATATGTTGTTTCAGCAAAAAGTATTGTATTATCTTACAATTATAATAAGAGATTCACTTGGAGGAAAAGATTCAATAAAATTAGTTCCCTTATTTCAAAATTTAATACCTGAAAGAAAATGCCTGGAATATATCTACGAAAAACTAGCTGGATTGATTGGACCCAAAAAGAGAAAAATCTAACTTTAACAGTGCCTGGCTCATACTGGTTGTGTCATAAGACCAATATATACAAATTTATTTTTAGGTATCACCGCACAAATAGGTAAATATTGCTAATAGTAAAGCATTAGTAAGAAAATAGATTTCTAATTTGTACATTTGCAGAAATATAAAACAATTTAATTATGGAAAAGAATTAATGAAAGTTATTAGAAAGATTATCAAAAATCCACCTTCCCAGAAACAACAATTTGGTACAAGTCATCTTTTAGTTACTTTCGGTATCCTTTTCTCTATGTGCAAAATAAATATAATTTTTAACTTGTTAATAATATTAAATTTTTTGAACTTATTATTAAAATTTTCTTAACTATAATTCATAATACGTAGAACATACACCATGGACTAGACAAGATAAAATGTTTGCATTAATGAAGTTTAGAGAACGATCGGTTGTAGCATTTTCTTGTGCATTTATATTAACTATAACACCCATTGATTCTTTAAGAATAGAACTGAATTCAGAAAATATAATTTCTTCTGATCGTTCTTTAATCTATCAGAATGAAAGTTCAAATGATACATACGAACGTGAAAATAAAAATGAGAAAGAAAGTAAAAAATATTTAAAGCATTCCTCTAAAGATGATTCTTCAAAGACAGACGTGCAATGTAATAATATGCAAGAAATTTTAGGATGTGAAAGTAAAAACATTCAAGCAAATAATAATATAGGAAATACTAATTTAAAAAAGTTATTATTAAATGAAGAAACAGTAAAACAAACAGGTAACAGTGAAGATACAAATAAATTCTGTAAACATTTAAATATGTCACCTAAACATAGTATAAAACTAAATGATAAAATGAACGAAAGTAATGTTAACTGTTTAGAAGATAGTAATATTAAACATCAATTATCAGATGATAAGATAAAAATCAATAACTGTAATATTGGAAAAGACAAAAATAATTCTGTATCAAATAATAGTAAAATGTTAAATAATAGTAGCGTTGTTGATGATATAAATACAGATTCTGTTAATTTGCCATATCAGTACTTGATAGAAAAAGAAATAGAAGCTACAAAAGAGAATATGTTAGAATTAAATGCAAAAGATATTACAAACCATATAGAAGCACATTCAGATATTACCAAAATACAAGATTTATCTTGTCCTAAGAAAAAGAGCTATGTATTAGATAATGTACCACGATCCTCTGATATTACAGATTTAGTAATGGAAGGATTAATGTTTACAATTCGTCAGGACCAAGATACTGTAGCAGTTATAGAACAAAAAACTAAGTTGGAGATTGATGAAGTATTGGAAAATTCTGAAAAAATTGAGACAAAGGAAGGTGAAAAGTGTTTACGAAATTCTAGTTTACTTGGCTTGGAAAACTTAATAACAATGCTTGAATTACCAAAAGGAAATGAACCTGGAGATAAATATCAAAATATAGTTAGTCAGAAACCTACTTTGAGGAATCAGTCTATGAGAAAACACTTATTTAACAATGTAAAACATCCTTTAACAAATAATAAAATTAAAGAACAAAATAGTACAATTGAGTTAAAACACATGCAATGGTATCCTTTTAATAATTCTATTTCAGCTAGTACTAGTTATTCAAATAATGATAACATAGATATTACAAATAAACGTCGCTATTCCGAAATATATGATAATTCTAAAGATGAAGAGGATGCGAAATTTATAAAATATAAAAATTTGAAGTATGAAGAAGAAGAAGAAGATATAATACCAGAAGCATTACAAAATGAAACATGTAAATTATCTACATTATCTCTTAAAGCAGATAAGTCTAAAGATAAATTAAACCTTATACCAAATAAAGATTTATTAATGAATGACGTTAATAATGAAGAGTTAATCAAATATGAAATAGATAAGGATGAACTCAAATCTTCTTTTAATAATAATTTACATCCTAAAAAATACACAAAAGGTGATTGTCCAAATTCAGTATCTATTGACTCTCAAATAAATAAAGCACAAAAATTGCATAATAATGCAGTATGTGAATCTAAATTTCATGATACAAACAAGTATAAATCAAATGTTCCAGTAATTATCTCAAATCAAATTATTAGTCTAAATGAAATACCTTTGCCCTTACAAAAAATACTTAAAAATAAATTATCAATAAAACATAATTCCTTAAATGATAAAACTAAAATAAACAAAGATAATATTGAGATTCACGAAACACAACCAGGTCAAAATGCAAGTAGTATTTCCAGTATACAATTAAAAAATCAAATTTTAAATAGTCATACAGAGACATCGTCAAAAGATCATGAAAAATTTGTACAAGATAGTAGAAAAACATATAATGAAAACATATCATCCTCAATATTAAAAACGGAAGAAAAATGTTCCAACAGTTCCAAGAACATCATGGAGTTAAACGAAGAGAAATCACAAAACCAGAATAATTATATTGACAAAACAAGATTGTCATCAAATAAAATAAAAGATGTTACACAAGAATTTTATAAACAGTTTTCACATTTGCAGAAAGAAAAAGCTCTAACAAATCAAAAACGCCTTAGATCAAGCAGAAAATCGTTGAATTATGCTAACAATGGTGAAATGCATATACAAATGGCCAAATTTTTTCAAGATATTACAAGAGGAGCCAAGGTTGTTGTAACACGTATAAGTGTAAATAAATATTCATAGTTTAATAATAAAAAATTTATCTTCAACAGTAGAAATATGTCAAATTTTCATATTTATCAACAAGTTAATTTATAGATTTAGTACTGTTATATTTAGAACATAAAACTTTCATATTTATCTATCACTTAATTTATGCATTTAGTAGTAATAAATATAGTATTTTTTGTACATGTGTTTTATTCAATGGCTAAATTTCAAATAAATATATATAACACTATCTAGAATGATTTATTTTAGCTTTCCAGTAACTTGTTGACCCAACATGTCTTTTCTCGTTCAATTTGATCCATGACAGCTTTTAAATTATTCAACTTGTTTACAACATCTCGTAATTTAAAATCTAATTGGTCAAAGCACATTTCATTTTTATTAAAATCAAGATTCAGACATTTATTTTGACTCAAAATAAATGGTTCATTTATTGCAGTTGATTTTTTAAACACCTTCAGCATCTGCAAAATATAATGTGTTTATAATTGCAATAATTTTTTTAAGTTTTAAAGCATGTAAAACTTGTCATTATTTCAAGTAAAAAAAATAAATATAACAAATAAATTCATTACATAGATATATTTAAGAAACAGAATCCATTATAAATATTTATTACATTTATCTCATTTTTTAATTTGATAGATTTTTGAAGTTCGTCGGCACATCGTAATGGATACCGTTCTCGAGCATCACATAATTCAAAAAGTGCATCTTCGCACTGTTTTTCGACGTTGTCTAAAAGATAAAGATAAGGAGATAAACAATTCTTACTTGTTTTAACCTTGTTCAAGTTCCTTGCACTTACCCATCATTGATAACGTTTAGACTGTAGTATCTCAATTAAAAGTGATATTATTTTGTATTAACAGAGAGATTAAAATTTCCTCTCTAGTATTAATTTGAAAATAAAAATGAGCGATAATAAACGAACTTGCTTGTATTAATATCTTCAGCGCCATCAGGTAGCAAATAATATTACAAGAAATTTAAACAGAAATGTTTAAATCAATTTATTCCGTTCTCAATTTATAACTCTTTTTTACATAATAATAGTTTTATTTATATGATACTTTTTAATATATAAAAGATCGCCTGAATGAAATATTTATACTTGATCTAATGTTCTTGTTTCCTTTCTTTTAAAATGACATCAATCTTGTTTTAATCTAACCTAGATAAACATTTATTTAATATCATTTTAACATATATAATAATTTTAATGAATTATCATAAGTATTATATGTTAGAGAAATTCATTGTACTATAAGAAAGATAGAAACATCTCCATTTAGATGTGAATAAAAATGCTACTGTTTGTTGTAAAAGAGTCAAATAGTATATACTTTTCTTAATATATAATAGTTATTGATACAATATTATCAATGATATAAATATAATTCATTCGAATAATTAATAATTAAAATTGTAATTAATGTGTCATTCGAAAGTTAAAATTAGTTCAAAAGAAAATATTCAAATCAAAGGTTAACCATTTAATCAATTGATGATAAGTAAGAGATATAAATAACTATTTAAAATTTTGCTGAGTTGTCAGTATAAATAAAATCTTCTGGTCAACGGAAATTGTTAATATCACCACCTTCCGTCCGCGTGGCATTTATTTGATCTAACTTTTGCTGACATTGGCAAAGATACATAATTTGCGGTACACACCGCCATTAAAATTGTGAATGCCGTTATTTGCAGTGGCAAGAAACACGTAAAACGTAAAAGTAGTAACTCTTTTTTCTCAGTGCAATAGGTATTAGGATGAAGAAACATTAAAAGAGCCTCTTAGTGTTTTTAAAGTTGCTCGTAAAATATACCATATCTTTAAAATATTCATAGCCGATTGTTTAAATAATGGGGTACATAAAGTCAATTGGTACCGTAATAATATATGTCAGTTTCTTCTTAGCTGTCATTACCTTTTTACCAGGTTTACCCCCAGATGCAGAATATTCCGAATATAGGTATGGTATTTATTTTATAATAATATAATTGTCAAATAGGTAAAACAATTAATTATGATTTTTTACTATAAATATTTCAGTATGAAACTTCCTTGGGATTTACAAACACTGAAATCTGTAACAAAGATTCGACTACAAGGTCCTGAAATATTATTCTCTGGAGAAATCAAAGGTCCAGAAGCTTTTGCATCGTTTAATGGAGAAATATATACTGGTATACGTGGAGGTTATGTTGTACAAATTGAAGAAAATCGAATTAAACCTATTGTAAAGTTTGGACAAAAGTGTGGTATGTTGTAATAATTATTAGAAAATATTTATATTAATTTATTTACATTAAATATTTATTATTATTATTATTCTTTTTTTGGAATTCTACATATTGCATTCACAAAGATAACAAATTTAATAGTTTAAATACAAACATGCTCAGATAATAAAGCTAGATTTTGTTTAAAAAAATTAACAAAATTACTGAAATGTTTAAGCAAATGCATATCTTGAATAAAAGTGGTACTTACAGATGGGTTGTGGCAAGAACAAAAATGTGGTAGACCTTTGGGTCTAAAATTTAATGATAAGGGGGAACTGTTTGTTGCTGATAGTTACTATGGTATTTTCAAAGTAAATGTTAATACACGACAGTATATAAATATAATCAACAGTTCTGAACCTATTGATGGAAAGATTCCAAGAATGGTTAATTCATTAGATATTGCAAAGAATGGAGATATTTATTGGACAGATTCATCTGTAGATTTTCCACTTCATGATTCAACCTATACATTCTTAGCTAATCCATCAGGAAGGTAAGTTTCAAATTTAGTTAGTATAGTTTAGTTTGGTATTTAATAAGTATAATATTTATATTTATATGTAAATACTTCTTTACAGGCTTATTCGATATAATGCAGCAACAAAAAAAAATGAAGTATTAGTAAAAAATATAGGATTTGCAAATGGTGTCTTATTAAGTGATGATGAAAGCTTTCTGATTGTACTAAGTACTCTTAACTCATACATTATCAAATATAATATAAAAGGTTCAAAAGCTGGACAAAAAGAAATCTTTGCAGAAGGTTTACCTGGTCTACCTGATAATGTACATAGTGATGGGCAAGGAGGCTTTCTAGTAACTTTAATTTTCACTGTAGATTCTGAACATCCTCTTTTAGTTCAATCTCTGATACCACATCCACATATAAGGAAAATGTTATCAAGATTACTTTATTTAATAGAAGCTCCATTTAAATTATTGCAAGATATTTATCCAAATTACTATTCAGAAAGAGTTTTACATACAGTAGGTTCATTTGATCTTTCAAAAAATACAGCATTAAAGAGTGATTCAATAATACTTAGGATGGATAAAACAGGAAAAATTTTGAATGTTTTATACTCAGAAGATATTACTGAAATTTCTAGTGCTTATATACATAATGGATATTTATGGTTTGGTTCTCCTTGGAATGAATATATTATGAGGGTCCCATTGAAGCAAGCATTTCTAGATTTAGCACTTAATACGAAACATTCAGCTAAGAAGGAACAAAAACAGGAAGAACCGCTTTTAACAGTTTCAGCTACACCAAATATTAAAGTAGAAGCAAAATCGACAAAATCAACTGTTAAACAAGAAGCAACTACAAAACTACCTCCGAAATCAACAGTTAAGGCACAAACAACACAAAAACCAAATTCAGATGCAACAAGACCAAAGGAGACCATACAGAAGTCTACAACGTCACAACCTACTACCACCAGTACCACTACCACTCCAAAACCAACAACATCATCACCTAAAGCATCTGGAAAAGATTCAAAGGAAATTAAGAAAGATAAATCCAATTCACAAGTTAAACCTGAATCGTCACAACAAAGCAATGAAGCAAGAATAAAAACAAAATCTGTAGATTCTGTAAAAAAAAATGATCATGAAACTCAGACTGCAAAATCCAAACCTATGAAAAAAAATGAAGATTCTACTAAAAAATAAACCAATGTGTACAAGTTGAAAACATCAGTCCAAATTTAAATTAATACTCATTGTATTATTCTATTCCATGTTAAAAGTTCTACATATTCCAAACATATCGATTTATTTGTTAGGTTTTATGAAATTATAACGTACATATTTCATACACATTTCATTCCTTACCGGTGTAGGATTTAGTTTTTACTTATACTTTCTAAACAACGTTCCAAAAAAGGTGATATTTAAAGAATTCTTTTATTTTATTATGTATTAGTTTTCATATGTCAAATCTGTATATAAGATTGAGAATGGTGTTGTTTCTGTAAAACATTCCATATTATGATATATATACTAATATAATATTTAATACAAACACATACATATATACTGATATATGTATATGCGTGTGTATGTATGCATTTTGTAAGTTCTAATTTTATTTAACTGCATAATGAAGATGAGGTCCAAATAAAAAGAAAAGAGAATCCATTTTGTTATGGGCGGTTATATTGTTTTGATATGAATTAACATTCCAGAACAAATTGTATAATAAAACTATTAAAATAATTGTTCTATAAATAAAATAATTTATATTAGAGATCACATTTGCTTATAAATTACACATTTAATTCAAATGTTTTCTGTGATTATAAAGATACCATGTGTGAATCTTCCATTAAATTTTTAATTTCTATTTTTGTATGTAATCTAGGATATTTTTCTACTTCGAGTATAATACATATTATACACAATATATGTATGAAAATAACAATAATGCGTTACTCTTTGATGCAAAATGTTTGCAGATATATTTGTCTTTAACTGGGTATTATATATGCAGATTAATTTTGAACATGAATGGTGTTAAACAATGTTCTTAATTTTATATAGAATTTGGTAAGGTTGTATAACTGATATAAAAATAAATGTTTGCTTTTTTAAATATTGTCTTTTACTTCTATGATTTTGGTTATTGCTCCTCCAGAAACAAGCTTTAAAATTTTAAACCTTTAAGTACATGTTTAAAACTGCTATATGTTTACTATTACTATAAATATTTTTAATATATTACAAAAAGGTATATAAGCTTTTTTTAAATTAAGATTTATAGAATTAGAAGAATTAGAAACCTGTAGTTAAATATTAAGTTGTTGTGCTATAAATGTAGGCAGTATTGATTTCAACTTATTATTTAAATTCTGTTGGATTCGCCATAAAATCGTAGGATTTTTAACAAAATGCCAGTGTCCATTTCTTTTATTCTGTGCCCATTTTTGTGCTTTCAATAAACACTTATGATAGCTTACGATGTCTTTATCTTGTATCAATGTCTTTGGAGAATCTTTTGCTACTATAGCAAAACCAAGTTTTGCTAATTCTTCACCAATTTTTATTTGTTTCTATAAAATTTAATATTGTGAATTGGTGCACTGAAAAAAAGAGCAAGCTTAACAATTCCTATTTACCTCATTTCGCTCTATAGATACTATACAAGTTACATAGTCCTTTTCCGTGGCTAAAGGAATGAAAGTTATTTCTTTTCCACTAACAATTGTTTGCAACCAACTAATACCTAAAAGCATGTTTTTTATTTTATTAGAGTAATAAATTTTCAAATGTTTAATTCATCATTACCTACCATTAGCTGTTACATCAAGACCAGCTACTTTAATTGGTAAATATGTCGGACTACTTAGTCGAGGCAAAGATATTAATGGTTTGTGATCAACCATTAAAAGTGTACCATAATTTGGTTCTATATGTATCACAGTACCCTGAAGTTGAACTTTTTTTTGTAAAAAGTGAGATGGTATGCTGGATGGTTTTCTAAATTTGGCAAACTAAAAATACGACAATAAAAGTTACAAAACATAGAAATAAATGAAACATTATTAATATTTATTATACATACAGGTCTAATTCGATAGAGTGCAATCACTAAGCTTATACTAGCAATTCCATAACTGAATATCTGAAATTAAAAATCAATTAATATAATTATATTATATACATAAAAATAATGTTTGTGTGTAAAATCAAATGTAGGTTAGAACATACCTTCAACGTTTTGGTGTCTGTTTCGCTAAAAATGATAAATCTTTCGAAAATATTTGGCTTTTTCTCTGACATTATTACTTTTATTTTTTCTTTAAAGGCAGTATGGTACCTGAAATACGTCTATATGAAAATACTTTATCGCGTATATATTTAACGAAATATTTAATCATCAGTTATTTTTACATAAATTCTTCGATTATGAAAAGCTTAAAATAGCGAATGTTCGTACATTTCTCATATGAAAATGTTTAATTTCGCAGATACATATATAAAATTTTAAATTAACATAAAAGATACAAACATTTATTTATTATTTAGTTCCATTAAGATCAATATTTCTATGAGAAATATATTATTAATAATTCATATTATACCAAGTAATAATATTGAATTTAGATCTAATCTAATGCATGAAATAACGCATTAAATAATTTATGTATGTATCAAAGTTAAATTTCAATGAAGTGATATCATTTCTTTATAAAATAAAAATTATTTTAAATAAATGATACAATATAGTTTTATCAATTTTTCATATATAAATTTTGTATACTGTATAAAAATTTATGGATTCTGTTAATAATTATAAGAGAAATTTTTCTTCTGTTTACACAATATCTTAGTTAACTTTCATGTTCACATATCTGACATGTGTGAGTCGGTGCATTACGTTGACATAATACTGGAGCCAAGGTGACAAGCGGCGATATTAAAAAGATCATCGATAGAACTTCTTGAACAAATTGAAAACAAAAAACCAGTGAAACAATAAGAGCAAGTAACTCACGAAATAATAATCAAATTATTAATAATTTACAATATATTTTAAAAATGTTTCGTGATGGTCAATATTTGGAAGTAATTAAGGTATCTCATTTAACAGCTGCTAACAGCTGTCAATAGACGATCTTGCATCTGCACAAGTAAAACAGGAGCTGTGTTCGTAGGCTTCGAATGATTGTTTAGTTACGGCTGTTGTTACTGTTCAAGAGAAGACTATCAAAATTAAAGAGAAAAAGGTTTCAACTAATAAATGGCTTGATCTCGAGGATTGGGTGGCACTGTATAAAATTTTGGAGAAAGCAATTTTGCGCAATGTTCAAACAGAAGGATCGCCTCAGAATTTTAAGAAATGCAAATGTAAAAAATCTACTCGACAATTGGAAATCACGTAAGCAAAATCATTTAATGTTCGATATTAATTTCAATTTTACTTAAGTTATGCTATTTTTCATATATATCTATTTATATAAAATATAAATAAAGTAATTTATATAAAAATTATATTAATTTTTAATATTACATATAAAAATATTGCCTTTAACCTATTACATTACAATTTAAAAAATATATACATCAATGGTTACATCATGATATATAATTATTGTTAGTTATTTACATAGATATTTTTACAAACTATAGATATACATTTGAACCATCAGAAAGTATAAAAGATGTTACATCGTTACCTACTATTAGAGTAAATGTTTCCCCAGCAAAGAAGAAATTAGAAAAGTCGGAATTACCCAAAGTAACAATAGAGAAAAAAGATATTTTGAATCAAATAACAGAAAAGCCAGTCAGGAAGACTTCCAACCATATACATCAAAAAGATAGTAAGAATACTTTACTCACAAAATCAGGAAACAATGATTTAGTAGCGAAGGAATCGATTAACACAAAAAACGATAGAGTTAAAAGATGTCTACCAGTTGACAATCTGGGAAATGATATCTTAGAGGAGTATGTACCAAACGCACCTGTGGCGAAAAAGTTATGCATGAACTTGAACTATATACCAAGTAGAAAGAGTACATTGGAACAAATCCAAGTATTTTCAAATGAATATTCTCCTATAGTATCGGATAATAAGAGCGTAGCGGACGTAGTTCGATATGTACCAAATTCCATGGATTCATTAAAAGTATCTTATGAAACGTATGAACCTAGTGGTACAACCATTCTAAAACATCCTGAAGAATACATTCCCAATTCAAAGGGAATTAAAGCATCTATCGAGGAATATTATCCAGATTTTACTAGTAAGACGATGAAATTTGATGACAGTTATGTGCCGTCAAGTGTTCAACTAACTAACGAAAATTCGAAAAAGTTACTAGAAAGGCACAAAAAATTACAATCAGAAAAACACACGTTAAGATAAAAATATTAACAAAGTGAAATATGAATCTATTTATCTAAAACATTTTTAAAACGAACATAAAATATATAAAATATATGAAAATCAGAATATGATATTTATAATAAATATAAATATTTTTTAATCTTACTATAATAACTTTCGACATCATGTCAATGTAATAATAATGTATAATTTTAATAAAAAAAGAGTATTTTTAGTAAAAATATTTGTTTATTATTACTTAGTGCTCATTTATAGATGTATGAGCTTGTCTCTAACAATCACTGCCTTCATTTTCCGAAGTTAGGTCCTCAACTAAATTTTTAATTAATTCAAATTTTGGTTCTTTATTCTCTTCTTTTTTGATATTTTCCTGCTCATCCTCCACTTGATTAATTTCTTCATCATCCGTATCATCATCTGCTCCAGGATGGGCAGGAACTTTGTAAGATGGACTGTTAGGTGTTTGCATCATACCTGGTTTCTGCCATACTTTTTGTGATTCCTGTAATTAATTAAATGTTATTTATTGCTCTTTACTTAATTATGATATGAATGAATATAAAGAAAGTTTCTATATAACTTACTTTTATACCACTAACTTTTTCTATGTAATAATCGTAGACAAATTTAGCCATATGAGGCATGTCTTCAATTTCCATTGGTGAAGTAGAGAGATTAGCATTATTAAGTCTCTCGGTAGGATAATGTTCTTGAGGAAGGAGCTGTAGTTTTAATGGCCGCTGCATTAGCTGAGCAAATGCGGGTGTTAATTCAAAACAGTTGTTAAAAAGAGATACTCTAGCAAAAACATAAAGGCCAAGACGCGCTCTTGACATAGCGACTACTAATCGTCGTGCATCTCGTAAGTGACCGACAGCTCGAGTTTTCACGAGAGATAGTAATATATAGTCGTTTTGTTGACCCTGGTATTTATCAACCGTTGTTACTTTATTTGGTCGACCTATCAAAGGATTGCTAGCACATCTTATGTTTATTACGTCTCTTATTAAATGCTTTTGTCCATTATAAGTAGTTAATATACTAATTTTGTCCGCTGGATAGCCAAGAAGACGCATGTACATAAATACAGCTACGCAATACTCAGCTTCAGCGAGATTTTGATAAAAGTAGGCACTGGGTTCACTTTCACCCACTCCATTGAAATCTTCGACATTAATAAGTTGAAAGTCATATAAGAATCCAGCATTTGCCACTAAGTATTCCGGGCTATTTTCCACATGTGCAAGATTGCCCAATTTTTTATAACGCCAGTTGTATAAATTGCAAATGCTGGGTCTTGCACGACCTTGACCATCGAGGTCAACTGTAGGAACACCCAATCGTACAAATCTTGCAAAAAGAGATTGTTCCATATTTGAATATTTCTGGAAAGCCATGTTTTTAATAACTGGTGGTAACTGATGATGATCTCCTATCATTATCCAACGTTTCAATCGATTATATCCATCTTGTGGATTCTGTAGTAATAACGGTATAAAAGTTTCAATTTCTAAAATTTGAGCAGATTCTTCCATGAGAATGTTGTCGTATTTAAATCCCATGTCTACTAGTTCACGTCTTTTAAGAGCAGCATGAGTACAAGTCATAGCAATAACTTTTGCTTCTTTGACTAATAAATATTTCGATCTATCTAAGCCAGATCGTAATAACTCGAAAGCTCTAAACTCTTCTAATTGAGCAAAAATCCGCTCTATATATCTGCAAGAATGATATTTAATAAAAATTTAGTTATAAATATATTTTCTTATGCAAAATCTTTATTTGATATAAATTTACCGAAAACAACTGCATGCTATTTCAAGATCTTCTTCATACGAATTTCGTTTAAATAATGGTTTTGGCGCATTGTCAAAGAATTTATGAAATGGAAATTCTTCATCTATGATAAAAGCAGCAGGTGCATTATTTTCTGTTCCCTGTCTTTGCTTAATTCTGGTTTCAAAGCGTTCCCATCTTGCGAGTATTTGATACATAAAAAAGTGTCCTGCTGTTTCGCATGTATATGCGACATCACCTTTTACGTTTAAAGATTCCTAAAACCATTAATTTTGTACATTTTATACATGTAAATCATATGTAATAGATATAATACATATTGTAGTTCATATTGTAAATTACAAACCTGTAATCTTTGAACTTCCATTAAAAGATCCAAACGTTTAGCTAGAACATAATTAACTCTACCGTATCTGCTGAAATCTTTCTCAGTTTCTAGCGCTTCTTCGCCATGACCAAGACGCAATAAATGTCTTTCATCTATATCAAGTGCCATGATTTTCTCAAAAAGTTGATTCAGTGCTTGATTAGAATGTGTAACTATAAGGGTTCTCTGATTCGGGAAATTATGATAAAGATTTGATATAATTTGAACAGCGACATCCGTTTTACCAGTACCAGGAGGACCTACAACAAGCGTCAATCCTGGTTGCATACCTGCACGAATGGCTTCGACCTGCGTTGGTGTAAAAGGAATCTGATTTCTGGAATGAAATTGTATATAATATTATTATACATAACTTTTACTTTATCACTAAAGAAGGAAAAAAATAGTTCCTCATACTTTTTTGGTTCATTAGCTTTATAAGGGCCTCTACTGGGTGGCACATGAGGTTCAATTTTGATAACTTTCTTTACGAGTTCAACATTATGTTTCGCAAGTACATCTTCAAATGTTAAACGAAAAGGACGTACTAATTTCGATTCATCATTGGTAGAAACCTTAATTTTATATTGAGGGAAGCTATTTTTTAAATGATTTATATCAAGAAATGTATCATTGAAATCCATTGATGCAATTTCATTTGGCATTCTATAAGAAAATAAAAATATGGAATATCTAGAGACTTTTAATGTTATTGTATATTTCAAGTATAATATCTGTATCTGATGTACCTAGAATAACGAGCAGCACCAGGATCACCATATCCGAGAATTATGTCATGCAACCAATAGGGTACGACGCATTCTGTATTCATAAGCTCTCTTATCGTTTCCAAAACTGCTTTGAAATTATTCTCTTTAGGTTTACGTCTCATTATGATGTTAAAACTTTCATATACATCTTCACCACCATGGCTAGCATTATCCATATCAATTCTATATTGATTACAATCTAGCCAAACTCTATACGTGCGAGTATCTCCAGGTAAAATCGGGCGTGGTTCAGGTCCATCTTCGATTACTCTACCGTTTGAATCTAACATACCTTCAACTTCACATCCTCGTACAGTTGTTAATCCAACTTGTGGTACAAAAGGTACTTTGTGACTGTATTTTGTACCTGCATGTTAAATTATTGACTTAATTGCCTTTTTAATTACATGAAGTACAATAAAATAATTAAAATTATTTGATGAAATCTTACCGATTGGGTTTTGTGGTTTAACTGTAATGAGGAAACAGACATCGTGTTTCCGGAGGTTTTCCCATTCAGACTTAATTTCTTTACGAACACTTAAATTTATTGTGACATCAGCACGTACTCTGGATGGTCTTTTCTCGCCAATATTAGGTTTCGCTACCTCGACTACAGCAAATTGTGTAATAGGTTGGGCCATTCTAGCCCAACCGCCGAAGTAAACACCACCATCTTCGGCTCGCCTAGATAAAATACATTATATTATTAATAATATACTTTTTAATGGTTTCAGTTTATTGAAATATGGTAATTTACCAAGGGCTTAGTCTGCTCACAGCATCTTCGATATCTTGCCGTATTTCATCTATAAATATTTCATATCATTATTTACTGTACTATATTACAGGATGATTTTTTCGCCAGTTGATTCAAATGAAATTATTCCACAGTGATAACATTATGCTAATCTATACATATGATTTAATATCGCAAATCGATAATGGCTCTGTGTTAGGTCAGAGACGATTACGTGTGTGTATATCCATGAAATAAAAATGAGAGTGTTTATCCGCGATATGATTGGCGACGTTGGTTTTGTATCAACTAGTGAGAAGATCATCCTATATTACTTCAATTAATTACATTTATTCTATACATACAAGTTGATTCAAGTCGAAATAGATTGAAGTTTCTCAGTAAATAATCGTGCAGAGTAAGAAATTGCAGATTCAATTTTGGCAAAGCTAAACAACCTTCGCCAGAAAAATATTCTGTCGGTACAATACTCTCGTTCCAAATGATCTCTTCTGTTGGATAAAGTGGCATTTCATTGAGCTCCTCTAACTGAGAAGCTCTACGCTCGTGACGTGAAATCTAAAGTTTATATTATTCACAATGTTAAATCTATATTTTCTATTCTTCCTTCTTTTACTAACTTTCTTTTTACTTAACTTACCAAAAGTTCTCGAAGAAAGTCTATATCATACCGGTACCAATTCTCATCTTTCTCGCGTTCTTCCGATGGTACCAAACTGAGGTAACTTGCAATTGATCTTAGCTTCTCTTGACTGAAAATTCGCATAGAGATAAAATATGAAAATGATTTATAATTCTTTAGAAAAGCGTACAATAAATAAGATACAAATTGTAAAGAGATTACCTGAGTAACCCGAAGTGTTTATAAAGAGCTTCTCTAGTATCAACGCTCGCCACATTCGCCAACGCAAAGCTTCGTAAGTCCGGGAACTTCGCAAAAACTGCTTTCTGTGCACAGTTTGAATTTTGTTTGTTGGTTTATGCTTTTGTACTCCTTTGGTTTTAATATGTGAACGCCCATTCTAACGAGAACGTCGATGATTTGACAAATGATGCGGAAAAATCGTTTCAATAATGCATAACTCGAAAGTTGAATACTTATTTACAAGAATTAACATATCAATTAATAGCAAGACAAGTAATTTTGTCATTTTCATTATTTGATAAGAAAGAATATTTTATTTCCTTTCTTGGAATTGTCTACTTCTTTTCGATAAAAAGAAAGATAAAAAAGAAATTTAATTTTTAAAGCAATAGTTTCTTAAGCGTTCGAAATATATGTTATGTTTCATACCTGAAGCGAAGTAATTTTAGTGTAATGCAATTGTGTCATATCGTGATCAGTGAGGGGGTCGCCGCTTTCTTCGTTGATTTCAAACCTCGCGTAAAACTTCAACATTTCTAATAGCTGTAAATCGAATAAACAAATATAATCATATATATCAAATATAATCAATAATATTTATCACACCATAATGTGATAAATAGAAATAAATGTCTATGATAAATAAATATGTAGACTATTAAAACTATGCAGATTCGTAATACGTTACTTCGTTTGACACTATTACTATTCACAAGTGATTTCCGATGTCACTTGCTATTGTTTAATTACTTTTTATGTTTTATTATGCATATATCGAATACTAATCCATTTATTTAAGGTACAGCCTATCCCTTAATGAGCTTTCCGCTGTTTCTATCAATAATTACTTTATAAATACACATATCTATGTCCATTCAAAGTTCACCTCGGTAGAGATTGATGAAGCAACAAGACTGTTTAATCATTCTCCACGACGAAAATATTACGCAAAAAAATACCATTACAATGAATGAAGAGACGCCTGCAAATCAATTATATTTGCGAGTGCCAATGTGGATTAAATGTAACATTATTCAAGGCTGTGTCAGTTGTCCAAGGTTATAATAAACCATGTCTCGTCAGAAAAATCCTGTGAATATATGCGTAGCACGCTTTCTACATTATAACGTACGAATAAAATCAACATGACATTAATTTGCTATTAGCGTATTAAATTTATAAAATCTTATCTTGCAGTAGTTTATTTAAGCTTTGACCTTTCGGTCTTTCCGTAATTTATGATAGGTGGATTATGGATGACTAACGAGGAATACTGCCCTTCCTAATTAATATTTCCATCTACCATTTCGAAATTGGAAGAAACCTAAGTTTTACCGTTAAACTGCGGTTGTTAATGCATTTATAGAAAATTTTAAGGTGAGGCAATTTTTTGGATACGCGAAAAATATACAAAATATCCTAGGTAAAGTATGCGTTACAGTAATCGGTAGATGAAACAAATCTTTATGTAAGTTTCGCTTGTTTTTTTATTATGTTGGTAAAAATATGAATTTATAAATGCATAACTATGTATAAACATCCATTTTTCTATGCCAGCATTATCTCTTTCTTTGTTCATTTTAAAATACTTAATTATTGTTTCGTAACAGCCTGTACAATATAATTTTACTTAAAAGATAAACAACATACGGGAAACTTGAAATACTTCAACGTATCTTGGATAGTTGGAAAAATATTAGAGATTAAATATCAATTAAGAGGGACAGAATAGCTAAGGAAACGTAGAAGATGGGAAGAGGATCGTAAATTAGAATAAAGGCATCGGTGAACCTGTTCGACAGGAACCCATTCTCCTCGTGAGGATACAAAGGCACACTGAACACTGCACTGGTTGTAAGCCAGCCAAGAAATCTGTACTTCGACCACAGTGGGAGTATCTTATATCTCGGACCGGCTCATCAATGCTTCATCTACAATTGTTCAGTACAACGCGTAACGCAAGTGTGTCAACGTGTCTGTCTGGTTATCTGCCACTTCTTCGTTTCACAATCTTCATTTGTCGTACGAGTAGATCGAGTAATTCGTTCTAATAGTGAATGGAAAAACTAGTGGCTATAGAAGGTGACTGTTCTTTCTTCTATTTCTTTAAGAACCGATCGAGATCAGTTTTTCGTCGATACGAAAGCGCTTCGTGTTTCGGTACAGTTTTTCTTAAATCAAGAATCCAGATGGTGAAAAGCTATATCCGCTGATAATTTACATTCTAACGTTGTATGTTTATCAAACGAGACAAGAGTATAAAATTAGACAAATTAATATGCTAAGACCAACAGAATTAATATGCTAAGTCGAGCTTAAATAGCGAAGGCTGTTTTTGATCGGTCCCAAGATTGATCTCTAAGATTTTATTTCAATCTTTCATCAGACAACAAAAAAGACGATCCTTATTTTGAACTTCTGCGACAATAAAGATTGCCAGGTATATATGATTAATGGGATTGAATTGATTGGTTATTTGGTGAATTTTACTGGAACAAGCTCGTTTTGCAGTAGATGAAAAGCAATGTATTAATAAAAATCAGAGAGATGATGCTGAATGTGAATTACAGCAGGCGTTCGGGCACATTGCCAGTCAAAGGTACGTAAAGCTCTACTGATTGGATTATTCTGATTTTTATTCTTTGTTTATCTCCCTCTGTGTAACCACACACACACACACACACACACACACATATTCTATTCAGCTGCGTTAAATATTAACTCAACTACTCGTCGGGTTTTTAATTCACTGTTCGTGATATATTTTGAAATTTTGTCTTGTCTTTTGAATAGATTTTATTGAGGAAAGGTATGTTGTTGAGAAGTACGTCGTAGGCATTCTGAAGATGAATACTAGTTAATACTTGGACTGAGATAAATACTAAGTATTAACTTAATTACTCATCGAGTTACTTGGAAATTTTGTCGAATCTACTGAATAGATTTCATTGAGGGAATTATATGTTGTTACAAAGTACGTCACAGATATTTCGAATACTAGCTAATAGTTTGCCTTAGATAAATAACCAAACAGGCCTTGGATTCGTATAGATTTTGCGTTGTAACGAATGTTTGACGCGTAACACGTTGGGAGGTTTTGTTTATGATAGATTAAGACGCATGTGTGTTTTTAGGAATTTCCAACGAATTATTCGACGGAATGACGATGTAGGTTTTCTCGTTTGAGAAAGAAACATGAAATTTTACATGCAAAAACACGTGTTGCATCACGCGAGAAAAGAGAAAGAATTTACATGTTTGTTATTTTCCTTCTCTCGTCGATCACGGTTAAAGCGACTGATAGAAGGAAAGTGTCGAAGCCAGGGGCAGTAAAAATCATAGATACGCTCTATGTGCGTCAGATATATTGAAGATGTATGGCAAATAACGTTATCACCAATGATTAAATCATTTCACATTACTAACTTCCGTTACTTCACGAAACTATCTTTAATAAATAGGAAATTCTATAAATACGAAGTCTGCAATACTTGATTCTGCCATTCTCGCGCGTGTTTAGCGAACTTTTCATTCATCTTCTTTATGAGAACCCGATGTTTATTACTGAATGATACAAATGAAATGCAAATGAATACAAACATGTATCAATTTTGAGATATCGATAAAATCGTTTTTTTTTTCTGATTGTACTCATTTAAGTAAAATATAACATAACATTGTAAAGCATTAGAAAATGACGATACAAATAATACTTCATTAACGTAATTTGAATAAATTGAATTAGCCGCATTGTTACCATAGCAATCGTAAAAAACAAGAGAAAACACGTGCTGCACATGGCTCAATGAAAAAGAGCAATGGTTCGTGCAGGCATTGAGGAAGCTAAGAAAAGGGAATAAGGAGCATTCTCGCTAACAGAAGCACAAACATCCCTTTTCTTTTTTCGATCCAGTCATTTCATACTGCATACGTGCATAACAACCACCAGTGAACTATATTACTACAACTGCGTCTTTTTAAACGCGAATCTCTTTGTTTCCCAGACCGAACGTGCTCGATATTCAATTACCGATAACGAGAACAATTTTCTGCAATATATCATATCTTATCGAGAACGTGGAATTAATCATTTTGTTAAATACATTGTTTATAATCTTTTTACGCGTGCAGAAAAAGAAGCATCAACCTACAATGAATATTAGAATGGAAAAGATGTTCTCTCTCGTCTTATTCCTTCTAAGAATTATTTGCCTTCATTCTGATCGTTAACAATTTCATCATATTACCACTCATTTTGCTACCAAACTAATAAGAACTTCCTGAAACATAGAAAAGATAAAATATTGGAATCGTTGTGATATCATAGCGATATTCGTGAAATCCCTTTCAAGCTTTCAGATTGTATCGATACATTCGTGATATTCGTCACGAGTGCCACAAGTTCGAAGTAAACGGGCGCCTTTACGTATCAAATATAAATACGTTTTAATACTCATTTATATACACAAAGATCGGACGATGGAGATTCTCGCTAAAAGTACTTGAAAACGATCTTTATAGTGCCATATATGTAGCAATAACAAGTGTGTGTTTCAATATATAATAATTGATATAATCTACTTAGTTTTCATGAAGAGCGAAACTTTCACGATCGAGTGTGACTGAGGATGAATTACCCTTTTCTAGGGTTGCTATGGATCAGTCTATTAATGTTGGCGATCACATGGAGTCAGGCGAAAGACAACAATTGCTGTTCGGATGGTCTCATGTGGTTACATACGCTGAATTGTTCTGATGGCAACGCGATTAATCTCGCGTGCTCATTTGGTTGGTACATAGTCAATCCTGAAATGTACACGTCCGATAACTTCACTATAATCGAGGAATATGGGAAACCGTGGCTGCAGTTTGTAGACACGATATCCACAAAAATAGAAGCAGAGAGGTAAACGATGTGTTTCAGTTGCATTTCTTTCAGTGACGTTTGCAATTTTTTTCAAGAAGTTTGTTTAGTCCTCAACTGTTATCGTTGGGTCATAGGGGTCCATAACAGTTCGCTCATATATCTTAATTTGTGTAGTGTTTATCACATACAACACAGAATAAAAGTTGAAATAAATGAATAACTAAATTCTCGTGGATCACGATCCAGCAACACTAATCGAGGATTAAAGATAATCCGTGAAATCGACATAATACTGTTTGTTAATATTCTTCTTTCTATCCTATTTTTAAAATATGAATAAAACAGGATTTAAGCTTATTTGACACTTAAATATGTTAAATTTTATGCACTTTTTTTTGTATATTCCTAATTTAATTAAATATTCAGGTTCTGCGTGGCAAGAAATCCGAACAATGGTGTCAAAATTGCTTTGGTATGCACGGATACCGAATACGACGGTATTCAATGGAGAAACACATTGTTCTGCACCCTGAGTATCATATCGGCCATATTTTTGATCATCACCTTGGCAGTTTATGTTTTGCTACCAGAATTAAGAGAGATTCAAGATAAAGCAATGATGGCTGTAGTCACGTCATTAACAGTTAGCTATATCATCCTTTCCATTCAGATGTTGAGGAACTCGCACGATGATGATTATCATATATGTGTCTCTCTAGGTACGACATGCTGATAATCATTTGTTTATTTATATCATACTTACTCATTTACATTGTACGATTTTTAAATCAATAATTCATTTATTCTTCTAGGATTTATTTTATATTTCGGTTTTATGGCTGTTTTCTTCTGGTTAAACATCGTCTCATTCAATATATGGAGAATAGTTTGGTAAAACCAATAAAGTCGATAAAAACATTTAAAGATCTAGTTCATTCATATTCATCATTTGATTTGTTATTCCTACAGGTTTAAAGATTTCATGATCGGAGATAAAATGCTTTTTACTATTTATTCTATTATCGGCTGGAGTGGACCATTATGCTTATTAATTGCAATTTTGATTACTCATCACGTAGAAGGAAACCATCTGAAACCCGGTTTTGGAGAAAGTAGCTGTTGGTTCAATGGTAAGAACAATATCTTTCAAAACCTAACGATCTTTTAATAGTCTCCGTTATTATATATTAATCTTGTTATTGAATAACGAATATCGTCTATGTTTTTATAGGGCATGAACAAACGTGGGCGTATTTTTATGGCCCAATCAGTATTTTATTGACGTTAAACGTTATCTATCTCGGCCTAACTGGCTGGCGATTGTGGCATCAGTATCGTAACTATAGCGGAAGCAAATTACGAGTACTTCGTTTTAAATGCCTGCTTTACATCAAACTGATACTTTTCATGGGCGTAACATGGATTTTTGAAGTGCTTTCGTATGCTGATCATAGTAAACAAGATTTCTGGTAATTTCCATCATTTTTGTTTATCAACAAAATAAGTCACAATCTTGTCGAAGAAATTAATTTTCTCAATTGCTAAGATATAGTAGACACGTTGATGCTTGATTACATACTTTGATTCTTAATTCCAATTTAGGATACCGATGGATATAGTGAATGCATTACAAGGCTTTATAATATTCCTCTTGTTGGTTGGAACGCGAAAACGAGTGAGAAAGTTGTTGGCAAAAAAGAGACCTTGTGGGATTGGTTTTCCAAAATCTTGGGCAGCTTACGAGGATGAAGAGTGCGAGGAAGTACTACCTGAAGAAGTCGAATTATCGCAACATGATTAGTGTTTATAAAAATAACTTTGTTTCTTTTTCGTCGCTAATAACGTAACGTAATAAGACGTGTAGTTTCTTCTTATACCAATATATTCGACTAGTCGAAGATAATCATAAGTAATGACAATGAGACAAAGAATTACTTCTATTTAAGTAACATAGTCGTATAAAGATCGTATAGAATTTAATACTCTTTTAATGAATCGTCGTAAAATACGTTTTTTAAGAATCTCTACAAACATTGCCCAGTAACAAGTATCGCGTTAATTATCGTGTCATTTACTATCATACGATTTTTGCAGATCTGTAGATTAGCTAAAGAACAAGAAGGTTCACAACTCATCATGGCAATTTCGTGTAATCTAGTAATTTTATTATCTTCTTCGTAGGCGTCCGTATCAAACTTTCTCATTCTAATCGACTGACGCGACACTTCCGAGACGACGATTTATCTTACATCATCATGTACTTCTGACGTCTTTGAGTCATTAAAAACGTGTTAGTCGACAGATATCGCAAACGTTAAAACCACGAACGCTGGAGCACACGAAATATGAGCGTAAACATTCGAAGTTGCCAGAATACTTTTTAATACCATAACGAACAAAATGAAAGTGTTCTATCTTAAAATAAATATAAGAGAAAAAAAAATGAATTATGTAAACAACGTCAATTAAGTATGATAATAAAATTAAGCGTCATTTTTAATTTAAGCATTATATCCATTGGAATAAAAAAATCCAGGTAATATTACTTCACGTAAGTTTTATATCTTTTCCTTTCTAGAAATTATATTTATGTCATGTAGAAATAGATAGATAGAATTTTCTACAAATTAAAAAATTATTTAATTAAAAAATTCAAAATAATCTACGGTGTGCAAAAAGAGGTAGAGTAAAAACTAAATTATCGTTGATACGCTGCATTGAACAATCGTATTTCTCGTTGCGTGAAGCTATTACGATGATTAAACAAAACAATCTACGCGAGTAATCAATTAATTTGTTGCACGAAGACATGATAAACGACAATAGCGCAAAACAACAATGACGTGTGTGGTGGTTACCCACATACTACTATGAGTAATGCTAGTATCGACATTGCAAAGATGAGGATTTGCATTGTCGTGATACAGACACGAATGCAACGTGACGTTTTCCATGGCGACGGAACATGTTACTGATCAATATTTTAGCAACGCAAAGGTTGCTACTGCAGCGAGAAATGCAAAACTTTTAATACCTTAGCAGTGACTCGTGTGCAACACGATTCTTTGGACTTCAAGTTCGAATTACCGGCAATTTCAGAATATTTTTATTCTTTAATTTATATAGAGTAATATAGTATAACAGACAGTGAATTATTTGTAAGATGATTTAGACCTTAATTTGTACACGTATAAGATAATTTTCCGTCGAAAGATGGTTATTTATCTAGAGATTGATTGGCTATCCGTGACATTTGTAGCGTAGTCTATCTTGAACATTTTTTTTTTGCTCATTATTCATAAAATATCTACGTTTGTATATTATACAAATGCGATAAGTTGCACTGTAAAAATAAACGTGCAAATAATAAAATAAATATGTCGTTAGCATAAATAAACATATTATGATACATGATAATCGATTTGTTACATTGAAAAAGATTTCGTACATCGATTTTCGTTGTAGTCAACGAGAATGAGTTGAATTGATTGAAAAATATGTCCAAATTAACCATGCAAAAAAGGAGGAAATTTTATGAACTTCCAATTATGACTATTATATCTCCTACGAATAAGATTCATAATTAGAAGCTGTGCGAAACCAAGAAACGCGTTGTAATTTCAAGGAGCGATTGTGCAATATGATACAGATATATACATATGTATGTACTTCCAGCATGCCTCTAGACCTGATTTCATTCCTAAACTATACTATAATAAACTATACCTAACAATTACAATCTTTTTCGTATACATATAGCTATTAAAATGTCATTTCACTGCTTCAAACCTGCTGATTATAAGTAGATATGTCACTATACCCAATTCCAGGGCCTGTTCTAGAGGCATGCCTCAAGATAAGTTTCATCCATAAGTTTCATCAAGTATTTAGAGGCCGCTTAAAAACTGCGAAACAAATCGCACGTATATAACAAAGCACCAGTTAATCGTATAAAGTATGAAGTAATACCATTGCATAAATGCTGATAAACGTGCTATAAATAATTATGTTATAGATGATTATATTATAAATATTCGGATCATACAGCAAATCGAACTTTTACAAGTTAAATTAACGCGAAGATACGAATATCGGAAGAAGAACCAACGAAGCCAAAATGCAAAGTAAACGAGAAAGGTAAAGATGAGTATACGAGAGGAGGGAGAGCGATGAGGCAGCCATAGGGAAGGGGGAAAGAGAGAAAAAGAGAGTAAGCAAGCCAGCGTGCGAGTGAACAAACGGAAGAGAAAAAGAGATAAAAAGATAGTGCAACAGAGAATGGAAATGGATGCGATGCGATGGCGGCGAGTATGGCAGGGGTAAGTCTCGCTAGGCGGGTAACTACTACCGCAGGCGGCATTGGCAGGTATGACGATGAACACACGAGTAGTCCTATTATCGTTGCGTTAAAATGAACGAGTGAATAACAACGCTGTTGAAATAACGTCAGGGTAGCCATCACGAAATCGATCACGAGCAACGCTAAACTCGGCCACGGCGGAAAGTTGGTTGACGAATGAATGCACGGAACCAATGTATAGTAACAAAGACGCGAGAGTAGGAACGGTGCCGATTCGATGACATGTATTATCTCGTGAGTGCGTTGTTTATCATCGTTGGTATACTGGGGAATCATCCCCTTCTTGCAAACACAGACGGGAAGGCAAATTTGATCAGCGTGGCGAAGTGTTGCGAGCACAACGAGCTTCTTGTAGACGACACGTGCACGCCATTGACGGAAACGAACGAGACGGAGTGGAGACCGGAATTCATCGAGGAGGTCAATGGTATATCAAGGAGCAAACCGGTTAAACCGAATTATCAACTGAAGATTGGAAGACCTAAGTGTCAACCCAACGAGCATCAATGGAACGTATATCATTATCGATCAGGCGAGGATCGGCTCGCGATACTGACAACTGGCGTGTTGCGACACTACACCACCGATTTGACAAAGGGAAAGCAAAACGAATATAATGGTGCATTTGGATTCGACAATGCAGATTCAATGGACGAAGATGATCTGGAGACGGTTTCTATTCATTATGATTATCCGTTCGGACATTATTGCGCTGACAAAGCAATTTTGAGCAGAGATCGACTGGTAGCGATGTACGCGATGATTTGCGTACCCGACGTAGTCGTTACATGGTCTGATACAAATTATTTGATGAAACATGCCATCGATCCCACCTTTCATGCTATATCGATAGCTAGTTATCTGGTTGTCGCGGTTGTTTATTTTGTTCTACCACAACTGCGTGACCTTGTGGGAAACATGATAACTAGTATGACTCTGTGCCTTATAGCTGGGCAATCTGCGTCTACCGTCAGGATTTTCACGGAATTCGGCAATCACATCAGTTTTATGATTGCCGGTATGAAATACATGAATATTCATAAATATTCAAGCTATTCATGGAAAATTAAATTTCAATTCCAATTAGGATATCTTCGATTGAAAAATGCTTAACTTTTTACGAGAATATTTCTTTCTTTCAGATACCGTCATGTATGTCTCCTTGCTAGCTGCATTTTTCTGGTTGAACGCCTTGGGTTACTACGTATGGAGCACTTTCCGTTCGCGAAACGTATTTTTAAGAGTAACTGACGGCAGAAAGTACTGTTACTATTCTACGTATGTTTGGGGTTCGACGGTTTGCATAGCGGGTACTGCGATTTTTGCACACTTTGCCTTAGAAACTAATAAACCTGTCGTTGGTGGAAAGATATATCCACCTCAAGAAACAATCGGTTGGCTCGGTATTTCCGTATTATTTACATCGATCGCATTTACGATAATGATTGATTTATCTTTCGTATTAACAACCGCGAACAGGATTAAAAGAATGAGCACATACGGTCGAATTCATCATAAAATGAAATACAGCTTTAGAATGTTCGTTTTTCTGTTTGCGATAATGAGTACCGGTTGGCTATTATTCCTGCTATCACGACTGAATTACGAAGCGTTAGAGTATTGTCATATCGTTATTAATTTGCTACAGGCAATTTTAATACTATACGTTTGCGTATTTGGACAAAGAAGGGTTACATTCTTACTTGGTAAAACATGCAACTGCTGTAATTCAGGCGAAAATATCGAGGGCCTTGATTGGGGCGAAGAAATGACTGCCATTAACGCAGGATATTAAACAATTTTTAAATCGTATAATCGATTATGAAATTCGATCTCAAATGAAATAATTTTGTTCTATGAAAGCGTTGTATTTTGCACATTTGATTGAACATATCAAGTGAAAAACATATTTAGCAATGATAGTCTATATCACAAACCAGTGCTCGACAAGGAATATATCATATTAGTTCATATTAACAAATACATGTTTTATTACGGCAGGAACATAACGTCCATAAATAGTAAACTAAGGCATTGTATATAATGGTATTTAATTAAAAGAATTTTTAAAATCAACAAAATTATATTAATCTAGGAGAATATAATATTTATATGTATCATTTTTGATAGATTCATTGCTTTTTACATACAAACTTAAATATATCTATACTAAATATGTATTTATCTATTTGAATAATTTGGAATTTATAACCATAAGTGCCTTGAAACAAAATTTTTTATGCCTTACGAAAATGTGCACTTATCTGTATAAAATATAACATTAATCGCAAAATATATAAACATCCATAAACATTATCATTGCATCTATCATTTCTTATAAAAATATCATCTTCTAAGGAATTTTTTACTTTTAAGATATTCATATAATATTTATATTTGTACAAACATATGACTTTTGTAAATGGTGTATCATTTTTATAAAATCAATTTCAATATATCCTTTTATACTAGATATTTCTATTTATTTGAAAAACTTGAGAAATAAAACTTACCTGACCAAACAATTCACCTTCTGGACGATGTAATAAATTGGATAGCTGACATCTCACTACCAAATGACAATCATCCATAACAGTATTGAAGAAACGTCTAGTTGGTAATAGAGCTTCTAAATCTATTACTAACTCAAGAAACCTTTCACAATATCGTACCTTATCTGGTAAGAGTGGTCCTATTGAGAAGTAAATAGCAAATTATAATATTGTACCACAAAACTATTTTTGAACAATATAAAACAGATTAGATTTTTATTTGGTTTAATTTACCTTCCTCCGGTACTGTTTCCAATATTGTCATAAATTTTATCATTAATCTATGTAAAAATTTACGTTCCCACTCTAATTTTTCTTTACATTCAGGACTATCTTTCTTCCTTATAACCTTCCAGTACTTTCTCCACTTTGGATATTTCCTAAACTCTAATTCTCTACGACCTTGTTGCAGTGAAATCCACATGGACAATGACACCAGCCGTTTTACTTCTTCTCTAACTAATGATACTTCCATGGAATTAAAACAATGATTCAAAAAAACGATCAATGCTGTTTGTTCTTTCAAATCAAAGTCCATTATACTGTCTTCAAGGCATGTCTCTAAGACTTTTTGGAAAAATTCAGAAAAATATTCTGGAAGTTTCTCAAATACTTTCCAAACTTGAACACGTTCTCGAAATTTCTCATTCACCATAACAACAATGGACATGGTATGAGCACGAGTTGCAATTTTTGTATTGTAATATGGCCATAGAAAATTTTCTAAATACTGACTGAACTCTAACATCATAATTCTTCGAATAGAAAATTTAGATGCACATATTTCTTGGATATAAATATCTTCTACTATTTGTGAACTGAATGGAAGATGTGAATCCATAGTATGTGGTGCCCAATATTTATTTGCAAGCTGTAATTATTTAATAAAATAGATGTAAAGAAAAAATATGTGTAATCCATGTAATAAAGTAGGTTTAACTATAAATACCTGTGTTATACGATCAGCATTAATCTGTTCCACTGTGGGAGCAGGATTATTGCTTTTAACTGTCATAGCGTTTTGATTTTCCATGTTGGGCCGTTGACTCAATTGACTTTAAGATTAAGTTTAAGGTTAAGATTAAAAATTAACCAATGTTAGACATGATAACAAGTAATATGCATTTATGTAGTAAACTGTATACAGTCATAAAAATCATTTATTTCACTTTCTTTCCAAATAAATCTGTACTTACTACAATTATTCAGATTTACCAGTAACTATCAAGCAGCACGTACTTATATAAAATTTTTATATTTTCATACACACAGTACTACGATTGTGCATTGGCTAAGATAAAGCTCCAATCATTTCTGTTGGTTAAAGAGAATATTTTAAAGCGAAAAGTTAAATCATATGATTGGTACATTTGCAATTGTTGATTCCTTTATTATTATAAATAATATTGTTGATAAATTCATAATTTTACAATCAGATATTAATATAAAAGAGGATAGTAGAGGTAAATTCATATGTCTCTTTCATTTTTATATAAGATGCGCATTCTGTTATTCTTTTCACTATATTTTTCTTTGTCTATTAATGAGTGAAGAATGAACAGACTTCCTTGCGAACGTTTACTGCTGAATTCAAATAACTGTCGTACATGTGTGAGTGTTTGCTAAGCACATTGTCTGCACTTTTTAAATATATTAAATTGAATTTATATGTGTAATTTTTAAAATTTTTAAAAACAGTTTATAAAAACAATATAATAAAGTTTTTATTGAAGAGATCATTATAATGTCGAATTCTAGAAAAACCAAAACAAGACGTGATAGTGATTCAGTAGATATTAATCCTAAAAGAATGAAATCAGAAGATGAAGATAATTCAGAAAAAAAAGAAAATAGTATAGTTACAAGTGATACTTCACTTAACATTTCTGAACAATTATTGTCAGTGGAACATAATTTGGCTACTGAGTTAAGAAAAATTACATTCCGTTTGCCAGTAGAGTATGTTTATAGTCCACTTGAATATGCATTTAATATACACACTATGTATGTACAAAAGTATTGTAATACTGTTAAGAAAATATTGTTTCTTGGAATGAATCCTGGTCCTTGGGGTATGTCCCAAACTGGTGTTCCATTTGGAGAGATAAGTATGGTTCGCGACTGGTTAAAAATTTGTGGACATGTTGGAAAACCAGCCAAAGAACAGCCAAATAGAAAAGTAACCGGATTTCAATGTACTCGTAGTGAAATCAGCGGGAAAAGATTATGGGGTCTTTTTCAAGAATTATGTAAAAGTCCAGAGAAATTCTTTGAACATGCATATATACATAATTATTGCCCTATTGCATTGATGAATAAAAAAGGCTGTAACATTACACCAGCAGAAATAAAGGCAATATATCTATCTTTTATTATAGTCATATTTATATATTAAATGTCTTACTTTTTTAGGGACCAGAAATACAAATCTTACATTCTGCTTGTGACAAGGCATTAGCAGATGCGATTAAGATTTTAAAAGTTGAAATTATAATTGGCATTGGTGGATATGCAGAGAAACGAGCACAATTAGTAGTTCAGTCTTCAAAATTACCTGTGAAGGTAATTACCACTTATTAGAATTTTGTTTATAATAGATATAGAAGAAATATATGTAATTCTTTTATGTTTTTAGGTTTTATGTTTACCTCATCCAAGTCCACGTGCTGTGAATAATAAAAATTGGAGTGAAAAGGCAACACAAAAGTTAAGTGAGTTTGGATTACTTGAATGTTTTACAGCTTAAAATACCTTGACAAGAAAAATAATTTTTTGCTCTTTATCAGTACAATTTCATGTTACCTAACTGTACTATTTATGTTACATATATTACTTTATAAATTTGTGGTAATTTCTAATATTACTTTTTTAAGTATTATTGCGTGCGTGTATATGTGTGTATATGTGTATTTGATAATTTTTCTATGAAAATTTGTCAAATTTAAGTTATTAAAACATAAAAGAAATACAATGGATTTTTTAAGTTGGATGAATGTTGCTCTACAAAAGGCAAATGATTCACTAAAATCAGGTGAAGTTCCAGTTGGCTGTTTATTTATATATAACAATGATGTCATTGCTACAGGTAATAATACAGTTAACGAAACTCGCAATGCAACTCGACATGCAGAAATAAATTGTATAGATCAAGTTTTAGAGTCCTGTAACATGAAAGATTTAAGCTATAAAAATGTTTTTTATGATACTGATGTTATTGTTACTGTAGAACCATGTATAATGTGTACATCTGCATTATGTCAACTACAGGTACGTAACATTATATATGGTTGTGGAAACGATCGTTTTGGTGGATGTATAAGTGTTTTTGAAGTACCAAAACTTTATAATTCAAGAACAAAGATAATAGGAGGTATTAAAGGTACTGAAGCAATGACATTGTTAAAAGAATTTTATAAAGGTACAAATCCAAATGTACCTGAATCAAAATTTAAAAAAGACCGTAAAAAAAAGGACACATAAATATTACAAATTTAATAAATTCATTTTTTGTTTAATTATAAATCATTACTAAAAAAACATTTTAGTTTCTATTTTGATTTATAATATGATACGTAAACAAATCAATTTTATACAAAATATTATGTATTAATAATTGTACATTGCCAGTAGAGAAAATTGTTTTATATACATGTAGTGGCCTTGTTTATTTTGTACTTATTTATAAAGGAATAAATTTTTAAAAAATGTAGTTATGAACACCATGAATGATCTAATTCACACTTGCCTTGATACCATCTGACAAGTAATTGATTTTTTATTGTGTAATCTTTTAATATCATATCTTTTGTCTGCAAATGATGATTAATATTTATTTAATCCACATTAAATAAAATGAATATCTATTCTTAAAAACAACTTACTATGGGAGGTGGAAAGATTCTTTGAAAATCCATTTTATTCTGATTTTCCAAATAACTTTGAGATAAAATCAATTTAGTTTCAGGTGTGAAACATGGGCTACATAACTGACATTCTACACGAAAACAGTCATTACATTCTATGCAAAGTTCTGGCAAAACCATTATATTCTTCTCAGCTACTTCCATTTCTTCCTCCATTCTGTTCCTGTAAATGTTAACATTAGTCAATGTTATATTATTTTAAAAGATTGTTACCTTAATTGTAATATAAAATTTATAAGACCTTATTTTCAAAGAATCTTTCCTGATTCTTTGCCCTATACCAACTAACGAAAATAAGTTAAATATAACTTGTTCGTAAAGTAATTGGTTTGGCAGATAATGCGCCGAAGATAAATTTGGAGACATATTTGCCTCCATGGTATAAACATTTAAATTTTCATCGAGTGCAAAATCGACTCTAATTAACTCGAAAAAATTTCTTCCATTTCCGAAACGTTTTATAGCTTCTTTAATATAAATCTCTTTTGACAAAGTAATTTCTCTGATTGCTTCGCGTACACCGCTCCAAACTTTTTCAGGATCTTTCGCTTGCATACGTACATATGCGTCGAACGAATCTTTCATTGAAAACTTCAATTTAGTATAATAATGTTTCAAAGATGGAACATTCCAAATCGGCAAGTAATCATCGCCAACTATGTATTTGTCTAAAACTTCAGGGTCAAATGGATAATATTTTACAGGACAAAATCTAAAGAGCACATCACCTTTGTATATATATACTCTAAGGGGATCAACGGAGGTGATCACGGTGTATATTCCAATATCAAATTTATATCCATCTATGAGAAATGGTCGTTGTATAAATTCTTGTACAAAAGACCCAGTTTCTGTAACATTTATATCGCTCACATTTTTTATGCTAATACCCCGATGATCATTCGATTTTTGTACAAACATCTTTTCTGGATGCTGATTAGCATACAAAAAAAATTCGTTGCTTTGTTCTGGTATCTTAAATGCCGGTAAAATGTAGCGACCTTCCGCGGTTGATAAATCCACCTTATTAGTAATATATCCGCAACCGGGAATATGATTAACACGTTGATGAGCTTTTAACTTCTTTAAGCTAGAACTTAAACTTCTAAATGGGTAGTCATGTGCCCACAATAAATCCCAATTAAATGCATCATTGGTTTGTTTAAATCCCAAACGTTCCAATACAAGAAATACATGTTTTAAATATTCAGTATCGTTACTTTTCGTGTATACTCGATATAATGGATTCTTTTCTTTTATTTCTGCCGTACTTAATTGCGTATTTCTTAAGTTTTCATGGTAGTATAAAAAGGATAAGAAACAATATAAAATTATTGGACCCGTTATAGAATATAAAAATATATTTAAAAGTGTTTTCACTTTTAAGTTCATCATTTGGGTATATATTGTACATTCATTAACATTCTGTAAAAGTAAATGAAGTTTTTGAACTGGTTATTTCAATTTATCAAAGTAATTTAAACAATCATGCAACTATTAAAAAAATGTACAAACCTGTTTACTAGACATGATTAAACATATAATTTTAATACTATTTGTTAATAATAGTCCGCAGGATGGTATGGCTCACAGTATATTTGTGTCCCCACTACCGAGTTCTAGCTTGATGTAAGTACCGTTGTAGTTTTCCCCGCTATACCACCTGCTTTTTAATGAGAACATACTTTCTTAGTACCGGTTTCTATACATAGAACCTGTGTTAGATTTTATTCTTCAAATACCTTACATTTTGTAAATAATTTAAAAAGAAATAAAATGCGAAGAAATTCACTTCCCAATGGTAAATGTTCTTTAATTTACAATTAAAGTGTATTGTCTTGATAACCGGCCGCGAAACCGAATTTGGTCACTTAGCAAACGAGTACCTTTCTATATACATAAGAAATTCTGGTTCAGTATGAATAGGGTAGAGAGAAAGTTCTGGCAATGGTTAGTTAAAAGGCAAGAAAATAGTTAGTTAGTAAGGCATTACTGTACAACGAAATCGTACACTTACCTTTTATAATATACATATACTAAATGTACATATTATTATATAAAAACTGCGGGTTTTTATGTATTTATATAAAACTTAAAAATGTAAAAAAGTACAGGATACTTACAATGTGGAATAGTCTCTAAGTTCCATTGCTATAAATGACAGTCCATAAAAGTATAAGTTTGCATAAATATCCGCAATTTAATAATAATAATAGTATATATGTATATTATAACAATAAAGATATGTAATAAGTACAAGTTCTTTTTGATGTTATGTGATGTTTATATTGAGGAACGTTCAAACATTGGCGGGAATCGTTCTAGAGTACGCTAGTGTGTGTAATGTTGCGTTGCAGAGGTTTCTGACCGTTTCCTGCCATTTCGATTTTTGATGCAAACAAATTGTGTGTTAAATCAAACATGGGATTCCAAAACATTTGGTACTCACATCCACGCAAATATGGACAAGGATCTAGATCTTGGTAAGTATTAGTATTTTGTATTATATTTTTAAATTGTAGACAAATCAATTTATATCATAAAGTTACATACATGCAATAGACCGTGTGTCCACGTTTATGTTTTCTCAGTAAAAGAAGATATTTTTATAGCTTTTAGTATAGGTTGTTTAAGATAAATTAAAGATATGAACTACTTTATTATCACTATAATTAAAAAAAAAATGCATATCTTGCTTGAAAATATCATTTCTACAATTTTCGACCATAACCTCAATGTAGTATGTATTATGCATAGTATTTATACTTATTATTAGACTGCCGTAGTCTATTTATAATAGCGTTCTTTCAATGTGTAATTAATCATATTATGCTATTTTACAGTCGTGCTTGTGCGAACAGGCATGGTTTGATAAGAAAATATGGATTAAACATTTGTAGGCAGTGCTTCAGGGAATATGCTGCAGATATTGGCTTCAAAAAGGTATAAAATTTGAATTCTTCTATGTCTACAGATATATTTCTAATATATATAACAATCAAATATTATATCTAAATCAATCTCTTTTTATTTACAGCTGGATTAAGGTATGGGAATAATGAAATGAATGTATGAGATACAATAAAATTAATTTTTTCTACTAAATATATTTGTATCATTAATTTTAATATATTATAACTAAATTAAGATTAAAACATTAGATTTTCTAGTAAAATATTGTATAAGACTATAATAGATATGTGACATGTTACCTAAAATTAGCTAATATCTGTAGGAGATCGAATAATGAGACTGCCAGTATGTATAATCGTTAATATATTTAAAACAGTTCTAGTCGCGAAACGGTACGTATAAAGTCGTTTGATCACAGTTTATAATGAATCGTTTGCGATCGCGTTCGTTTTTTTATAATAGTCAGGGGAAAATCAAAAGATTCAAATTTGTCTTGTTTTACGGTTACATGTAGCGGCGGCATTGTTTTGCTCGGAGGTCATTAGTCCTTACAATACCTGTGACCTAACGGTCTTGATACTCCCGAAGCAAAACAACAACATGATTTGAATCGAATTCTAACTCTTGTGCCGCTACATATCTTTTATAAAATATAACTTTTGATACATTGATGCTTTTTTTTATTTTTCCAGATCTAGCGATCTTTAAATATATCCGTTCACGTTATGATATATGCAGCTATTAACTGGTAGTTATTAGTTTAGGATTATAGTTTACGCAGACTGTTACTAACCTTAACAGATAAAAATATTTGATCTCAGCTATTAAATCTGATGAATTTAATTAAAATGTACGTGTCCAATCCAGCTCAGATAAATCTTCGAATAGCAGGTTTTTATTTCATAATTTATCAGAATTATGAATATGAAATATGAATTAATTCCTCTAGATTTTGATCATATTAGGAATATATGGACCGACGTGGTATGTGAAACCATTTCCGGGGAGCGGGAAATACGCTCACATGGTGCTTGGAATCGTATTCATCATTGATCACTGATTCAATGATGTATGTCAGAAGGAAAAGATATACTAGTTATACTGATTCACTTTTATCCGATGAAAATAAAATTGCGCTTGCGTGAACACAACCAATCACTAATGCGATTCCAAGTATCACGTTCCCCACTAGCTGGTAACTGCACCATCTCCCGTTGCTGAGTTATTGCTCGGCTTCTATATTCCTATGCCCATAGATTACATAGTATTGTTTACTTCTGACGACAGTGTAATCTGATCTATCTGATTTTTTGACTCGATTCAGTAGGTAGGATACAAATTAATAATATAAACTGAATAGCTCTTATAACTTAGCAGGATTGTCTATTGATATAAATTTTAAGTAAAATAAATAGTATTTGTATACTTATGTTCGTAAGTGCATAAAAGTTATGTACTATCTAAATCCGCTAACTCATATTAGTTCAATTGGACAAACAGCATCGTACATTTGGGAATCAATTGAAGCAGTAAGTTATAAACTCTTATAAAAAAAGATTAACAATAATAAGAATAGAGAATAATGATAATAAGTATTTATAGTGCTTTACTACAATTAAAATGTTTGAACACTACTAAATTAATGACAGAACTAAAACATTAAGTTATAAATATTTACAATACAATGTAAAAGTACTAAAACATTTATTTTATCTATTGTAAATTATAATAGATTAAATTTTTAATCTATTGAATGCCTATTTTATATTGATATAATAATTGGTAGTTGTCAAAATTGGAACTTCATAATTGAGAGCAATAAATTATTGAAATGAAAAAGAAGTTAATAGTTATCTAACATTTCTAGCATTTTCTTGTTATAAAAATTTTTCGGATAATATTACATATTATCATGTAATATTATTACTGTAATGCATTATCATTTTTAGGATATTTTTGTTAAATAAAGTACAGTAAATCTTTAATTTTGTATAATTATAGGTTACATTAAACATTGTTATTCTTTGCTCTAATAATATATAAATCTTTGTGTATAAACTTAGCTTTATAATGTGTTGATTTCTGCCAACACAAATTTTTAAATTTATGTAAGATATAAATCTTTTATCAAAGAGAAATTGTTTTCAGGTACCAAAGCAATTAGGTTTAAAACCAAGAACAGAAGTAAAAATGCCACCACCAGTGCCCTTATGGAAGTTGGCTGCAGCTACAGGACCATTTGTTAAACTTGCTGCATTTAGTGGTGCTGCAGCCACAATTCTTGGTGCTTATGGTTCTCATAGTAAGATTCAAAAAATTGTTGCAGCTTTTTAATTTAATACAAGTGCAATATTCTGCATGTATTAAAGAAAATTTATATTTTAATTAACTCTATGAAGAATATTTTATTAACAAGCTTTTTAAGCATGTTAGAGAATAAATTTTATATTTTTTAGTATGGTTTTTATAAACAAAATAATTTTTTATGATTCATCACGATTTCAGAGGAATATCCAGAGCATGAGAAAGTAGATCGAAAGCAAGTATTTGAAACTGCAAGTCGTTATCATTTTATTCATACATTAGCAATGTTAGGATTACCTCTTTGCAGATCACCTTATGTGGTATGTTCAATTTTTGTGAAATATTAATATCAATTATTTGTATTATTATATTTGTTATTATATTATTTAGACTGCAACGTTCCTATTGCTTGGAATAGCACTGTTCTGTGGGACTTGCTATTATTCTGCATTTACTGGTGACAAACAATACAATAGATTAACACCAGTAGGTGGTATATGTTTCATACTAGGATGGTTAAGCATGTGTATTTAAAATATTAAAAAACATAGGAATGTAATAATATATGTGAAGAAGAGAAGGAAGCTAACACGCATAAAAGAAGTTTCTAATTACTGTATATAAAAATAATTACTAATAATTGGATTTACTTTGAAATAAACTACTTTTTCATAAGATGAAACCATTTTTTATATTATGCATGTTACTTACGAAATATTGTTAATTAGAAGAAATATTTCGTCGGCAAGCAACATTTGTATTTTCATTTATTGAAAATTGTTAAAGAAATATAATATGATCTAAATAAAATTAAAATGTGTTTATGCTAATGAATTGATATAAATGTACTTTTCATTTATAATATTACTGATGTAGGTTTAGATAATACCCTAAACTATTATACATTATAATTGTATTCCTAACTTGTATCCTGCATACTTTATGAACGATTTTTGTTTTATATTATGTATACATTACCAGTTATAATCCATTGTTATTTGTATTAGAAATGTAATGCAAAAATATAACGTTTTACGTTTTATCATAAAATACATAAAAATTATAAAGTATAAATATCAGGTTGTAAATAATTTTTATAATATAAGGTTAAAAAAATATTGTAAAACTGAAATGGAACTTTAAAGCAATCCTGCTACTTTTAACACTTAGCCAACCGAATAGGGAGATCTCTCCTCTGTGAAGTACATCGCTACGTGACCGAACGGGGAGATCTCCCTTTTTGACTTGTGCAACGTTTTCTTTTTTTTTTTTGCTATTATCAGTTATTGTTTACCTAGATTTGTTCCTAATTAATTACGCCACTTTTTCTGTTTTTATAAAGTACAGTATATAATAAAATACACCAATTTAGTGGTGTTAAAATTAATTAAAAAGTTACACTATCAGTTATGACTAAATAAAGTTATAATCGAACGATATTACATTGTAAAAAAATATTAAAATGCATTATGAATTTTTAATTTTACGTTCAAGGCGTCTTATTTATCTTTAGTCATCTTTAACCGTTTGAGTCGAAACGTTTGATTTTGTGTCGAAAAGTTCCAGTACATTTGAACGCTACGAATGACTGATGGTATTTTGTATTTCATTGTTATCTTCTCAATAATTTTTATTGGACAAAACTTGAAATATTTATAAACTAATAGTACACATATATAATAATATAGACGTATTTCATAAAAATAACAAATACGACGAACGCTATTGCGCCGCTTGTTTCTCTTCGCAATCGATTAAAACAAGCATTATCGCGCTGTTCGGGATTATTCGACCCTGTTTTTTCAAAGACCCCTGGGACTCAAACGCTTAATGTTTTTAATTTTACCTATATTTCTTTATACTTTTAATATATACTTTTAATTTGATGTTTTGTATAAACAATATATGAGATCGTTAAACAAAATCATTATCGCAAAATATAATTGACCACTTAAATAATTTTTTTAGATTTCTTTGTTTTTTAAATAATGAATATTAATCTTCGCCTCGATACTTAAAAAAATGCGCGGCGAACAGCGTATAGGTTGGCTTGTCCATTGCGGTGCGAAACGTATAGTTCGCTGTGGCGCGCGCGGTTGGCTAAGTGTTCAAAATCAAAACGATAGTTATATATAATATCAATTAATGTAATCGCTAATTCACCGATTAAGTTCCATGTATATAAAAATAAAAATCAAAAAGTGATGTATGTATATATTGATCATCTCAAACAATGGTACAAAATATAAATGTAAAACAAATAATTGCGTCTTATTCCTTTTCTACTTTTGATCAATTCATATTTTTATCATTTTTGTATAGAATCACATTTCTACAGAGACATAAGAAAGTAATGTACCTTGTATAATCCATTTGATACACCAGCTTCGCTGATTTTTATATCCATTCTATTTCGTATTATACAGTTGTCGTACATGTTTCATAAATAGATACTTCGCCTGTAAATAAGTGGATATAAGAATTTTCTTCGATTCATATATCATTATGATGACTTGATCTGACGATGTTGGCTGCATTCTTACACAGCTAAGTAAAGTATTAATTGGACTATCTTACCTAGAATAAAAATATCAAATAAGTTTAATTAGTGATACATCGAATAAACTTAAATATAGGAGTGTTGCACGTCAATTCGCGCAGTGCTCGCATACTGAAAACTAAGCAGCGAACACAAAGAGATCGATTACGAAATTAAAACGATAATCGTAAACACGCAATTATATTCGGAGTTATTATATTTCTATGATGATGAAACATGAGTTACATCATTAGCGCAGTTTTATTCTTTCATTGATCTTGATTTGTGATTTCATTGCAAATTGCAATGAGGCATGAAATTGGCGATTTATGGCGATGCTAAATGCACCACTGATATAAAATTTACTTATATCTAATAAATGTCCCCTCAGACTAAATTATATTTAATTAGCATGGTGTCTCATAGCAATATCATTTTTTTGTCACTATTATATAATATAAAGTATTTATATAGACTTGCGCATATTAAACTATATTTACAACTTTTATTAATTATTGTAACACATCAAAGATAAGTTTCCTAGAACAAGGCTGCTCCCACGCTACCTGGTTCATAATACCACAAGAGAAAACTCATATGGTAGAGCTAATATTTTTGCACTTTTTTTTTGATGAGAAAATATATCACAATCTATGTTTATAAGTAAAAAGATAAACATCAAATTAGAATTTATTTAAATGAATTTTCACTAAAATCAAGAAAAAGATATTTTCGAAAAAAGCTTATATAAAGTGCAAATGTACGATTACTGAGTTTCGAACAAAACATAGTCTTTTTTTTTTAGATATTTTAAATGGTGTCTGAAGAATTTTGTTCAACCTGGACAATGTGATAGCAAAAGAGCAAATGGCGCGCCGGTTTTCCATCCGTTTCTAGGAAAGGTGGAACGAATGTTGTCCTTCTTGTGCAGCTATTCGCAACTTTTCCCGCATTATTTCTAATGTTGTGTAATCAGGCAGTTTTAAGTAATTAACACAAGTCATTACGGATGGTAAGAAATCGTCTGTGTTCATAGACGGATCGAACGTTTTACGCACTATCGTTAACGGTGGTGTTAAACTCTTGAAACCTGTAACATAACATTTTATTTTTTATATTTTTCTTTCAAATTTATTTGAATATAGTAAATATCATCACATAAAGTAATAAGAACTTACCTCCAACTGGTAACCGAGGTGAACCTGTGACGAATTGAACGAACTGTCTTTGTTCTTCACTGTTGTATTTTGACATAACTTCAAATAGAAAACGAATAGCACGAGAATCTGGTGTATAACCATGATCAGTCCTGCAACACTCTGAAAGCGTTTTTACATCCCATTGTCCACCTGATTGCGCATGTCCACAGAACACAGCTTCAAGTTCTTCAGGGAAGAATAGTTTCAGCTGTGATGGTGGGAATACAGATTCAAATCCTTCCCTAAATGCTTCCATTTGTCTGAAGACACCTTCATATAAGAACCAATGTACCACCAACTAAACAATCAATTTTAAAGTATGAAATTAATAATAGAAAAAAATATCAAATAAGTTCATACATTAACGTTCAAATCATTATAATAAAAGTACCTTGATATATTGATCCAAGTTATAAATGGTAACAGGCATTTCGCCTCCACCTTTCCTTAATTCAATGTTCTCATAACCCGGTAATTCAAAAACAAGGCTAAGATCAGAAATTGAACAGCCATCTAAATTTAATGAGTCTATTAGTTTTGCTTTCTCATGTGGCCTTAATGTTTGATCCTTCTCAATTGTTTCCTTTTGTCTAACAATTTCTTGTAATCTGCTAAGAGTTCGATGTACATCAGGACATACATGTGCTAAATCGGCTAACGTTAGCATATGTTCTTCTCCCAATAACCATCGATAGAAGGTTAAACTGAATGGCAAATCCAACTAAAAAATTATACAAATAAAGATGTAACTCGATGATAATGTCGCAAGTCCTAACTTGCTAATCAACGAAATAAAAATTTGTACCATTCTTGAATCATATATTGCTTTCGCCATAAATTTTCCAAGGAACTTGAATTTTGTTTTAAGTTTTGCAAGATGGGACACTTTAGTATTCCACGCAATCGGCGTTGGGAAAAGTCCTTGCGGAACATTAACATAACCTGTTTCTGTAGGATTTGAACTACCAAGCCAAAGATCAAGGTCAGCACGTTGTAATTCCTGGGAGACTAGAGCATAGAATTCCAATGTTGGACCAAGACCGGTACCAACCTGCAAAACAACAATTATAAAGTACTGTGAAAATAACATGAAAAATAAACTATATAAAAAGTATACAAAATAAACCTCATTGACATATTGCACTTCAAGTAAGGCTTTGCTAGATGCTAAGTCTTGTATAACTAATTCTGCTTGCTTGAGAATATCAGTTCTAGAAATAGTTCGCTTTCTTCGTTCTAAACGTGGAGTAACACGTTCTTGACTATCAGATCCAGATAATTCTGGAGCGGAATCTAAAAGACGCTGCAAAGCTCTGTCTCGATCAAACGATGTTGCGTAAAGTAACAACTGTCTTGTCTCAAACGGAAACAAGAATGGACTGTAAACGATTGAAAATATAATAATTGAGCAAAATTGACATTAGTAAACTATTATGAATTTCGCAGTACTTACCACACTGTAGCAATTTGTTGTAACCACAAAGGTAAGTTTCCAGTCATGATCACTAAAGGATCTTGTAGCTGCCGACTTGCTTTTGCGGCTATTTTATTATTAATGAAGTCTTGTGGAGAAAGTAAATTTAAACCCTTTAGATAAGGAAATAGAACACTCCAATGACGATTTAAAGCGTGTAGAAGACGTAATAGACATAAACCATCCAATGAAGCATCAGTAATAGTAACTGAAGATGGTAAAGTAGGTAACAAATAAGAATCAAGTGGACATCGTTGTGCAGGGACTACTCCTTCAAGCCATAAATTATCCTCTTTTCGTTTTGAACTGATCTTTGTACTTTTTCCTTTGCCTTTGCGGCTACTACCCTGTGAACTTGATCCTGGTTTTGGCGACGTTGTAGTTTCTTCCTCGGGTACAGGTCTAAACGAATAAAAATTATTTGGATCATTTACTTTCCTTATTTACTTTAAAAAGAAGGGGTAAAAATTAAAAATTACCTATAATAAATTGTATGAGTTTGTACCCATACAGCATCGTGGCCAAGTGGTGGTTCACCATCAGCTTCTGCTTCAGAATGATCCATACCAGTACAACCAAATTGCCTAACAGCTTGATAAACAGTCATATTAAAAGGCAGTACTTCATCTCCAATTAAAAACTGGAGTTTATGTTTCGCTGACCCTTGACTTATAACTACTGCTGCCTATAAAATTAATAATATAAATTCAAAATATTGTTACTTATTAATTCAAAAAAGGGTATAAATGTATATACATATACAAATATTACCAATGTATCATCTATATCATCTTCACTGTTATCGTCGTCACTAAGCATAGATTCAGCCTCTCGTATTCTACCATATCCACGAACCATTAAATAACGTTCAATTGCTTGTACTAATGCAAGAGGATCTATCTTAACAGTACCTCCTTTCCACTGTTTTAAGTTGTTACAATCTGGATGCCGTTGAAGATTACACTACAAAATCACAATTATTCAAGTTAAATTATTACTGTTATTCAAGTTAAAATACTATTGTTATTTGAAGATTAAATACTCTACCTTGAGTTGATGTGTATTGAAAAACTTAAGAGCACTAGTGCCTCCACGACCAGCCCCAGATCCTGCTGGTAAATCGTGTACTTTTACAGGAAATTGTTCCAACTGTGCAACACAACTATTCAATTTTGTTACTAGAGCACCAAATGCTCCAGGATTGAAGTCGGTAATGTTATTATCTTGACACATCTAAAAATTAAACATTTGTAATAAGAATGTGCCTCAAAGGAAGTCTCCAATATAAACTATAAAAATGTAAAATAATTTATTTTACTTACTGTTGATTCTGCAAATAGTTTCCAGAACATACGAAGGCGATCATAACGATTACCAGGTGCATCCGTAGTTGTGAGGTAGTTTAGCAGAGCTTTGATGAGACCGCTATAATTCATCTCAAATGGAGATATATCACTTTCCAGTACTATATCTCGTAATTCAGTAAGTGCTGATAACATTTCATCCAGTTCCTATAAATGCATTTTCAATTAATGAATGTTAAATATTGCATAATTATATCAAAAGATACTTACATTTGATTGTAGCCGTTGTATGGCAGCAGTAAGTCTTGAGAGGACTGTCATTGCAGGATGTGTACATGGAGCGTCATCCTGGTATCGAGCCAAAAATTGAGCAGCTTGATCACGTACCCATGCTTTAGCCTTGTCTCGGTTACCTCCTGTTAAACTTGAATTACTAGGCGGCTTTGACAAACTTGTCGATGAACTTGTATCTCTTTTATCGCTAGCAGAACTTGAAGACGATGATTTTCGACCCCATCTAGCAGGATTAAGATTTCCTAAGAAACGATTATTTTTGGGAGCGAAACCAGTAAAAAGCGATTCGGGTTGCTGAGTTTGTTGTGGCGTAGTACCGCCAAGTCTAGAAAATCGACCCTTCTTATTGTGTCGTTTCCTTTTCAGGACATCTCCAATTCTCCTAATAAAATATTTAATGTAAATAATATACTACATCCACAGTATAAGATATTTTTTCAAGATATTTTAGTGTTGCATACACGTACAAATGAGCACTTTGTGGTGTAGTTACATCATCTACAGAAGAGTTTAATTCATTTCTAGTATGCGTTTCCATCGATGCAGAGAGATTTGATTTCAACTGACATGTTGCAATCGTACCGAATAATATATTACCATTCGTTGATGGAGAAGCAATTGGAGATGTAGCATTACTAGAAGAAAACATCGTGGTGGAACAAAGCGACGTATTAGACGGACCTGGCTGTGGGCTTGGTAATGATGTACCTAAGAAAGGTAAAAATGAAAAATATAAATGTTAAATCATATATTTTGTAACGTAATAAGTACTGTAATATATATATATATATATATATATATATATATATATATGTCGGAGATAAGAGGACACCAGCGCCTTCCCTCTGAAACCTCGGGAAAATCCATAAAAACATTGTAATTAAAATCTACAGTTGTAATTAAACGATTTACCGTCATTCTACCCAATTGTATTTGTTTGAGATTTGTGACAATGAGCTTGGGCTCAAGGCGACAATCAGTCGCCGAACGTAGCCGCGGTCAACGGGATGAACCCTCCGTCTAACAAAGGCATTGAGTAATTCTATAGCTCTTCTTAAAAGAAATATTTGTAGCGGCACGCGACAGTAAACATTCCAACGGTTTCTGTCCCGTGGCTCGCCACACGCAGATCCTATTCTTCGGGTATGATGGTTACCAGATGCCGACGCGTCTCCGCAGTACGTGATCAGCTAGCCCGAGGGCCTTACGAAGATTAACGCCTTACGGTCAGTGAATATTAACAAAGAATCCAACTTAGATTCTGCGTGTACGTACGACTACCATCCTGTTGTCCGCGAACCTAAGACCATTGTCACTAGTGTCGCGAGTGTGTGATCATTGTGAGTTTGCGTCAACTTTGTAACATTTTTGTGTGTGTCAATAAAAGTAACTTCAGCGGTGTAAGAAAATGGATAGCTTCAGTGAAGAATCCTTACCTGTCCCAAGCTCCCGCCACGAGGACGACTCGGGCCCAGACTCGGATTCTGACTCGATATATATATATATATATATGTGTGTGTCGGGTTTACATTAGAATTAGGGTTAGGGGCGTGAAGCGAATCTTCGTTTGGATAACACGTTGTCGTTATGCAATAGAGAAGACATTGGCTAGTGCAAATACGATTATCATAGAACCGGACAAGTAACCGTGGTAATTAGATACTCGAGAAACTAATGATAATGATCCTAGGTTCAATAACGAATCCGCGGTCGATGGGATGATAGATGATAGCTCACAAAATCTAAGTCGGACGCGTAATATTCACTGGTCGTAAAGGGTTACTCTTTTCGTCGATGAGATCGCGAGAGAGAATGACTTTCCCGTCCCGATGATGCCACAGAGGAAAACTATATTGAGGTGTGTCTAAGGACACGAGATCATCGGATTCGTCGAGAAAAGCCTTCGTTCAGAAAGTAAGGGAAATTGGCGTTGCTGCTAATTGATCAATCTCCATATCGGTGGTTAGAAAAAGATGCTAGCCGCCCTCGAGGGAAAGTTGCTAGTTGGAGACGCCGCTCGTTGAAAAATAGGTCTCCCCTATTTTCCCATAGTTGGGACAGACTATTTGTCTGTTTGAAGGACTTTAGTTAGCTAAATCTTAAGATTTATAACGGGCTCTCGGGCTAGCTGAACATGTACTGCGTGTGGCAAGCTACGGGACAGAGACCGTTGGAATGTTTACTGTCGCGTGTTACAACTATTTCCTTTTTAAGGAGAGCTATAGAATTATTCCATGCCTTTGTTAGACAAAGCGTTCATCCCGTGACCGCGGCTACGTTCGGCGACTGGCTGTCGCCTCGAGCCCAAGCTCATTGTCACAACTCTCGAACAATTGCAATCGGATTGAATAACTATGATTGTTTAATTGCAGCTATAGTAAACTCTAGGTTGCAATGTTGCGGGATTATCCAAAATTCCAAACACTCCGGTGTTCTTTCATCTCCGACACACACACACATATATATATATATATATATATAATATAATATATAATAAATAAATATATATAGGCAGATTACCAGTACTAGAAGGACACTTGGGTGGTGAAACACCAAGAGGTACTTCAGGATCAGCTAGTTGACGAATTTGATGTAGAACGCCCTCACGATGAAAATGAACCCCAAATACTTGTGGTAGTCTTTTCATTAATATACTTGCCATCTGCAGAGCTCCAATAACAATTCGTAAATCTTGGGATGCTAGCATACCCGCTATGTGTGATGATACTACTTGATTTTTTAAGACGTCCTGTATTAATAATAATAAAGGAGATTGTAAACAATGATGAACAATTTAAAAAATATAATAGTATTCTCATTTAGCTCATATACACTTACCTTAAGTAAATCTGTCGAGGCATAATAGACCATACGTAACAGAGCTCGGAGACATTTACATTTTACAGCAGGACCAGCAGAACTACTGTAGACTTCATATAACACAGAGAATAACGTTCGAATAAACGATACTAACCATTCATTTGTTTCAATTACTGGAGGTACAACATCCATGCTACAAGAATTTATAATACGAATTATAATACCTAAAACTTGTGAAAAATTCATTTTGGATATTGACACTCTGGAGACCGGTTGCTCTGACAAGCATATAGCCTGAATTCCCAGGTGTATTTGGAGCGATCGGAAAAGATTCAAAACGACCAATATCTAATATATTGATAATGGTTTCGTATTATTCAATCATGTAATATAAGAACACTTTCATAACGTTTCGTTTATAGGATCCATTGCGTTTTTATTGTTTTATTTAACAATAGTTAACATTTTTATAGGATACCGCACGAAGTATGAAAGACGCGAATTCGTGTCTCCGGTCCCCAGAATGTTAACACTTAACCAACCACGCGTGCCACAGCGAGCTATACGTTTCTCACTGCAATGGATAAGCCATCCTATATCCGTATTTTTCCAAGTTTTAAAACATCAAATTAAAAGTATATATTAAAAATATAAAAAAATATAGGTAAAATTAAAAACATTAAAGAGTACTAAAGATAAATAACAAATTCAATTAAAAATAAAAATAAAATGCAATTAAAAATTCATAATGCATTTTAATATTTTTTTTACAGTGTGGTATCGTTCGATTATAACTTTATTTAGTCATAACTGATAATGTAACTTTTTAATTAATTTTAACACCACTAAATTGGTGTATTTTATTATACACTCTACTTTATAAAAAAAACGCATTGCTAAAGTCAAAAAGGGAGATCTCCCCGTTCGGTTGGCTAAGTGTTAACATATCTTAATTCATAAAGATATTAATATATTTTTACTTAGATGAACATGTAGGACTTTTGCCTTCTGAAGGATGCGCATTCACTCTGCGAAAAATGCTCCTTGCTAACCCAATATCTTCATTAATTTGTTTCATCACAGTCAAATCTATCGTATAAGTTCGTCCTAAAGAGGACAAGCAAATTTCATCCTCCCCATTTTGGAATGCCATCTGAAGAAAACATTGTCATTTTACTCTACATATTTGATTTTTTATAATGTTTAATCAAGTATGATTACAATACCTCAATGATTCTAGAATCAATAGTGCTAAATGGATGACAGCAATGTCTTTCATCGCGCCATTCCCAATGAACATTTTCTTGTTGATTACTGGTCCTTTCAAGTAAACTATTTACACTAAATATGCCATCTGTTGGTAAAGAAGGCATGAGTTCTTCAATCAAACAAGTGATTTCAAACCACTCTTGCGGAGATCGCGGCACTAATTCTACATCTTCCGTTTTCACTTCTAATGATCCAGTTAAAAGATAACTTAATGTGAAAGCTATATTCTGTTGCAGAAGCAGCTGTGCCAAATCAGGACAGCGATTTGATATCACAGAGAGCATTCGCAACACTGTTATGAAATTACCAATGCTGTTAACAGGTGGGGTAATCATAAGCTAAAATATAAGAAAATGCATATATCTTTAGTAATAAAGTTCATAAAACATTACATTATTAAGAAAAATAATAATAGAAGATAAGTATTTCTCTTACCAACTGTTGTAAGTTTTGAAGAAGTTCTGCATTGATAATTTTATGTAAAGTCACTGGATCGTGTTGAAAACTATCAACTAATCGACTAAATGCTTGACAAACACACTCAACACTTTTCTTATCTTGGTTTGTCAATCTACTTGTTAATAAAGGTAAACTATCAGCTACTAAGTGAAAATCATCAGGATGAAGATTTTGACAACAGTTTGCTGTAATCGTTAATGCAGCTCGTTGTGCTGTGATATTAAAAAAATCGACGAATTTTAAACAAGCTGATACTCCTCCCTAAAAATAGACGTGATAATAAGAAACAACATTCGTTTTAAATTGATCGTCAATGAATTAATACTATGCATACCGCATGTAAAATGGTTTTGCTATGTCTTCGAGAAAGCATAGCTAGCGCTGTTAAACACTGTTCTGCTACGTCCATACATTCGATAGATTCTAGTTTTTGTAAGAACACTGGAACAGCGTCAACCACAACTGTTGACGATCGAGGTAAAGCTTCCATCATGTAAGTAAGAGCACGACATGCGTGTGTCATTATTACAAAATTATGTTCTATTCCGAGTAAATTTATTAATGCTGCAACCACTTGTTTCACAGGGAAGCCAGCTAATGTATCTTCATTTCCCATAACAAGGATTTCACCCATTCCAATAACAGCTTGTAGCTGTTCTCCTTCATCATCAACAGCTTGCAAACCAGTCAGCAACTGTTGTGCTTTAGCAGCTAGAATTATAAAATTATTTTCTAAACATAATACTTATTTAAAAAATTGCTTTTAATAAAAATGAAAATATAAAATGAAAAAATGAAATAAGAAAAAGTAGAATTTGCAAAGAAGAGAATATTACCAGAACTTGCACCCATACTTCTATTTAACAAGTGCTGCATTCGTGGTGCTAATGCACCAAACACATGAGGAGGTAAACCTCTAGCTTCAAGTAATGCTTGCAACCTCCCAACTTCCCCATCATCACTTTCACTGTCTCCAGTAGTCCCTGACATTCCGGATGGTCCTCCACTTGCTTAATAAAAAAATGATATTGTAACACTAACTTCTTGAAAAAAGAGTTATGACTTGTAACATTTGTTGTAGACCATCTTGTATATAAGGAACTTACCAGTGGCAGACGTAGCAGTGGATGCCAATTCGTCTTCTCCAGTTGTGGATACTAATTGACTACTAGAAACTGCAGATGAAACAGTTGTCGGGGTGGTACTATTAGTCAAAGAGTCAGTACCTGGCATTACACTTCCTCCTGAACCTCCTTCTATCACTGCTTTTCTTGCACGTGATGAAGAGCGATGTCTGTTCGAATAAAACGTTATAGTTGTGATAACATACATTAAACATCATGACATTTAAAACATAATAATCATTTTTAAGCAATTACCTGGAGCTCGAACAGGTGCCTGTTGTAGTATCTTTTTTATGATGCTTTCCTGAAGTTTTGTTAATACTTGACAGATCTTTATAATCACTGGATAATTTTGCGCGAGAACGTAATATATGCTTGTGCGCAGGATGAGGGTGTGCAGGGTTGGCAGTGGCGGTGGCAGACACAGGTGGATTGGCAGTGGCTGTGGCGATGCCACTAGTGCCTGCCCCGTCATGTGCCAACGCCCCCCCACCACTCTCCACAGAATTACTGGCTGCGTTACCCACTCTGATGCTGGACTTCACACTTAAAACTTGACTACTTGCACTGCTACTCGCGCAGGTTGTACCACCGTGGGATTTTGACCCTAAAATATTGAAACATTTTACTATTATTATTATTATGATTTATATATATAAAGACTTCAATACTTGCAATGATTTTTAAATGTTCTAAAACTTGATTATCGTTGAAAATCATTACCACTTTGGATAACAAGAAAGGGAAAAACGTTAACATACATATATAATGTTTTAGTGCACATAAAACAAATTTTTTAAATATCATTGTTTTTTGTGCATAATTATCAAGGAATTAAGCATTTTCACAAGTTAAAAGTTGATAATAAGTACGTTATAACTTATAATACTATATGTACGTTGTCTTCTGTGCAATCTACAACCTATTCAAGCATGTTTTTCTTTTTATAGATATTTATGTTAATTGCATACATATTCGTATTACACATGTTCATGGAATAATCCTGTGCTAAACCTAAATAGATGTACAACACATGCTTTTATTCATTTTACAGACTTCATAAATGATCTTAAGGATTAAAAAGTATGTATAATATCACATATTGATGATAATATTACATTTATAAATATAGTAACAAAATAGACTGGGAGGTTATGTTTATATGTGATAAAAATGATAAACAATGGATATTAGAATAAATTTCACATAAAATCAAAAGTTAAAGCAAAATACAAATTAAATGCCTTCTTTATATCTAAAAATTTATGAAGGAACAAACATGTGATTTATACAGACATATGTTTATGCTTTAGTAATTATAAACATTTTTCATTTTATAAAATATATAGATTATTATATATAGATTATTTCATTAAATTTTCAAGAAATGATAGTATTTAATAATATTTAAATAAATATTTGCAGTATAATTATAACATTAAAATATGATTATTGTATTAAATACTATTCAATAAGTTTTATATTATTACAGGAAAGAAATATTAGAGATCACTCATGTATAGTTATATTGTATAGGTATTTTCCATATCTGCATGTAAGGCTTTGTACATCTTTTGTAGAATATACAAAATGTGTTTATATATATATGTATATATCTCTCTTTTAACAAAGTGCATATACAAAATATGTATTTTTGCTCAACATTACCACAAGTGAACTATATTTACCTTATTAATTTGACACTATCCATCCCATTAAATTAAATGAAAATATTGCACATACTATATTGCACATTTGGATACATAAATTTAATATATTTAGTAATTTTCAAAACTGAAAATAATAATTATTTTAGTAAAAATTTGGACCATTAAGATAATGTTTATAAATCTATAGAAATTGATACATTTTATTAATGATCATTACTAATTGTATGCATATTGTAGACATAATTATATATCTTATTATATGTATATATATTATTTAATACATACATAAATGCTGCATTTTGTAATATGAAAAAATGTCTTTTTAATTGTAAGAAACTGCATTAAATAGAGAAATAAAATTGTATATTGTACAATGTATATGTATGAGTATTAAGGCATGGTCTTTTATTTGTGAATAACTAAATTGTTTTTATAATATTCTATTCAATTGTTATGCTAATATTTTTGATCTATCTTCATACCTCATGAAGTATTTGCACATCAAAATCTCCAAGTAATAAAACAATGTTGAGTGAGTGTTTGAATTTATATGTATATATAAATTTCATACAAACACACACACACACAAATGTATGTATATAGATATATATATATGGAATTTCACCATGAAATTTTAAATAGCACAAACATGTATAACTTACATCAGAACCATATTTATTTTATATATGTCTGGAGAAATAATGTCATGCATAAATCATATTTGACACAAACAATTTGATCTCATTTATATATGATATACTTGCATATGGGTATGGAAAACCAATTTAGAGAGCAGATTTATAATGACTTGTATTCGTTTAAAGAAATCTACTCATGAATTTTTAAGAGAAAATAAGGGTAAGAAAATGTAGTACGAAGTGTGTACTCCTTAGGCTTACCTTCTTGATGATACGTTTGTGTTGATATTGGAAAAAGTGCTTTGACAGCAGACACAAATCCTTCCAGACATTCGCTCATCCTCAGGCCTAATGATACAGTCTGATCTATGACTCTTATTTTGGTAATACTTTCTTTCTTTAATTTTAAGATATTTGTGAATCAACAAATCCTAGTTTTACTACCCTATACTTTAGCCTACTACTCCATTAAATGAAGGTTGCAAAACACATTCTTTTAATATATGAGCAAAGATGTTTTTAGTTGATCATGATAATAAATTTATATGATATTATTGTATCAAATATATGTTGTGAATACGAATATTATTGTTTTTACTCGTGTGTGTTTAAAGGTATTATTATTATTTAATTTGTTTATAAAGATTTCTATTTAAGTCTATTTGAACAGAACATTTATGTAGTTAATTTTAATTGTTTTGGAACATTTTAAAAGGTTAGTTCTTCAAAATTATTATTGATTAATTCCATTAACAAATAATTACAATTGTTTAAGAAATGTATGTTAGAAAAAATAAAAGTATATGTTGTTAATAATAAATAAAAAGATATTGCATTTTTTTTAACAAAACAAAATTTTCAGAAAATATTTCTTAATTTAAGTATTCTGTTAAGCAACTGATAATTATCATATTTCTTATTAATCATTACAAATTATAAAACATTATAAATAAAAAAATTTAACACAACAATGAATTGCTAGTACATAAACAATTAAAATGTAATGTTAATTATACATATTATACAAAACCATAAGTTCATTGTTCTTAAAATAATAAGATCTTATTTACATTAAAAGTGATTAATTTTTCAAAGTAAAAGAGCCCATTTACAGAAAATGCATATTAATTAATTATAATTGGTAAATATGTTAATTAATTAATTATTACTTACTGTTGTTATTGTTACAATTTATGCATTTATATACGTTCTTAAAATAAAAATTATTAAAATAAATGCATTTTTAGAGTTGGTTTAATTTGTATTATGTGTTCACTCAAATCACACATCACATCTCATTGCAACCAACACTTTTTAATATAAAACCAATAAATACACTAACCTCTTGTTCTTGATGTGGATGGATGACTAGTAACTGATGTAGTAGTTGATGTTGGTACCAAATTGTTATATGTTAAGTCTTCTTTACTATCGTAACCACTGGACACTGATAAATTGTAACTAGTATTTCCTTGCGACGTAGCTTGTGGATTTTGTGGCGTACGAGACCGAGTCCTTGATGCAACACAGTCAATAGCTGTTAAATTTAACTCTGGCAAACTTGTTCTTGCAACACTACGAGCTCTTGTACTGTTCGCACTAATATTATAGCTTGATTGCTGGACTTTATGTTGTGGCTTCCAATTATTATCTATAGAAAATAATATAGACTATAGTTAGAATTATAACCAATTTTTAATAAACATGACACTTAAAATAATAGTAAAAGAATGAAACAATATGTAAGGATTATGTTTATATTGTTTTAAAAAAATATAATTACCTAGATATGATTCTAAGCCACTGCCATGACCTTTAAATTCACCTCTTGTTCTAATTCCTGTTGATTCACTTGAATGTTTACAAGAAGTATTATTAAAAACTTCAGATGATTGTGGATCACCAATAGTTTGTCTACGTCTTTTTTCTTCTAATGTGACAGGAATAGAACCAGTGCTTTGTCGTTTTCTATAACCACTACTACCACTGCTAGAGCTCTTCCTTCTAACCTTAGAGGTGTCTGCTGAAGCACTGGCCGTCTCTACAGACCCCCCTGATGACAACTGATCTTGTTGATCTGCCATAGATTAATCGACTCATGCCACTATTCTGTCTGCAACAAAAAAGAAAATATTTCTTATAATTTTTTAAATAAATGAGAAACTAATAAAATATCATGTAAAAATTCTATAACATATAATCACTTTAATGAAACCCAAAGTGATTATAAAATAGTGAATATCCTTGGCACCACATTCATTATATAATAACAAGAGTATAATCTAAGTTAAGAGAATAATCTAAGTTAAGATTGAAATTAGAATTAAAAATATCAAACAGAATAATAAATCTAAATTAAAAGTAATTCTAATTTTAACATTTGTCATGAAAATAAGGTTTTGAAAGATTAAAATTAGAAGATATAGTTGAAATTACAACTATCCTAAATTTTTTTTCATAAACATTTTTACAAATATTTCATTATAGTTAACTTTCATTATTAAAATATAGTTTATTTAAAGAGAAAAATATTAACAAAAAACACATTAAATATGTTCATTACATAAAAGCCTGTACAAATGTTGAAAGAGTAATGTATTATTATTTAAAAATGTAACAAAGAAATATATATATCTACTTACAAATAATGCGTTAAAAGTAAAAAATGTATGTGTGTGTGTGTGTGTGTGTGTGTGTAATTTCAACACAATAGATTAAACAGAAATCACTTATTACGATAAATCAATGGACACTTGGATAAGAGGAGCGTGACTAAATAATACAGCAGAGGCGATGCGCAATTAATGTTTTCCTTCACGGTGAAAGAGATAGTAACAAACCCAAGAATCATAACAAACAGTACAACTGGTGTCCGTTTATAATATCATGGTCAATGCAAAATTGTGCCGTTGACATCATAGAACCTCTTCTAAGAATACTAGGATTACATAGTCGCAACAAAGCCACGAATAGATTCCGTACAACCGTAAGATATTCAACGAAAGACGTAAATAATTACAACAAAGACTCGTAAGTGAGCAAGCCACCATTTGCTTGTGAACAAGTAATGGAGGACGAGTTCTTTCTTCGTCTCTTTCTATCTTTAGTTTCTCCACTCTCGTTACCGTGTGACCTCAGGTTTAGGTCCTCGAAAAAGAGAACCCTACTTAGGTATGCAGGTCCTCGACAAAAAGTAAAAGAAGAAGAAGAAGAAGAAGAAAAAAAAACGACTAGAAGAGAGGAAAAGAATTCTCAATTACAGAATAAAGATTACCTGAATGTCGGATAAACATGCCCAGGGCATCGCGAGGAAAATGTCTTCTCGTCGATGATTTTTATGAGCACAAACGTTTCTTGTTACATACGACACAAAAATGGATTCTCGCACAAAGCACGTACGTTGGTGAGTGGCTATGTGCAGTAGCACACACCAAAAAACGCACCAAACGCACTACCGAGGCACACTGAAGCAACTCAGCGGAATGCGACGGCTATCGGGATCGGGTTGGTTAGAATTGGGAAGCTGGAGAACGCTCCGCCCCCATCAGGAAACGTCACACACGAATTCAACGTAGGTGTGTTCGAAAACACGGTGCCCGCATGGAGTGAAATCGCAATTCATAACGGAACAGCAGACGCGAAACCGGCGCGAATAGCCATCTTGCCGCAGTTTTTTCAAACACCAACTTTTACTTTCTCTTCGTTTGTAGTGCCAAATTAATCGCAAACAATTGATTGAATATCAATGAGAAATCTTCAAATATATAATTATTCCCTGGTTAAGATATATGTATGTGTATATATACATGTATTTATATACACATACTATAATTATATACAGAATAGTATACGTGTAATAATATATAGACATATACTACGATACATACACAATAATATGCATATGACTATGCGTATGCGTGTGTGTATTCGTGTGTGTGTGTGATTCAATATGTTGTTCTGTAACATTATATGCTATGTTACAGTACCTCAAAAGAATTTTTCTTTTTATGTTTTTCAAACTAGTACAATGAACTTATATATTTTTATAAATAAACATAAATCTGTCTAATAGAAAAGAAATCATGATTCGAATAAATGCGATTTCCACTAATGGGTGACATGTGACATGTCAAACCTTAAACACTGCTTGGATTCAAAATAAATATGATTAGGTTATCATAAATAAATGTGTTAAGCAGACAGAATTATAGAGCGGCGATAAAACAACGTATATAAAATTAATGTACGTTAATGATAACATGGAGGTGTAACAGATTAAACCAAAAAGCTTGTTATTCGTTGTTCAATACTTTTAAAAAATTCTTATAGTTTTGTCAACTCAATCTTAACTATTACAAACGCATTTGCTGATAACGTGTCAAATGATAATTATAAAACGTTTTTGAGATTAAACAGACAGATAGAAAGTTGAAACAATTATAAAACTGTTATTTCATCACTTTTTAAATCTTCTAGGAAAACACGTAAACTTCACAATTACGATGTCGTAACGAATGTCGAATTCTGGTTCTATTGTTTGATCACGGCAAGTATGTACACATCGTTACGATTGGTTGAAAATCTGATTTAGTAGTATCCAATTGGCCGATAAGTTAAAATATTTCTCAACCTATGTCAAAACAGTTTGCAATAAATGAAATATACTGATAAAATAAACAGAACAAATGTTTGGCAGAACCGTAACAGATGTTATAATTATTAAACGTTTGTTGATCCTTTTAATTTTATTTAAAATAACTACTTACCGAAAAAGGGAGCTCCTCCCTGGAAGTCGAACTCCAGTTACGCAATGCGATGTATAAGAGGACACGTGAAAATACAGACTGTGCTGTCAAGTCGATTAGAGCGTCGTCTGCTACGATATCTCGACCGAGGATTATACAGGATGCAAGTTGTATGGTTGATTCAGCTGAAGCATGTGCGTCCCTTTATGTAGCCATACTGTAACGTTCTCTGAACGATGATTGGTTAATGTGTATTATTCGATTTTTATTAACCAATCAGCAACGAGAATAATATTATCGCTTTATTTCGTAAAAAAGATTAGTTAAAATACATACTATTCGTCTATAAACATTAATAAAAGCTGGAAAAGTGATTTAAGCATTTGGTTGAACATTTGCACTAAAATATATTTAGCAAAATTATTAAATGATTCAAGGATTAACTCAGCGATATTAACTATTGTGCCACTTTTTTGAAGAAGTAAACTTTATGTTTCAAAAAATAGGTACACATTAGACAAAGAAATTCTTGTTAGTATTTTAAAATTTCCGGGAAAGAATTCATTATAAATTTTTATAATTAATTCTTCTTTGAAAAATTCTTATTTATTTATAACGATGATAACTAATAATGCATTTTTTTATGGCGAATTCTCTAATCATTTTTCATTAATACTATACAGTAGTTGTTTCAATGATTCTTCGTTAATAGTTTGCAAATTATTTGCGTTGTTATCTGCAGTGCTAAAACTTTGTTCTATATCAGCATTAAACATATTCATTTCCATGATATGTGCTGTATTTCTAAAAGTATCATAAGATTTTGATATATCTCCTTTTTGTGTGGGGGATGATACTCTTAAGTGTTCCATTTCAGCAGTGGGTGAAGGTAGTCCATTTTCAAGGGGAGACATTACCATTGAAAAGAAATCATGTGTATCTTCTTGAAATGGTTTCTCATTTTTTGATTGTATTGCTTTACAAGTGTCAAAGGGTTTCTTAAATATAGAACTATTAGGAATGTCAGATTTCCACATATTCCCTATTTTTTCATTATCATTGTTTGTCCCTGTACATTCTTCTAACTTCTGTTTTTTATTTGTAATGTTAGTATTTGCAATAGTTTGTATTTTTTCAATGTTAGACTCTTTTGTTAAAAGATGCTGACCTTGAGTATTTATTATTAACACATATTTGTTTTCTTCATTATTTACAATATCTAGCATCGTTTGATTTTCCTTTAAAAAATCCTTTTGAGTTTTACATATATCATTGTGTATACCTTGTATATCTGGTAAATTTACTGACTTCTGATCCATGATATTTGTTTGTTGTACATTTCCTGTTTGTTGTGCTGGGCACTTATGAGTTCTTTGACTTACCTATAGTAATGGATAATTAATAAAATCATAAAAGTATTTCTTTTTTATTCTGATATACCTTGTATCTGAAGCTTTTTCCACATGTTGTGCATTTATAAGGCATTACACCTGTGTGAATTCTACGATGAACCAAGTATGAAACACGTTGACGAAAACATTTTCCTAAAAAGCAAGCATCTAAATTATAAAAAAGGTGATATCATATTTATCCATCTATTTTTTCATTATAGGAAGGAGCTTTTAATTATAAAATTCTCAAAATATATGCTGTATGAATATAGTTATTACATACTTCTAAATATAAGCAGTATTTGTAGTAGATATAATAAACTACAAAACATTGTTATACATACATTGCAGAAACAGAACAATCCATATTAAATTGTTAGTAATAACTGAAAACAAAACATGCATTATTTCAGTTTTGCAACACATTTTTAAATAAAATTCTTACAAAAGTTAACATACCACATGTTTCACATGCAAAAGGTTTTTCTCCTGTATGAATTCGTTCATGATTATGCAAAGTAGATAATTCTTTAAATGATCTGCCACAAGTTGTACATGTATAAGGTTTATCATCTTTATGGTATAATCTATGTTTATGATATGACTGCTGGAAAGTAAACGTTTTATTACATATGTTGCACTTATAAGGCATTTCTCCTGAATGTAATCTTTTATGTTTTTTTAGAAAATATTTCGTTGTAAACATTTTATTGCATACATCACATTCCCATTGTTTAGCTTCATGTGTTTTTAAATGCTGCATTACATGTTGTTCCTAAAATAATAAATTTGTTTTATTTTGTACAAAAAGACATTCAAAGAAACATATTTACCACCTTTTTAAATTCTTTTCCACATGTGGGGCAGTTAAATTTATTTTCATTAAGTATGAGTTCTATTTGTCCACCTCTGACCAAAGAACCTGAAAATATGTTTATGTTAATGTTTGTTAAATAATAGATATTAATATGCTTTCAATGTAATAAGAAATTACCTAAATTATATCCCATATGTGCTACTCGCATATGCACCATTAAACTACCTCTCATTTTAAATACTTTAGAGCATAAGTGACATGAATAATTCTTAAGTAAATTTTCAGGCATAACATTTAAATCTTTTTCATTGATCATATGTATTAATTGCTTATGTAAAAGCAAAATATTATGATCAGGAAAATGAAAACCACATATATTGCAACGCTCAGTCTTTTGTCTTGTTGATAATGTTTTTATAAGTTTTAATTGAGGTAATATCTCATTATGTTCAAGACTTTCATTTTGTCTTTTATTACATACAATAGATGAGTCCTCTTGTATATTCTTATCATTAGCTTTTTCCAATGGTATATTGGTACATGTACTTATAATGTTTGGAAGTTTGTTTGTTATTATCATTTGTTCATTACTACAAGGTTTATCGACAGATCTTCCCATTTTGTCTGCTACTTCTTTGTTTGGTTGTTCACAATGTTGATCCTCTATCCAATTTTTAAATGTTTGGACATTTTCATATTCTGTTTCAGGATAATTTTGTACAAATTTTACATTTTTAACGTTTTGATGATCAAAGTACTGTGTAGCATAATCTACTTTTATTGTTTCTTGTAACATTTGTTGAGGCAGTTTTTCTGATTCTATTTCTTTATTCCTTTGAAGTGTATGTATCTCTTTATTTCCACAAATTGAATTTTGTGGAAATGTAATTTGAGGTATATGATTCAATGAATTTTGATTTTGAATAGAAACTTCTGGATTCAAAATTGAAGCTTCATCTTTTGTATTTTGCAGACTTTGCGATGATATTAAACTATTTTGAATATTTAAGTTATTCTGTGAAAGTTTATTTGAATCTGTAATTTGTATTTTAGACATATTCCAATCTTGAAAAGTAATACTTTCTAAATTACTTATTATTGGTGGATTATGAGTACTGGTAATAATATTTGTATGTTTCAATGACTCTGTTGTATTATTATTACTTAAATTAATAGTGTGGCTGAATAAATGAATAGTAAGCTTATCAATACCAAGCAATACTTCATTACACACAGGGCATGTAAGAGGTCGTGTTGCTACGCTTATTAATCCTGCTCGCAATGCATCCAATGTTAAAAAACCTGGTTGTGAGCACAAAGGACATGCTAAAAGTCTTGCACACATGTTTCTTACCAATTTTTATTTATAATGTTTTTTATTCAAAATAATATTTATAATAGAAAGCTTCACATTGTTTTCTTAATAATATAAATGATAAATAATTTTTCCATCTTTTTTGTATCAATAAAAATTAGCTTTTATACAGACTTAATGTTGGCTATAAAAGTAGAGTGTTTGAGATACAAATTTAAAGTAGCTGATTAATTTAAATTTAACACTGTCATCTGTAATATTATTGGGGTTATGCCTGAACTTGACCCAATGGCACAAATTAAAGATCAAAATCATACCTCATATGTTAATAAGTATAGAGAAAAACTCAATGTAAAGCGAAAGTTTTTCTTTTTTAAAGTGCACAAAATAGAACAGTTTTATATATGGTAATTTAATTATAGAATGAAGATTTCAGATATTTATCTGGGATTCCTTTGATTCTTTGTAGAGTATATGTGATATTCTTGAAGCTATATTTAGACAAGAAGCGGGACATTTAAGAAGAAAACGTGGTAGAATCAATAATGGTTTTATTAAATTAAAAAAGTATAAAGCTTATACATTTATAACAAGTGAGAACACATACGTAATAAAAGATATTTATTTTAATATACTGGACATTTGTATGGTGTGCCATCCTTACAACAATATTCTCTTCCAGCAGAAAGATTTGTGTTAATCCATCCACTGTTACAATTTTTAATAAATAAGTAAGCCTAATATAAAGAAATTATATAATATAATGTTGTTTAATAGTTAATTTGAAGCTATTGTGAAACATTAAAATAAAACTTACCCTTTCCTTATGACAGTCATATTTTATTGAATTACATAGTATTTTAGGACTGTTTGGCAGATGTTTAATAATCTATAGTAAATATTTCATATTTTGTGTTACTTGAGATAAGAAATTAACTGTATCATCAATAAAATATATGTGTGGTAATAATTTTGTATTTCTATAGATTAACTCACAGTGTCCAAGCATTTATTTGTACACAGTTTATTCCCGGTTGGAGTACATGAAAATGCTCCAGGCAAATCATGAAAAATAGCAGGCTCTCCCTTAGGTGATTCTTTACCATCCTTTTTAAATTGTCCACTTAAAAAAATTCCACAAGCACAACCAACTGGAAATTCAGTAGTTACAATTTTAAGAGTATCATTTAAAACTTTTATTTTAATTTGATCTGCTGATGCAGATAAGAAATAGAGAATTGATAACAGAAATGCCGGATTCATCTTTTCTGTAAAAAAAATATTTATTTCAGATTTCTCTTATGAATAAGATTATTTTAATTAATAATTACCAATAAAAGAAAGCTGTATCTAAGTATATTTAGAATATATAAAAATCTGTACTGTAAACTGTAAAGTATTAATAAAGTATACAAGTATATATTCAGTCTAATGATACTTACATTAATCAAATTGTCTGCATTACTTGCATGAAGTAATGAAAATCAATAAGTCGTGCAGGTTTTGTTGAAAACGCTTTGTTTTGTAAAATCAGCAATTAAAATGGGTCACATTCACAATAAGCAATATTTCATAATACTGCAGTACTGTAACCATATTGTATTTAAAAAAAGCTTGTTTTATTCTTTTAATATGAATATAATGTTAAAATACAAATAAATACATGTACAACAATAAGATTTAGATTACTTTCTTGTTGATAAGATTATACATATTCACTTTATTATGCATTGATAATTTATAACTTTTTGATAAGTTTTGCATTTCCTTTTAAAACTATCTTTTTTCCATTTGCAATACAAATATATTCACATTTCATGATTTTTCTTATAGAAACAATTTGCACTTTTATTTCTATTATATCTCCAGCATAACATGGTGCTGGAAATGTAAAGGTTTGTCCAACTACTATGGTTCCTGGGCCTGGCATTTTTGTACCAAGTACTCCTGATACTAAGCCATTGAGTAAAGCACCATGAACAAGATTATTTGATGTCACTAAATGTATTGGATTATAATCACCAGTTAATTTTGCAAAATTTAGTATATCATCTTTGGTAACTGTTTTAAAAACTGATATTTCATTTCCAACTTTCATAGTGTTTAGAACATCTGAAGGTCCTGTACAATATCTTTGCACATACCTTTTTAGCAATTTAAAGAATGGCTTTGAGAACTTCATTTTACTCCACAATTGAATTATGATATATAATTTTTTAACTACTTCTTTTTTTATGTATCAAGGTATAATTAGGTATATATCCTTCCAAAATATTTTCTATATATATTATATATTTTTAGGATTTTCAACTTTATCCTTTATTTCAGTGCAGTCATTTAAAAATATTGCCACTAAGTTTTTAATACGATTATTTTCATGATTTGACAAATCAGATATTTTTCCAATTAATTCAGTTGTTACTTCACTCTTATAATCAGGGGTAATTAAAAATATTAAACTAGTAATTACTGAAAGTATGATATCTTCATCTTGTGAAGAAAGTAATGGTGTTAATAGACAAATGCCTTGGTTACGTAAAATGTATAGTTTATTTATTGGATCTAAAATATAATTCTTTTGTTAATTAATAGTTACCACAAGGATGTACTTTTTGAAAATAAATCTTTCAAACCATTATATACCTACCAGCACATACATTACAAATACCTCCTACTGCAAAACGTACTAATTTTAAATTATTTTCTGACAAAGCGTGAAGAAACAAATCAATTATTTGTAGTTGTCTTATGTATCCATAATTGATAGGATCATAAGCAAAATTAGCAAGGTTTGCTAACACTTGTTCTTTTGCTTCTGTGGAAATAATTTATGTTCTATAATTATGTAGTAAACAATTATATAAGTAATTACATTTTTGTATGCAAATTACCTTTAGATTTAGTGGTCTTAAATTCTGTAGTTAAAAGTTTTAAGAAATCATAACGACCAACAGAACTTTTCCCAGTACGTTTTATTAATTGCTCCTTGCTAGTAAACATGAGAGAATAATTTTCATTTATATTACTTAGCGAAATTTCTCACTCATGATATTTAATTCATGCTATTCCATCACTTTATTTTGAATTTTTTAATCACTATTTTTAAACGGTGGACGTGGTAAAAAAGATAATTTACAGTTCCTCATGTACAAAAATTTCACTTTCTTAGATGTTTCTTTTGCGATTTTCTACGATTACATACCAAAATTTTTTTAATTTCTTGTATGTTGTAACGAAAACAGGAAATATTAATTTCACAGCTTATTATATTATAGCAAGCAGTCGTTAAGTAATAAGATTATCCGGATATGATGGTTTAGGATAAGTGCCAGTAAGTACATTATATGTGACTACATCTGTATTTAGATCATAGTCGATGACCGGATGTGATATTGATATAAAATTAATGCCATTGGTAGACAAACTGTTTCTATTTTATGTGTTGTTATCGAAACCAATCGGCAGCTTGATATTCATAACGAACGTGGTGTGCGTTTAAGCGCATATTCGAACATACCATTCCTGTACCCATATTCCTATGAAAGTAGGTAGAGAACGTCATTGCGAAGTCATGGTTAACACGTAGCCGGTGTTCAACGTGTCTTAAACTCCTAGCCTAGGCATAGTGATTTGATAATTTGTTGCAAGCAGCTTGATTTGCAGCGTGTTGAATAGAAACAAATGTTAATATGTTCATGGCAAATGTCTGTTAAAATTTCACGGAAATATTTATCATTACATTCAGAAATTTAAAGGAAATATGTTGCCAAATAGAACATCCATTACAAATACTAAAAAAGATATGTTCCCTGACAAGAAATCGACGTCTAAGCAAATGAAAACTTCTACGTTAACAAACGCCGCTGGACTTAGTTCTCTTATTACTTTTACTGTTTTGCTACTTGCTTGGATCTCAGGATTTGCTTCTCGGTTATTCGCGGTGATACGTTTTGAAAGTATCATACATGAATTCGATCCTTGGTACGTATTTTTAATTATTATTAATTTATAATAATTATTTAATTTAATATTTTTCATTTAATATTTACCTAACATTTTGTTCATAAAAAATAATTTTCATGTTTATTAATAATTTAATTGATAAAGTAAATTAACTTTACATATATATGTACATATAATGTTATTATAAAATATTACTATAAAATAAAATATTCTTTTATAACATAGGTTTAACTACAGAGCTACAGCATATATGGTACAACATGGATTCTATAATTTTTTAAATTGGTTTGATGAAAGAGCATGGTATCCGCTGGGTCGTATTGTAGGTGGAACTGTTTATCCTGGATTAATGATAACATCTGGATCTATACATTATATATTACATTCTTTAAATATCCCAGTGCATATAAGAGACATTTGTGTATTCTTAGCTCCGATATTTAGTGGTCTTACAGCCATTTCTACGTACTTATTAACAAAAGAAATATGGAATGCAGGAGCTGGTTTATTTGCAGCGTGTTTTATTGCAATTGTACCTGGTTACATTTCAAGATCTGTAGCAGGAAGTTATGACAATGAAGGCATTGCCATTTTTGCACTACAAATTACATATTATCTGTGGGTTAAGTCAGTTAAAACTGGCTCTATTTTTTGGGCTTCTATGACTGCTCTGTCCTACTTCTATATGGTATCTGCATGGGGTGGTTATGTTTTTATCATTAATTTAATTCCACTTCATGTTTTTGCATTATTGATCATGAATCGATTCAGTAATCGTCTTTTTACAAGTTACACTACATTTTATATTCTGGGACTTTTATTGAGTATGCAAATACCATTTGTTGGTTTTCAACCAATAAGAACATCAGAACACATGGCAGCTGGAGGTGTGTTTGGATTATTAATTTTTGTGGCAACTCTCAGGTGTGTTGATATAATATGTTAGTATAATTTTAATATATCAAATTTTGTAATACAGTATATTTTATTATTGTAGATATCTAAGAACTGTACTTACAAAATCTGAAATGAAATACTTTGGAGGAGTGGTTGCAGTTACAGCTGGCATTCTTTTGTTTATTTTAATATGTTTGACTTATGCCGGTGTTATTGCACCTTGGAGTGGAAGGTTTTATTCACTTTGGGATACTGGTTATGCAAAGATACACATTCCAATAATAGCATCTGTTTCTGAACATCAACCTACAACATGGTTTAGCTTTTTCTTTGATTTACACATTCTTGTTACAACGTTTCCTGTGGGCTTGTGGTACTGCATTAAACGTATCAATGATGAACGTGTTTTTGGTAAGATTTAAGAAAAAAATTCTTTATTAATTTACTACACAAATATATTAATTATAATTATTTTACAGTTATATTGTATGCTATAAGTGCTGTTTATTTTGCTGGAGTAATGGTGAGGCTTATGCTCACTTTAACTCCAGTTGTTTGTATGCTTGCTGGAATTGCATTTAGTGACCTTCTTGAATTATTTTTCAAAGAGGAAGACAATGAAAGAAACGATCGAAGTAATAATGGAAGTGAAGAAGAAAGTGAAGAAGAAAGAGAAAGAAGCCCTGGTAGATCACTCTATGATAAAGCTGGTAAACTTCGTAGAATGAGACATGAGAGACCTAGGGGTAATGGAGATGGATTAGGTGTTAATCTTCGAAATGCTGTTGTCATTGGTGCATTTGTATTAATGATGATGTTCACACTGCATTGTACTTGGATTACAAGTAATGCATATTCTAGCCCTTCGATTGTTTTGGCATCATATAGTAACGATGGAGGTAGAGCTATTCTAGATGATTTCAGAGAAGCTTATTATTGGTTAGCACAAAATACACCTACTGATGCTAGGATTATGAGTTGGTGGGATTATGGCTATCAAATTGCTGGGATGGCTAATAGGTATATATTATTAGAGAATAAAATGTGCTATTTAAATTTTTTTGTATATATAATACAATATAATACAATATGAAGCATTTTCATTTTAACGTAGAACTACGCTTGTGGACAATAACACTTGGAATAATTCACATATAGCTCTAGTTGGAAAAGCAATGAGCTCAAATGAAAGTGCTGCTTATGAAATTATGACATCATTAGATGTAGATTATGTATTAGTTATTTTTGGAGGAATGATTGGATATTCCGGAGATGATGTTAATAAGTTCCTTTGGATGGTACGAATTGCTGAAGGCGAACATCCACAAGATATTCGTGAAAGTGATTATTTTACTGAAAAAGGAGAATTTCGCGTGGATTCGGAAGGTTCACCTACCCTTTTGAATTCACTAATGTATAAATTAAGCTATTATCGATTTGGGAAAGTAAAGATTGATTATCGATCGCCCTCTGGTTATGATCGTACGCGTAACGCCGAAATAGGAAATAAAAATTTCCAGTTAACATATTTGGAAGAAGCCTACACGACTGAACATTGGCTTGTTAGAATTTACAGGTAATTTTATAGATAACAATAACAAGACCATAAATTAATTTTATAAATTTTATGATTTTTATACTTATAAATTTCAAATGTCCTTATTCAAATCCAATTTTAGGGTGAAAAAGCCAAATGAATTTAATAGACCAAGCATTCCAATATCTAAACGAATTGTTGCACGAAATGCTAATTCATATGTTAGTAAAAAGGTGAGAATTCTATTTCTTATGCTAAACAGTTAAAGCAGTTAAAACATTTACTTTTGTTGAATTCTTAATCGTATCGTTTTTCCTTCTTTAAATCATAACATTGTGTAATTTTGAAATGTAGTTGAAATCGTGGGGTGGGGGACATTAATGTTACAGACACCACGTCGTAAGAAAGGTTACATAAAAGGCCGGCCAACTATTATTAAAGGACAAAAACCTCAACGAAAAACTACGTAACATACATTTATTATCTAATTCATAATAATTTTCAAATACAACTTTTATAATAAGGAAAAAGAATTATACACCGTCCCTTGGGTCTACCACAAATTGTACCTCAAATTAAAATTTTAATATCATTAAAACTCGAATCAATTAAATATAGAATAAAAGAAATTTTCAACACTGAAAGAAATTGGGACAATTTTTTAACAAAAATGATCTTTAAAAAAGCGATCATGTTTTCAATTTTACTCATTACACTACGAAAATTTCTTATTTTTTCAAAATTATGAAATATTATCTATGTATGGCTACTTTACATATCGATTAGGTAAAATATAATTTCTATATGGTTGCAGTATATGGTGAATTTCTATAATTGAATTTATATTATTCATGGAGTGGAAAAATTCTATATTCATACAGTTTAAATCTTTGTACTTAAGTAGTCTCTAGCTTTTTGCTTACGTGATTTTACGCATATTATGTTCTGATTGCAAATTACGAAAATGAGCTTTGAATTATCACATGAGAAATATGATAAAAGAGCTAATGCGTAAACTTTTCTTATATCTGTGTAATGCACACTAAACATCAATAAGAAAAATTCGCTAGTCAAACTGAACGAAAAAATGGAAACATTTATTATAAATATCAAACAGGTGAGATCAGAGGGATTAAATATGTGTTATGTATACACAGTTATACAGTATTGTATACTATTCTTGTTGAACATTTGTAAGAAGGAACTTGTCACTTAAAAGCATTGTATATTTAATATTTGATTTATCTTTCCTTTTTTTTTGTATAGAATTTAAAAATATAGAAGACAAATTGAATTTTATGCAGTGGAAATATGCTTTTAAGTGTAATGTATTATTTTATCTTATAATTTTTTGATTGTCCATTGTTCTAGCACTTTTTTTAAGTACAGTGCTATAGTTCACGTTTCATTCAAATTTGAAATTTATATCTTTGTGATCTACATTGTAACCATTCTTCTTATTATAAAACATATTGTTTATTTATAATATGTACATAATCCAATTACTATTTTTAGCAATTGTATGTATTTCAAAGATCACAAAATTATACTTAAAGCAATGTTAAGTACGCAAAATAGCTGTGTACACAATCATTGTGTATATTTGATTATAAAGAAAACAAAAAAATATAAATGAAACAAGGTTGTAATACATACCACTGACAACATTATTTTATTTCCTATATAAAATTCGGAAGACTAATGCGATTATATTAGGAAAATGGCAAGCATTAAAAATTATATAATAATGAAAGAATTAAATATATATGTATATTGTGTATACTAAATGCATATTTAGTATACACAAGAGAGTAAAAAGATTCGTTTATATAATTTGCATACTCTTATTTTATACTATTTGACAAAATAAGATATTAATATAATATTTGAATTCACTTGCCTTTTTTTTAAATAGTAGAGTATTAATAATTAAGTAATTACAAATTTTTTCGGAAAGGCTGGACTATATCAACAGGTGGTCTTTTGTAATATATTAATAGGTTATAGTCTTAAATGTCAAAATCAGCTGATCACTGGTAACAACTTTTTGAAGGTTACTAGATTTATGAATTTTGATTGTCTTTTGTAATGCCTTATCACACAAATATAGAATCTAGTTATTTATTAATTCAAAAATTAAATGTTTGAATAAAATCTCGAATAAATATAAAATATGGTTTGGTTATGTAGCAATATGAAAATTATTGCTCTTGACATTGACTTCATCGCCCGATTTTATATTTAATACATGCATAATTTATTTTATCTTCATTATTTTTTTTACATATTTAAGTAATATTTATCAGATTTATATATAGATTTCTTACACCTATATTTTTTAATTAAGTATAATATCCTTTTAGAGCATGTTAATTATATTTGAATAGATATAGATCACGCAATGTTTATTATTTATTAATTATCGAAAGACAATATCTTTTTTATGCATTTCATATTCTACAAAAAAATAATAATTCTATGTTACGTGAAATTTTCAATGTTTATTGTAAGAGGCTAAAATTTATTTAAAATCAACTATTTCAATATTTCTCGATACATTATATTAATCACTATCATTGTAATTTAATCAATTATATAATTTATTCTTTTAATATTAATATCAAGAAAGTTGAGTAAAATGATGTTACTAAATAATATAATGTAATATTCTACACATGCCATGTTATACATGCCATATTTTAAAATATTAACGAAAAGCTATACATTTATGTAAATCAAATATAATTACTCTGAATACAATGTAGTATTAAGGAAACTAGATCATAAATGGATGTTTTAAAATTGAAAAATGAAATATTATTATATTTGTCGTTTTATTCATACTATCCTGTTTTCTAAAAGAAAAAAAGTAGAAATAAAATTAGGTTTATTATATACATAAAAGAGTTAAAAGGTTATGTCAAAATGAATAACGAAGAACAATCTAAACATTTTCAATAGAAATAGCCGAAATCATGCAAAAATATGTTTTCGTAAATTATCATTTAAAATTAGTTAACACTTAAAATGGACATAAATTGTTTGTATATCAAATTCATAATGATAATACAGTGAATTCAAAGATTTTTCGCATGAGAAACTGTTCGTGTGTGCAGTGTCCGCCATTTTGCTTTCTTTATATCTGACATGTCTTTCTAATGTTATTATCGATGAATGCTAAAATTTGTGCGTGAATCTTCAATCTCGTTGGAGTGTATTTTGTACGAAAAAGGTCGGATTGCTTCTGATTGGGCAACAACCTCCATTACTGTTGGGAGTAATTTCCATTGTCCCAACCTCGGTTAAACTAAACGAAACGAGTTCATAAAGAGGGTTTCGTGATAGTATTTGTGAATAGTTTACCCTTGTTATAGGGTATAAATATGCTGCAAGATTCATCTTATGAGTTTTTCTGACTATATTACTGAAACTTGATTATAGTATTTTGCAAAGTGTCTTATTGCCTATATAAGGAGTGAACATAACCAAACAGTGTTGATATCCAACATCATGTACTCATGTCAACACTAGAAATAAAATGTTTATTAATATGGCTTTGAATTGTCAAAGTTTGTCAGAACTTTTAGGATTCACATTCAATGCTTTAATATTTCATGTAATGAAATTGTTTGAAAATGTATAGGGTATATTTAGTGCGAATTGCTATGCGAGGCAAGGATTGTTTTTATCCTGATCTAACCATGGACTAAGTTCACGCTTATTGTTTGAACCAGGTGACTTTAGTAATCATCTGATACATATATGTACAGGAATATGTGAATTTAAACTTATACTTATAGTGATATATAGCTTTAATTGATCTAGATATTATTGACTACTAAAGTATTATTTGCACTTTTAAAACATAAAATAAATTTTATTGTCATTTAACTATACAAGATTTTTTGTAAAATTCCACTATAAAATTTGATACTAAATAATAGGTAATCAGTTTTAATGTTTCTATCAAAGCATAACCCATGACAAAACTAAGTTTTGTACATATGCAGATATATATGTATATAAGTTGGGTGCGTATTAATATTATTGGCATATGTAGTGGATATGACTATTTTATAAGTTATTATACTTTGTACAAAATTTCATTTTGTTAGTTGTATTACCTTGATGCATATGTAAACATTAATGTGTAAAGCACATACAAAAACAATCAAACTGTGATATAATACAATAAAAATAATTTTTTATTTTTTTATTCTCAGTATTATGAATTCAGAAATATTTATGTATGGACTTGGATCTAGGCACATGGCTTGAACCAAGTTTTATCTAGATAGGAAGAAAGATTTAGAGGATTTGAGAATGCAGGTGGAACAAGATACAAGGAAAGCGGTAATCAATGAAGGTCCCTATATCCGAAAACTCAAACATGGACAATAAATTGAAGTTTTCGGATCGGTTGAAGGCTTTGCTGAAAACTGAGGCTCGTCAAGATGTCGATCCATATATTTTCAGTGAACCAGAGCCATTTGGTACAGCGACAGGAAGAAATGTTTCAATAGTGTCATCTAAAAATTCTAAAGTAATGCAAAATTGTAAAAATATTAAGACTAAAGAAAAATGTATGAAACAAAGAATAAGGATAACATCCGTACCAGATGCGGAATTCAAAGATGTACAAGACCGTGCTGTAGAATTAGATGCTGATTGTAGTGTTGGTGGTGGTGGCAGTGGTAGTGGTGATGGTGAACATATAGATTATAAATTTGCAAAAGCAATTCAACAGAAGCAGCGTCATATTGAAAATTTACAAAGACTAAAAAATAGAAAGCAAAGTCGGGACCATACACTATTGTATTATCCTAGAGCTGGGGATGAAATATCAGATAGTGATTCTAGTGGAGATGAAATGACAATTTATCAACGTTATTGGTTTTCTGGAGAAAGCACTTCAACATTGAATCGTTCTGCACGCCTTTCTCAATTGCGTTCCCAGCTAAGAAGAAGATTACTTCAGTTACATAAAGGTGGAACAGACTCAGAAATTTTGTTACGTGATAGAGCTAGATGTCTTTTAGAAGCTGCTTGCAAGGATCCTGCATCTACAGCAAGAGCTTTAAGTGGTTCTCCAAATACAAGTAAAGTGGTTGACGGGCCACTTCTAGTTGGTGGGCTTTGTGGAGCTGAAGGATGTCAACAGATATCTTTGCCCTGTACTCGCCATTGTTCTCGTCATATTATGTTGAATGGAGATCAACTTTTATTTGAACATTGCACTGCCAAATTTAGTGATAATACACAATGTTGTATTCCTGTGTTTGATGTTGCACATGAATTACCTCTTTGTCCAGAACATGCAAGGAAAAGAGATAATTATCATCGTAAAGCCCAAGAGTCTAAACCAAAGAAAGCTCGTAAAAAACCAACATCTCCTACAATTCCCAGGCCTAAACCAAAATCTAGGCCAAAGAAACGAAAACGGCCTCTTGCAAATAAACTTGAGATTAAAGATCCTACTCTAGTACATGAAGAGAGTCAATATTTGAATCAAATAAACTCTAGTGAAAATCAGACAAAAACTTTGAATAATTTGAATACTGTAGCACAAGGAACTTCAAATTCTGCTAACTTAAATTTAGGATTAGGACTTGGTCTTGGAGGAGGACTTAAAGATCTGGGAGATCATGAAGTGTTTCCTTCTTTGGATCCTGCAGAGCATGATTTTGGCAATGTGCTCAACAACTTACCTGCTGATGCTTTTAATGACCTCTTTATTGGTAATTATAATGATATTGTCCTTTTTGTATTGTGTGATATTAATTTATATAAATATGTTGTGTGAAATATATTTATTCTTATGAATTACTTTAATTTAAAAATAAAATAAGATTTATGTTTTCAGAAGGCAGAAATGGGGAATATGAACCATCAAGAGAAGAAGAAGAAGAATTGGAGCGAGCATTAGAGGCAGTGGATAAGGATGTACGGAATTTGGAAAGAATGGGGCAAACACATGGACTTTTAGAGCCAGCTTTATTGGCTCAACTTATGTCAGATATTGCTTCGTAGCCCCGCCTATTTTAGTAATGTAATAATTTGAAAACGAGTTCACGTGTGTTCCTTACAATATAGAAAAAAATACTGTTTGTGTATGTGCTGCTAAATGTAAGATTGTGTTATTGACTTTCGTTATGTAACTATAAAAATCCGAGATAATGGCAGGGATTGACATACAGAAAGTAACAAAAAATAGTTAACTATTACTAATTTAATATAAATTTCATTGGGTACAATTGTATCATATAGTTAGATTCCCATAAAAAGGAAGAAAAGAGATCATATTTCTTATAAATTCTATAAATTCCATCCTTGCTAAAAAAAGTAATCACGAAAAAATCGTAAAATCATCTTGTTCTTTTATACATTTGCGAATTATTTTGAATACAATTTAAAAGTTCAGTTACAGTGTTGTAGCTATAATGGTATAGCAATAAATACTTTTTGCTTATGACAGATACAAAAGTCAAAAGAAAAAAGCAGTCCTACAAAGTAATTCTACTATATTTGAATTTTTCAGGGCACATAAATTTATTTTTACATACTGCTTTATTCACTATTAATGATTTTTATTTTGTTTTTAAGTACCCTGATATAGCTGCAAATAATAGTCATTAATATTTTGTAAAAATATAATCAAATGATTTTATATAATTTCTCTAAGTTGTATGAAGTTTCTATTTTAAACAGAGGTAAAGTCTTTTATTAAAAGTCAGTATATTATTCAGTTCATTGTATGTTTTGATATGAATATAACTTAGGTTTTGTTTAAACAGAAGTTAGAAGTTTTAACGGATTATTTTCTACTAAGAAACTTTATTTATAAAATAGAATTGCATGAACACATGACTGAACTTAAAAAAAACTACATATACATATAAATGGTCATATTCATTTTTTATCATCTGCCTGCTGTAACAATATATGCGAATAATCGCAAATAATCTTATTGATATATGCATAATCATCACTATCATCATTTTCTTCATTTTGTATTATAATCATATAGATAAATGTTCAGTAATAGATAACTGTAACATATAATTAAAGATTCAACTTAATAAGAAGTGCCGAAATAGTTTCATTTTTGATATCTTTAGTAATTGTAATATGATTCAATTTCTTTTGCAGCCTATAAGAAAAGATGACACGTGATATATTATTTTATTATTCAAAGTAAAAATATATAAAATTCAGATTAAAGAATTGTAAGAGGGCACAGATTCTGAGAAAAAAAACTAGATTCCTCTGGTTAATTATAAGGACAACTAAATCATTTACTGCCATTTAACATTTAAATGATTACAACGTAGCTGTAGTATTGACACTAGAGTTATCTACGTACATGTAATATTTTCAAATGTACACAATATATTTCAAATTATCATAATTTTAATACATATCGTAATCGAAATTAAAGAAAAAGAACTATGTTGAATCACTCTGTAGACTATAAATAAATGTCATTAGAGAGTAAAGCAGCAGAAAAAACAACTTACTTGTGACACTAGAATTGTACAGATTTTTGTGAGATCTAGTTTTTATTATCAAAGTTTCTGTGCCAAATGTACTAGTTAAGATATTAATTTTTGTACGTTACATGTGCGTGTCATTATTCATAAATAATAGGTCGCAAGGAAGTATATCTTGAATAATAAATGTTTTAAATGTAAACCAATGCAAATGGACAGTAATTTGCCACTTGTAAATGGACAAAAATACAATATAATTTACAATTTAACCCATATTGGGATTAAATTAATGTCGTATATATATTGTTATTATATATAATGGTAGTAAGTAGGTACAATAATTATTTATATAAGGACAATGCAAAATTTAATCTTAAAACAATGCATTGCTTCAAATGTACCTATATATGTATCTCCTTGTAAAATATCAGCATTAGTACGCATTATTAGGCATTACCAATTATAATAAGCATATTTTTTACATTGTCTTATTGTACTCAGTTTATCCACCCTTATCACATATCCTAAAAGCGTTATTTTCGAAATATGTGTCTATGTTTAATATCTTATGCGATAAAAATAATTATCAGTATTTTTCTTTCTAAATTTTTTCAATGCGCGTTACGAATAATTTTAAGTAGTTTTCCATATTTTGTATTAGTTATCAACAATTTTCTTTTTATATAATTAAAAATATAAATACTTTGTATTTCTTTATTCATTATTACTCAATCTTACAGAATAATATTAAATGTAAAGCAATTAAATTATTGCATGAAGTAAATTTTTTAGGAAACCAAATATAGACACATATTTTCAAATATTTAATTGTTACTAATTCATACTAACTTTAAGTAATTACACGAAAAATAAAACAGTCTTGAAATAGTAATCAACATTGATTTGTGTTCTATTTATTTTACTTTAGTTCAACAAACATACTCAACAAAAATTTGTTATTTGTTATTATTTGTTGTGTTATAACGATATATTTGTATATATTTGTATATCTTTTAATTTGTATTTGTATATATTATATATATCATATGTTTAATTCAAATAATACAAATTTAAAAATTTTATTTATTTAAAAATATAACTAACATAAACTAAGAATTTGTAACATTTATATTTGCTCACATAATAGCATAGAAGAAGTTTATAAATTTTCAATTAAAACAGAATGTTATTGAAATTACGATAATTTATATTATGACACAAATATGCTTATAATTCCTAATTTATTTTCAAAAAAATTATTGATCTATCGTTGTTGCTATTGAGTATGTATCCGTTTCTTTATATCCTTGCCGTTTAATTTCTCTAATCAGCCACTTTTTCCTTGCTTTTTGACGCGCACTTTTGTAGCCTTTTGGTGAAATATTAATTGTTCTCGTTGAAAAGTCTTGTGTTAGGTCGGGTTTGGTTTGAAAAGACGGAAGTCTTTGTACTTTTATAGATATTTGCTATGATATTAAATGTAAAAAATATGACATTAATGTTTCATAACAAATGCATATATTCAGAACATTTTTAAAAACTCACTGTATCTTGCATTGTATCCTTAATACTTTTTCTTTTTTCATGTTTTCTTCTATCAGATAATTGAGTTCTGTCTTGTTCTTCGTTTTTTTCTTCTAGAGGCATTAGTAAGATATCATAATTAGTTCTATTTTCTCCTAAAATTCCTACTTTTATTCCCAGTTCGTGTAATTTATCTTCTTTAGCAACAAGTGCATATTTCAAATAAAGAATGCGTTCGTCATTTGAATTGTCCTCTATTCCTGTAAACCATAATGCATTATTTTGTTTCTTTTATAATGAAATATATAAAAGTATGTAATATACCTAAAGATAGAAGACGATAGTCAGAATCTGAGTATATCAATCCTTGTATTAAGGGTGAATTTCTTAATAATTTTCTTTTTACTTGTATTTTGTGACCTTGTAATACTTGGATATCATTAGGTAACATATCTTGAATGATATGACTTCGTCTTTCTGCTATATTATATGTTTCAGTTCTAAATAATCTGTGCAATTCCATTTCTACAACAAATATCCTATTTTTTGTTTGAATATAATTATATATTTATTATTGTATAGATAGTTTATGTTTTCTATTTTATTATAGTTTTCACTCACCAATCAAACTGAAATACTTGCGTTCTAAAGCTATCCAGACAATACGATGTGTCATACAGATTAATACCTCAAATATTCGTAAATCCTTTTCTCCTTGAGATTGTGTCACAGATGGAGCTCCTTTTTTTCCACCAGTCATATGATGATATTGTATAACATCATGACAACCTACTATTAAATCAGCATATTCTCTACCTAAGACACATCGAAGAATTTGCATTTCTTCTGCATATCTATATCTATAGCCCTGAGCCAAAGGATTTGGTGCTTTTTTCATAGTAGCTGTACGTTCTTTCATTAATTCTTCCCATGTTATCACATAATATTGGAAATAAAGTATTGCAGCTCTCAAAAAGCGATCCACAATTGATAAATAGAAGAAATTCACAAATTGAGGACTTATGTGACTGATTAATAAATACATTACAAGATCCTTTATATCTTGTAAAATAATAACATTTGGTTCATTTGGAGCTACCTTCCTTAAATAATATTTCCTAAATCTGAGCTAAAAACGATATATTTTTGAAATAAAGAAATTACAGATATTGTAATTAAATTCCTTTTCTTTTTATTATTTACCTTATCACGTTGACTTAAGGTTTCATGGAAATTTAAAATCAAGTATGAGTGCGGACAATATACCTTTGATACATGATTAGGATCAGATTGTAGTTTAGTCTTTTTGGTATGCTCATCCTCAGTCTTTTGTGTACTAATATTTAAATATAGAAAAAGATAATAAGTAAAATAGTTATTTCTTGTATTTTATTTATGAATAAATTATCTTTTGGGGTGTAATTTATACAAAAATATGAGGTATTTGAATTTCTAAAAACTTTATTACCTTAATAAAAGTAATCCATCAGAAATTTCATCCCATCCAAAATATCTTTCTTCCATTTCTAAATATCAATATAATAAATTAAAATGATACGTTTCATTCATAATAATGGAATTAGTAAGAAGTCAGGTTAACTAAAAGATAAATGAAGAGCAAATTAACACTCAATACTACATAAATTAATTATTGATTGCATATACATATATATATTTCATAAATAGAAATGTATGATAAAAAGGAGAATTACATCAATAAGGAAGATGTAAATATACATGTATGTATTGTGAGCAAAATAATTATCATCGAAAAAAAAATCATTTAATTTTTAATTCAAATTCGTAAGACTTAAAATATACGCGTATCTACACATATATATGTACAATGAAATTATTTAATTTTAATTGTATTTCACATATTAATAAAATATAGATGTAACAAATTAATTTTTTCGAACGAAATATTTTATTTATTACAATATTTATAATACAATTATTATTTACTTTTTATTTTTCTACACTTTCTTTATCAGCCAAGGGATGTTTTGGGAGGGAATTCAATATTGATTGATCTTCTGGGAAAATTGCTATGCTTGGTAGTAAGTAATATGGTACATCATATTCAATCTTTTTTTCTGAGTTAGAAGTATAATGATGTACTTTACATCTGACTTTAACTTCCTCAATATTATTAATTTTGACAATAACATAAAATTCTTTATTTTCAATGGATAAATCAGGTCCAGATATAGTCTTCTCTGGAAGAGTTATAGCGTATTCAGGTACAATGTATCCTTCATTACGAAAAGCTACTTTCACATGCCATTTTTCTATAGTCCATGGATTGTCCATGGACATTATTACTGGTAAATAACATTGAGATAATGTGCTTATTGTTTTTTCTACAAATTGAGAGCTATATTTAGATAATCTTCTCTGGACATCTACATCTTCGATTATATATTTTTTAAGATTTTCAGGAGTTGCATATACAGCCAATTTTGGTAATATCAGACTTTCATAAGCTTTTTGAGAAGATACTGATACCTTCTGACCTTTTTCACCAATGTTTTTTACACTCTCTAACAAAACTAAATCAATCTTTTTTTGTTTCCTCTGAGATGAATGCTCTATGAATTCATAAATGAAATGTTTATGTGTTAACCGTGGTTGTCTCTCATATTTTTTATAAAGCGGTGCTGAATGTTTTCTTTTTAAGATATATGTGTTCTAAAATAGAAAGCAATAATTGTTCACCTTTAAACGCTTAGTCTTGTATTAATTTTCTGCAAAATAGATAATAAAATATTACCCGGTTTTGTTGCACCAATATATTATTCTGACGAGAAAGAAATGTTGATTTTAAATAATTCAAGCACAGTTGCGTATACTTTAACATATTTACTTGTTTGTTAGGTACAACTAAAAAGCATGCCATAAAAGTTGATATTCAATTTTAAACTACCGTGACGTTTCTGTTAGGTTAGAATACGCCATGAAATAATTCCTTGATAACTGACCACGAATTGGAATTTGAGTAGTTAACAACGCATTATTGTACGTGCACATAACCTGTAATCATTGAAGCTAACCAGCTTTAACTTTTGTAAACAACTTCAAATTTATTATCTACAAGAGCTCTTTTGATTTTATTAATAAGATGTATCCTTATTTATAAAAACTTGGATAAAAACATAGATATAGGATATTTTTAACAACTTAAAAAATAAAGTTCAATTTAAGTTTTAAAATGGAACAGTTTCTAACGTGATCAAATTTTATATTTAAAAAAGAATAAATTATAAATAATTATCAAATATGGATAAATTAAAGTCACCATCGGATAAGGTTTTATATCAAGCTATTATGGAAATGCAAGAGCCAGTAGTATTTCAACATATGTTACAAAATGAAAAAGGTGAATATTGTTGGAAATTATTAGAATGGAATTTATCTGAACTCGCTGAAAAATTCGGCGATATTAAATTACCGTTTCGACTTGGTTATAATGCTAGATCTATGGTAAATTATTATTATTTTAATTAATCTTTTTCTTTTATTTATGTTTGGACATTTTTGTGACAAGCTTTAAAAACTATTTTACATATTTCAGACTCCACAATGGGAAATAAATTGTTCAACAGTTTCAATCACACTATCATACTTTATTCAAAATATGAACCTCCACGAGGATCATGGACAATGGTATTACTTTGATTATAAGTATATGCAAGAGTGGTTTAAAGATAAACCAGAAATAATAAATTCAATAAATTGGAAAAGGTTTGATATTGATAAAACTGGTGATGATTCTACTCTTTGGATTGGAAGCAAAGGAGCTCATACAAATTGCCATCAGGATTCTTATGGTTGTAATTTAGTTGCTCAAATTCATGGAAGGTCAGTTATATATATGAAAATAAAAACAAAAATTTTAATATAAAAGTAAGACTGTTTGTGTTCAAATTATTTTTTAGCAAACAATGGTTACTGTTTCCTCCAAGTTCAAGTAATTTTCTCCAGCCAACAAGAATTCCTTATGAAGAATCTACAATATATAGTAAATACAACTTTTTCTGTCCTACTAAAGAAGATGAAATTAATATATTAAAGATACAAGACACAGCAAGATTAGTAACATTAGAACCAGGAGATGTATTATTTGTTCCTCCTGGTTGGTGGCACTATGTTGAGTCACTGGAATTAACTGTTAGTGTCAATATATGGCTACCCATAATAACAGATAATATATCAAGAGTGAAAGAAGCTATTGTTAAATTAATAGTGACCAGAATTGGGAAAGATGTTAATAATGTACCTAATGACACTGAATGTATAGATTTGGTAATGTATAATGAACGTTACATATCTGTAGTTTATATTGATATTAATTATAAATATTTAAGATTAAAATCAAATTATTTAACAGCTCAACATTGCTATTGGGGAATGTAAAACTATGACAAATGTAGAATCATCTTCTGAAAAGATAAAACGTAATATATGGACTGCTAAGGATTTAGTAACAGAATATCCAATTTATGTAAAACTGCTTCGTGAACTTAGTCATACAGAACTAAAAGAATTTCTGAAAATGAAGAGGGAGAGATTCCCTGAAGTCTATATTGAATCAGTGAAAGAAGATTCTAAACCACATATTGATATCCAAAATACTTATGCTTCTCAAGATTTGACTGAAAAAGTTGTTAATGCACTTTGTCATCCTGATGTTGTTAATAAAGTTTCAGAATTACTTTTATCATAATATGTTGTATAATTTATAATATATATTTTAATAAATTATTTGATATATTTGAGTAAATTATTTGTTAGTAGTTAATTTACTATTAATGTTAAATATATAAATGAATATATTGTATGTTATCGAACACATTTTATATTTAACAGATACATTCGGTATTGGATTTGACTTTGTTGCTTTCGATAGAGGTTAAAGTTGTCACGTTGAGTAGCTTTACATTTTCCGGGTACATATTATGTTTATAAAATAACGACCAGTGATATTTCTAATGTAATTAATAATGGGATTGTTAACAGTGCTTAAGAAACTGAAGCAAAAGGAGAAAGAAATGCGTATTTTAATGCTGTACGTATTTTTGCTTTTTTGTTTCAATATTTTTAGGTTATGATATTATTTACGTTGACATTATCCACTTTTTAAACAAGATTATACAATTATGTTAAATAATTTATTGTATATTTCTGTTTCTTTCTTCTTATATTCTAATGATTGTAGTTTTTCATATATATTTTAAATCTTTGTCTTTGTACACCTTTGTCGTACACTTTCTTTATATATTTACAGAGGTTTAGATAATGCTGGTAAAACAACAGTTTTAAAGAGACTTAATGGAGAACCAATTGATACAATATCACCAACTCTTGGTTTTAATATTAAAACTTTGGAACATCGTGGATACAAATTAAATATATGGGACGTGGGTGGACAAAAGTCATTACGGTCTTATTGGAGAAATTATTTTGAGTCTACAGATGGTCTTGTGTGGGTAATTGACAGTGCAGATAGAAGAAGATTGGAGGATTGTAAGACAGAATTATATAAACTTTTACAAGAGGAGAGATTAGAAGGTGCAAGTTTATTAATACTTGCGAATAAACAAGATTTGCCTGGAGCACTGTCTGCATTTGATATTGCAGAAATTTTGGAATTACCTAATATTAAAACCCATCATTGGCAAATATACAAATGTTCAGCAGTTACAGCAGAAAATCTTGTGGAAGGAATAAATTGGATTGTTGATGATATTTCTGCTAGGATATTTTACATAGATTGATATTAAGAAATGTATCAGATTTTAAAATCTATATCACTACTATTACAATTATTTGTAATTTTTTGTATTACACTTATTTCCTATTTGTTAAAAAGCATAAATGTAATATAATTATATTTTATTTAAATTAATAAAGTAGAGTATTGTAATAAACTGTAATATTCATTTTCATAGTCCATATTTGTTTTTAGTTTTTGTCTTTTCCTCTTTTTTCATATTTGCGTCTTTGATTTTTCTTTTTTTAGTAGGTTTTTCCAGTGGAAGTTTTGTGTTTGGAAAATGTTTCATGTAAACAGATTTTAATAATCCTTGATCGACGGTATGCTTTGCACCAGCAAATGCATGTATTAGTTCATTTACCAAAGATTGAGATAACTTCAGTTGGAATTTTTCGATCAGTTCTACAAATTTCCCTGTAACATTAATTTTATTTCAATAGAAGCAACTATTTGCTATGTAAACTAAAAAGCAAAGTATTTTTACTTTCCTATACCTCTTGAGATGGGATCATCAGAAAGTGATAATACAAAGTGACCAAAATTCCTGCGATGTCGTTTCTTCTTTGGTTTCATAGCCTCATAGTTGGCTCTTCTCAAAAATATTGCTTGTACATCTGGACCCTCGACTTTGTAATTACTAAGTATCCCTCCTAACTTAATATCGAGCCATGGTCTATTATTTCGAATTGTTTGAAGCTCCGGTAATATGTTTTTGTTCGCCCAAATATTCGTAAGATCCAGAATACGTAGTGAACTTTCGGGCGATTTTTCGGGCGTAACTGCTTTAACGAGATTAAGCGCACCTTCAGCTTTTATAGGGTTGTTACCTAAGTATAATTCCTCGAGTTCTTTATTCCTCGATAATCCTTTCGCTATGATCTCTATATCTTCATCATAAAATCGATTTCCTGAACGTAGTTGAAATATAATATTGATATTAGACATTAAATTGGTTTCTGAATATCGAGATTCACTGTTCTAATCTAGTAAAGGATTAAGAAATTTCTATATTAAAAGAAAAGTCTTTATGATTTCTACATTACCATTCAAATGTAACTTTTTCAATGGCGAAGAACGCATTAATAATCGACGAAGATATGGAACACATTCTTTCCCTAAAGCGTTCCAAGATAAATCAAGATTGATTAAAATTTCATTGTTATCGAATCCTTTGATCAGTTTCTTCCAAGTTTCCACGGTGTACAAAGAATTCCATGACAATTCTAAATGCTGTATTGTCTGTGAACAGGAGAGCAATCTTTGCAAAGCCTCCGAGCAAGATTCATCGAAATTATTGTCGTTGATTAAAAGAGTTTCGATGGTTTCGTTATTGCACATTGCCTGTGTAATATAGTCCAAACCTTCTTTACGAATATTACAATCCGAGAGATCTAATGTCTTCAGTGTCACATTCTCTGAAATTCCATCGTGAAATTTCGCGGCACCTTTTGGACCAATTTTGCATCCTGATAATACCAACGTGTGTATCATGTTGTTTTTCAGTAGCAATTCATTCAGATGATAACAGGCATCCTCTGATAACCAATTACCCTACGAGACAATTATTTCGGGCAAAAATATTAACATTCTTTTTCCTTTTTCCCAATTTTAATTAATTTTCGTTAAAAACATTTGTCGATCGAAATAATTCTAATAATTAAGAAATTGCTTTTAATGATATTAACGTTATTAACTGATATTTGTTAATCTATGTCAAAGGTTACGGATATTTATCTTACTGTAAGATTGACTGTATGAACGAAAGGATTTTTCATCAAGGCTTTGCAAAGAGGTCGAACGGCGCGGCAATCGATTCCGTAATATTGCAAATTGATTTTCTCAGATAGTAACATATCTTCCAAGGCCTGTATAGGTCTGATGCGAGATGCTTTTACCAAGTCGAAAAATTTCAGCACACCATCATCTGGATAAGACTCGATTTTACGTTCGTGAATAGTCCAGAACTCGGGTACTAAGCCAGGATCGTCAGGAATCGGAAACACCGTGTACAGATTTTGCAATTTCAGTTGGGAATCGCTGATATCTATATCTTTGAGGCAAGGATGGATTGAACTTTCTGCGGACGATTCGGCAGAAACAATGGATTCCCCGCTTTCCGGAGTGATCAGAGTTTCTTCTGACAGACCTCTCTCCCTTTTTATCTACATATTCAACGCCAATATTCCTTATATTTTTTTTGTGTATGAGAATGATCTTTTTTTTTTTGTCGCGTTACGATTACCAAAATGGAATTACACCAACCATTTCTCGTAGTTTCCCTTTTTCCAGTTGGATCTCGGCTGCTTTCTTTTCGATCGTGGTCTCCCGAAATTGTGTCAACAAGTCTACAGAAATGTCTCTCTCTTCTAGTTCTTTCTCTTCCTCTTCTTCTTCCTCCTCCATTTCCTGTTTCTCTTCATCGTCCAGAAATTCCCATTCGTTCCCGTAATAGTCCAAATAATAATTCGATATTCCGGTAACATTTTCGAAATTTATATTTTCCTGAAACGTAAGTTTCTCCTGGCAAATGGAATTCGAAGATGGTAAGAAACATGTAGAATTACTGGAAACGCTTTGAGAGGTTCCATTTCCTTCGTCTTGTTTCAGTTGAACCTTTTAATTCGACTTCTTTTTGGTTTATTTTACTGATAGATTGATAAGAGACTAACTTCAAATTTTGATAACGTGAAGTTATCACGCGCAGACAATAAAATCGAATCCTTTCATTAAACAGATTACTTGTTACGCAAAAGAATTTATCAGTACTAACTAGTAATTTATGGCCTGTAAAATTTCGAAATAAACTAATATTAGTTCAACTGTGCAAGAGGATGCAGATCAGATAAAATGATTCACCACAGTTTTATTTATTTATTTATGTTTTATCTATATTACATTTTTATCCATATTTTATTTATTTATTTATTTACGTCTCATCCGCGACGACATTTATTCTCCTTGATCAGGTGGGATTTCTCGCATCAGGTGTCAGATATTCGCTCGCGGAGCGTTTACGTTAACTGTCTTGAACCGTAAACGGCATTCATAGGTGTTAAAACGCGTCATATTTCTCCCGATGGTATTACAGAGTCGATCTGTAACCTTGATTCTTGCGCTTTCTCAAGGTATCCCATTTACACAGTGACGGCGCTCTTGGACTTGGTGGTTCACACGAGCCTTATTCGACTAAGCAACCAGACTGACTCATTTACTGGGTATTCGTCAAGTGGTTCTTCTGGGCCATTGTATTGTAATTTTGGCAGATCGTTCATTCAGCAGTCACGCGGTTGTATACGCGGCTCGTGTACCGTGGTCAAGATCGCCACGATGGTCACCGATCCTCGTCTCGGCGTCTCACGAAATTGCCTACACGGGGCCCTTTGTTAATCTCAGACGCGCTTTCGATGATAATGAACACTGTATTATCCTCAATGAAACGATCTATTGAAATCCGTGGCCGGTTTGCCAGCAACGAGATCCGGATCCGACGACCATGTTTGTTCTCCGGCGATTAGTTTAGAGTAAGTGCCCGGAATGGCTCAAAAAATGATGCTCGACACGTGGAATATTTTATTCGTAGAAGCGAGGATGTAGAAATGAAACAAGAAGTTTAATATACTGTTTGATAAAACCTTGTATCGTTTTGTCTGTGCTGCATAATACTACTAAAACAAGCGTCTTCAAGTTGGACCTTTGCTTTTCATATAGGAATTTTACAAGTAAGCAAACTGAACGTGTTGATTAATAGAAAGCGTAAACCAACGAGTAAAGTGTATACAGAAAGAAAATATACTAACGAAAGAAATTATAGGTAAAAATAGCAAGGAAAGTTGTAAGGATTCCAAACTTTCTATTTCAATTTTATCCTCGTAGTTCCCGAGCCTGTGTTACGATTATGACTTCCTCGATCAAATTTACTACTTTATGGTTCGTACGAAACCTTCATCTATGCTTAAGAACCATCTAACCATATAATGTATGTCCCATGCAATTAGAAATAAATTCGATCGAACAGAAGAGAAAAACGGTCGAGTCTCTCCCTACTCCCTACGACTATACAAAGCGTAAAGTACACAAAGAAAGCCTTTTCCACGCCTTCAAGGAAACTTTCTTTTCTTCGTTCTTTAATGCGATCAAATGATTCGAAACCAAACACGTTGTTCTGTCCCGTTCTGCCTCTCGTCTTGTTGGTCTGTGGCGGTTGCTCCCGGAAGGCACGTCTACCTACGATTCTGCGTTCCCGGTGATTTGAATGCAACTTGCGCGAACATCGACTCTCACCACGTGAGAGAATTCGTTCGGCCAGTTGCGTTCGGGTATATAGAATAAACCAGTGAAAACCAGGCGGTGTTGTAAGGGTTGTACTTTTTATTGAAACTTGTTCATCATCATCATCATCATCATCATCATCATCATCATCATCACCATCATTATCGTTGTTTGTCATAGTCGCAGTCATCGTCATCGTCGTTGTCGCTACCTTAGACGAAAAAAAAAAAAGAAATGATTGCGGGACCGGAAGGAGCTTAATCTTATTTACACGCACTCATTCACGCTTCCTTCGCGCTTATCTAACACGGGACTGATCACAACGCGTGGATTATCCATTAGCTATCTAGATCAGGGACCAAGGACATTAGTTCTGTTAATCGGAAACAGAGAGAAGAATATCTACTAGATCGTTTTTCCGATCGATCTTACTATAAGCAGAATTTCGATTTAGGGGGAACTATTGTCCGTGATCTCTCAACAATTAATACAAGGCAATAAAATAAAAAATAATATAATATAATATAATATAATATAATATAATATAATATAATATATATATATATTTATATATATATATTTTTTCATCGCTTTTATATATTTTGTATAATAATATAGCTTTCTTTATAAAATAAACTATCTGTTATAAAAATTTCTCCCGTTAGAACTTACGTACGCCTAATACGAATTTATGCGATCTCTTCGTCGATAAAAGTCTAGTAATACGCGCGTTCCGCGCGCCCGTTGTTGATCGTTCGTCGTCATACGTTTGGAACGATACTAAGAGAGAGAGAGAAAAGAAATAAAATTGCACATCTAACAGGGGAAAATAGGAGGGCATAGGTAAGGGAGATCCAAAAGAGGGACAAGAAAGTATCTGGATCTATGTACGTGGGTCTATTTACATCATACATCGCTCGGATCATGCGATCGTTACTGTGCTATGTCGCTTCTCGTCGATCGCAAAAGTTCTCCGCACACCTTACATACAGAAAAAGATACATCGTTTTATTAATTCGCTCAATTGTACATTCATGAATATTATTGATCAAATAATCAATTTTCATTTAATTAAAGCAATACCGTGTTGAAAATTTAGATGAAATTCTAAGAAGACCAATGTTAGGATTGAAAGCAAAATCGGCGGCAGAAGTAAGTTTGAATTAATTAATCGATAAATTTAATTAACAAGCGAGCTTGGATCATGATTCGAAACACCGATTGACTCGTAATTTTTCCAAGAGGGTGTCACGGAGCTGGTTAAATCTTACGCACGATATTCTCTCTCGCACTCTTTCTCTCGTTCGCTCTATGAGTATCACAATAATATCGTCCGATGGAACGTCCGAAGCCTGCGTTGACGCAGATTAATTCGCCTACGTGCTATAGCTCTACGAAACCTACGGTGGCTGCTCGCCGTCACTTGGCTATGTTCTTGATTTCGGATCGCGTGTGAATGCCTACGATTGTAACGCGTATACACGTCGATAATTACACCTTAAGGCTGGCCATAGGGACGACGGCGTTCAGAGGTGATACAGGCTTAGCAAAATTAATAAGTACGGGCTATGTACATATGTACAACGATAAAACAACTCGGCGTTGCTGATATATAATTGTAGACTGTCGATTATTGTCGTGGAATAGCGAGGGGTTCATTGGAGGAAGATAGAGAACGATGCTTCTTTCGCAATAAATCTTTAAAGTTCTGTTAAAAAATCATCTCTTATGTATAATCAGCAGAATCTTATTAAAAAGGAAATACAATCTCTTTCTCTAGCCTCCTACGTCGTTTTGTATTTCCCAGGAAGAAAAAATAATCTATAACGTAACATGTTTCTCGAAATCCTGATTTTAAAATACAATACACAATTTTTCACAATTTCATTTCCTAAAAGTGATTAATGATTCATGCTTTTAATAGGAGGCAACAATCATGCGATTCATTCTTAAGTCTGTTCGTTAAAATTACCCCCATTACAGTTCGATAATCATTTTTCACTTCGTTTTTTCATACAACGTCCTTTACAACCGCTTTTTTCATCTTTGTTTCTGTCATCTAATGATAGAAGATCTTTCCTTAGAAGTGGATATCTTCGAACATTTGCGACTCTATCATATTACACGTGAACCGTGAGTACTTGATGGGGTGCTGAAGTCTGGCTGGTGCCCGGTTGCTGATGAGAGGAATACGTCGGCTCCTGCAGTCTGGGTTTGCTGTATGGTTTATGGGGTCCTTCCTCGTACGTGAAACTGGCAGTATTATTTCTAGCTTCTGCGCTGGGAGGTTTATAAAGCGGTGGCAAGCGATGTCTACTGTCCTCAGAGACCATCTCCAAGCTTTCCTCTGTTGTACCCAAAGCACCCAGCGAAGTTCCAGACAGAGGTCTCACTACAGAGACTCTTGGTTCTCCTTGGTCCTGGTCTTTCAAGGGATTTGCGTATCTTCTCAGGTTTTCTTCGTTCTGAAGATTGTTCGACTTCTCATCCAAATCGCTACGATGCCGATGCAACGAAGTCTCGCTGCTAGTTGTTGCAGTTAAACTCGATCTCTGTCTGACCATTCTAAGATACCACAATCCACCAAATAGTGCCAGGACCAGAACAGTCGCCAGGGCTCCGCCAAGAACGGCCACGTAGCTTCCGGCGCTGCTGGAGTTCGCGGAACTCGGTTCACTGAGCAAGGCCGTCTCCACTTTGACCTCCAGAACAGAGGCCAGAGCGAGAGGCCTGCCCAGAGGTCTGCTGAGAGCTTCGCCTAGATCTCTAGCCGCATCTGAGGCTGCCTCAGAAAAGATAGTCACTTCCACTGTATCGTTATCTCCAGGTTTAAGATCACACAAAAGAACAATGGATTGTGGCCTTCTTGGGTCAGCCAGGAGCTTTCTCAGTCGTCTACAGAGGATCTCAACGGACGTTCCAGCAGCAAGAGTATCTCTTCTAAGCAAAATAGTGAGTCTAGAGCAGGTTGGACCTGGCGTAGCCTGTCCAGGCCAACAGGAAGGCGGCGCGGGCAGAGCAGGTGGTCCTACTCGTCTTCCGGTTTCCACGGGACGACATTCACCCCAGGCTGGGCACGATGGAGCCAGACAACTCTCGCTTGGACTAGGTACACAAACCTCGTGAGCTAGACACGATGTACCATTCAGACAGTTTCCAGGACCACACCAGATATTGCTGCACTGATTCTTCCCGTTTCTACACTCGCAGACGTTGCAGTCGTCGTCCCAACTGGCTACGGGACATCCTAGACCGCCCGCGGTACGGATTTCGCAGCGAACTCCTGTCCTTCCTGGCGAACAGATGCAGGAATAGCTCGCTATACCGTCTACGCACGTCGATCCGCCTGTGCAGGGATCGCTAGCGCATTCGTTCACGTTTATTCGACAGTCCGGACCAGTGAAACCTGGCGCGCATTCGCACCTAAACCAGTTGATTCCATCTACGCATTTGCCACCGTTTAAGCATGGCAAAGGTTGACAGTCGTCCACGTCTCGACGACAATTTGGTCCTTCGAAACCTTCGCGACAAACGCATCTGTAGTTGCCATCGGCGGTGTTCACGCAGGTCGCTCCGTTCTCGCAGGGATTACTCGCGCACGCAGGTGATGCTATGTGACAGGCAGCACCTTCCCATCCTGGAGGACAATGACAAGTGAATCCGTCGCCGCGATCTTGACAGGTTCCACCGTGGCGGCAAGTACCTGGTTCGCAGTGGCCGGCACGTAGGGTGCATGTTTTCCCTTTCCAACCACCTCTGCAGATGCAGGTGAAGTCCGCGACTCCGTCCACGCAAGTGCCATTGTTCCGACAGGGAGCTGTCATGCACTCGTCCACGTCTGGAAGACAATCGTGTTGGATTTTAGTTGGTAAATCGCTTATTTCTTTAATATTTTTTAATAAATTTTCAGTGACATAAATATGAGGTCGAATATTTGGAAAATTCATAGAATCGTACATAGAATACATAGATACAAATACAAATACAAATAGATAAAAATACATAGAATCGTAAAGATCGACAATTAATCGACACGAATATTAATAATTGTAATCATTAAACTATGAATGCCTATATAAATTTACATTTTCATAGACCGATAACGAATATATGTTATGTATAGTTTTTAATTTGTATATATATAATTCATTTTTGATATTTTATACATTGAACTCTTATCGATTCTCGATCATTTTTTCATATTTACATTTGTACTTTATTATAATAATATAAAGACATTGTAACTTCGAACGAAGCCAAAAGAATTGAACGTAATCACTGACCTTGATCACACAGATCACCAGTCCATCCCTCCCTACAGATGCACTGGAACGAGTTAACCAGATCGACGCATGTTCCACCATTCAAGCAAGGACTTCCTCTGCAGTCGTTGATATTCTCGTGGCAATGCATCCCGGTGTAACCAGCATCGCAAATACACCTTCCGCCAGTACATTTGCCTCTGCCTCCACAAGGCGTACCTTCGCTACCACAGCCAGATTCTTCATCCATAACGCCAAATTGTGGATTGTGAGCTGCTGGCTCGGAGCAGTTTTTCCCCTGCCATTGTTCGGGACAGTGACAGTAGTAATCCGTTTGCGTGTTGAAGCAGGGTGCGGAATTTCTGCATGGATTCGGACTGCAGTGATCTCTGTCGATCTCGCATTGGAATCCGGTGAAACCGACTGGGCAAACGCACTCGTAAGAGTTCACCAGGTCTCTACATTCTCCGCCGTTTTGACAGGGTTTCGAGGCACACTCATCGATATCCACGTCGCAATCTTTGCCCGAATATCCTGCGGTGCAGCTGCAATGGTAGTCGTCGACCAGGTCGATGCATAGTGCCCCGTGTTGACATTGGCCGATGCAGTCGTTGATGTTCTTCGTGCAGTTCTTCCCTGTGAAACCACTCCTGCAGCGACATCTGAGATCAGACCAATAGGATTGAGTTAATGATCGAGAAAAATTAGTAATAAACTATAAATGTTAGTATTTTTCTTTCAAAGTTTACTGTTGGAGAGGAGAGTTATTTATGTGAATATTTGCAGAGGATTACACTATTGTGTTGGCTTGTACAGTTGTACTAATATTATTGGTGAAATTTTGCAAGTTAAATACATTTTGTCGCGTAACAGCAACAAGTTTAGTAATAAGACAAATGAACTTTTACGATAAGTTTTACAATTCATAGGGTTTCCTTAGGCGATCAATAATATTGTCCATGTTTCGAACTTCGCAAGGAAAATATAGTTTGTCAATAAATATGGACAATACATGTTGATTTTTTTAGTTGAGAAGTTTGAAATATTAAGAGCAACTATAAGTTGTTTGATTAATCTATCTGACGTAAAATTGTGAAAGTTCGGAAGAAATGAAATTAGTCTAACTTTCGAGCATAAAATGTGAAAACTTCGATATTGCCCTGATATTAGATCAGGTATCTAATTCATGCGTTATTAAGTTTGTAACAATTCTAAAATTATCTGTACTAGAAACAGAACTTACGTCAACGTTCCAAGTTCTATATAAGAATCAAACAAAGTACAATAAAAATCATACTCACTTGTAGTCACCAGCAAGGTTCACGCAAGTCAGCGAATTTTTGCACGGAGACTCCTTCAGAGCACATTCGTCCACGTCGAACTGACAAAGAATACCTTGCCAGGCTGTTGGACAGTTGCACACAAATTCGTTCTTTCCATCGACGCAAGTGCCTCCATTTTGGCAAGGTTGAGACGCACATTCGTCGATATCCGTGCCGCAGTAAGGCCCGGAGAATCCAGGAGCACATTCACAGTGAGCGCTCTCCCCAAGTTCTCTGCAGGTCGCTCCATTGGCACAAGGATTGGAGGCGCACGGATTGTCGACTTTTTCGCAGGTTGGTCCTGAGAATCCTTCGGGACAGGTGCACTTGTACTGATCCGGCGCCGTATTTTCACACGTCCCACCGTTTTGACAGGGTTCGTGCGTGCCGCAATAATTGAGATCTTGGTCGCAGAGAATACCACCCCAGTTCGTGTCGCAGATACACTGCCAGCTGGAACCGTTGCAGTATCCGTGCTTGCAACCTGGATACGGGGTGCATTGGTCACAGAGTTCACCGCGCCATCCGTGTCGGCACTTGCACTCGCCGCTCACGTTGCAGTGGCCGTGCACGGGGTGGCAACCCTCCTTGCAGACGGCTGAAAAATAGTTTGAGCGATGGTTAGTTCGATATATTATTTAGTTTCCTTTTTATTACTATCAGAGTACGAATGTGTATGGAAATTTGTATTTTTGCGAGTATGACTAACAGAATGGAAATCTAGATAAATATTTGTCTCCTCTCTGAATATTATAACGAGTGGTTTATTTTGGACGTGCATCTTTGCATCCTTGCATTTCTTATAGATGCATAAAAATTCACAGGTTTAATTATCATAGCGGGTGGTGTACATGGTGGTTTCTGTAGCTTAGTCGCTTCTAGTGTGTAGATACCGTCGCAGATCAAAAATGATCTCACTAAATATCGTAGCCTGCTGATACAGCGAATAGTTGACTGTTCAAATATTTTAACCATCTTTGTGCAATATATATCTCGTAGTTTCTATATACATTTTCAGATTCGTTTCAATTCTTGCCAATATAATCACGATAGTTATGTTTCATTATTTCTAAGAAGATTTCGCAATGTTTCACATATCACACATAATGGCACCATGACTATACCAACTCTAATCTACCTCCACTTGTGTGCTGTTTAAAAATCCAACATTCCAGCTTCCCCAATTCCTTTATCAAGCTACTTACAATAAAAAACCATGTATCTCCTTATTACAATCCACGAATATAGTATCGCGAAGCTATTTTATTTCCATCCATCCGTTTCCCCGGTTCTTTCGAGCGTCGCATACCGGGATTTCAATAACGTAGAAAAAGAAGAGCCACCGGCAGCCATAATTCAAGGGACTTTCCAAAAGAATAATCTCGTCGTGACGAACAATAACCGGCGCTCCATAACGCGGTACAAAAGGTGTCCGTGAATGAAAGTTAAAACACAAACGATTAATCCGCCCACGGTCACGAACGCATAAGTGTCGGATTATTTTCCGCGGTCGCGTTCACCCGCCGGATTATACGCTCACCGACGTTTCATATATCTCCTCTGGGAATCATCGGCGTGTCCTTCCATCTGATGAAAAGATGGAAGGAGAGAAAAGAGACGAAAGAGTGGAGGAAGAGGACAGATGGCGGGATATAACAGGTACGAATTCTCCTTCTTACAGGTGGTAAGAATGACGAAATCCAATTTCATCCACGGTCGAACAGACGTACACCGTATCCGTGGAAACGACAGTTCCGTCGTTCGGACGCTGACGGTGAAACGGAGACGGGAGAAAATGAAACGTGACAGAGATCCGTGGCCGGAGCCGGAGCAACTCAATTAGCCGGGGGGACAGAAAGACGGATGAGAAGTGACAGAGAGAAGGATTATCCTTCTGACCGTGAAACGAAAACTCACGCCGTGGCGACACACGCGTGTGCACACACGTATCCGCACGACTTTTAGCCGACTCTTGCTGACTCTTTACCGTTAACCGTGGCCCCTCGAACCGGAGGAGGAATCGCATGTTACACCGACTCTCCACTACGCTATATATATTCTATGAAGAAATAGCTGAGTGATAATCGCTTCGATGTCGTTTCGATGAATTTGATTCGCCTTTACCAACGATTTTCGAACGGGATGACGAATAGCTATAAAGTAGACAGATAGCATTTAATATATGGAATCCTATATAAATAGTAATTCCAATCACTATTGTTATTAATAGAGATTACTACTAGAGATAATTATTTTATCCGAAGAATTGATAGAGCCGTGAGAGTAGATATCTCAAATTAATTATCATCTATAATAACATACATTGACGATGATATTTCAGAGTTTATTTATTTTTCACGCAGCAACTGCTACTTAAACGCTTCGTACGCGATTGGCAAACCCTCTGTCAACCGGTGTCTGCTTAAATCTAGGACATCTTACGCTTACACGCGGCTAACAGCTATTTTTCAACCTTAACCACAGGGTACACCAATCACGACGTGCAGCTGCATATTTTAACCTGTTCAAGATAGGTATACGTATGCATACATTCGCACGTACGGAAGAACGTATATAAACGAAGGACTCACACTGGCTCGCAGAATCTTTAATGATTAATGGCCGAGCTTTCTCGTTCTCGCGCGGACAACGAACGTTTACGTATATTTATGCGACTGCAGCGTGACGTTCGTGGCCCGTCGGATCCACGTAATGATCCATCCGGCCGTTTTCTTGCATCCACTGAGCGCCGATCGATTCCGTGCTATCCGGCTTCCAATTGTTGCGTGGAAGATGGGAACGCCAAGATTTCCCTCGCGGGCAACTCGCGCCTGGGCAATTACGGCGCAGAGATCAAGGGAAGAAGCGAGTGTGCTCGATCTACGGTGGTTAGATGAACTCACCGTGGAGCCCTCTTTTTCTTCATCAGCGACGCAACAGGTGCGCGAGGGTTGAAAGAGAAAGAGGATCGCGCTCTCGTGACCGACGATTCGCGCTTCGTTTAGGCAAGTCGATTACTGGGGATATGCCTGGGAGTTCGATCGACTGCAACACGGTATAGTGCGCTAATTGCGCTCGTCTTCCCGTGAAATCGAGCAAATCGAGTAAATCTACCGTGATGAATGCGCCACGACTTCGTCTGGTTTGTTTCGGTTCGAATGTTTTTCGTGGATCAGTTTTATGGAAGAATACATGGCTAGTTAGGGTAACTTTGATTAGCGGAAGTTTTCTAACGTTTGTGATGATTCTTCATACTTCAGTTAATAGTAATAGTTTAGTAGAGATTCTACATGTATGTAAATCCCTAAATTTTTTGTTTGGAGATTTAGACGATATTTGATCATTACGAGTAATGTAAAGATTTAGTCCTATGAGTTTAGATGAGTTTTTTTTATAAGAAGGAAGTTGCATAATTCGTATAAATGACGAAAAAACAGTGGTAAAACACGTTCACTAGCAGTCACAGAATGCGGGACCAACGTGCGAGATGAATCAGTGTCACATATCGCACCTTAACTTCAAAACTGACACGATCCAAAGGTATTAGTTCTTCAACAGCTGCAAACATATTTATCATTCTCAATTTGTACAGAACCTTCTTGTAGCGAGTTTTCATTTTCAATTGATATAGATTTTTCTGGTGAGTTTTTTGAATTGTGTTTCTCTTTTGCCGTATCAAGTTGTAACGATTTCGTGACAATTAAACTAAATAAAATCTAACAAAGATGCTTGTGTATAATATATCGTACAAAAAGTAACAAACTGCACGTGCTTTACTGTTGCAACAACGCGTATCATATTGCGTAAAATGCTTAAAATTTGCGCACGGTCTGTAATGGTCGGATTTCTTGGATAAAGAGCGACAGGAAACATGTTAATTGAACGCGAGTCGTAAAATTTTGACGAATTTGGCAAGTTGGTCGTGCGAAAAGCAATTAACAGAGCTTTCACCGTGGCTATCTCGTCGAAGTACACCGTTTCGCATGTAGGATCCTCGACATTAACAACGCTTCGCGTACAGTACCGTTCTCTCGTTGTTCAGGCTCTATAAATCTACCCGGGAACGTCTACAGTTACACGTCTGTGGAATTTTTTGCTAATCCGCCGGCAGTAGGCGAATTAACCCGCGCAATTCATCTTCGTACACCGTGGTTTCTTTATTTTTGTATTCCCCCGATCTGGTGAACAGAACAGATGCGCGAAGAATCGGATTACAGGTGAAGGTTCACGACTTTCACGCACAACCGCTTCAACCGTTTTACCTTTGCCACCAACGACCGATTATCTCTCCATAAAACGATCAACATTTAGCTTATCTTGCGCTATTAGCCGCGATACTGTACAATTCATCATCCGTCAAATAACACAAAAACTGTGCATAAAAGCGCACTCTCATATGTACATCTCACCCACCAGCCACACTTACTGTAAATTTACATATCGGTTAATTTTCCTATAAATTAAACTTTCTACGCAGAACATCATCTGTTTCAACTAAACTTTCCAATTCCTAACGACGGAGTAGATGACGTAATAAATAATATCGATACTCTTCGACTTGATTAAACTTTGTGTCTCAAAGCAATTAACGAAGTCAAGAGTTCGTGTTTAACGCAGCATTTAATTTCACGGCGATTCTGCGTTATATTAAACGCGGTATTCCTTCCAACGCTTCCTTCTAACGCTTCTGATCCTCGTAAAAGAGCAGTATGGAAGGATTTTATGATCGTGGTGAAAAGGGGTCAAATGCAAACGAACGTTCGCGCTACGAGCCTAGAAATACGCTGTACTCTCGACAAGGAACGGTGTGTTGCATGATGCGGTCGGTGCATAGAGCTCGTGTGAAGACGATGCACGAGTGAAATTCTCGTATTGACCTTTCACAGCGCGACAAAAATGCCGGAGCCAGTTCTCTACCTCTCCATCTCTCTCTTTCCTCTCATCTCTCGTAAACGACCGACCGGCTCGTCGTCTCACGAGTACACGATTTCCACCGATAGTCCCTAATTGGGATCGTTTGTCCTTTCCTTTTTCCCTTACGTTCGACGAAAGTGGAACGTGTCTAATTGTGATACCGATAATATGATCCTCCTGCATCGTTAAACCGTCGCCGCAATAATTCCGTGTCAAGGGGATGCGACCCGGTTCGTTCCACCGCAAAGATAACGGAATTTCTCTTTTTATAGACTGCTATTATTTTTGATAGACTCGATATAGATTACTGTTACGTTTATTACATATCTATCGTGAACTTGTTTACGAATTTAGCAATTTGCTTCACGGAATATTTGTCTTTTTTTATAGATTATTTTTCATTTTCATAAACTCGCTGTAGATTATTATTATTTTTATCGTGGATCATTGCGTGGAATTTTTTTAATGAATTTCACGATCAGTATTTAAAATATTTATGCTTCTTATGGAACCGGAGTCTAGGTGACTCCTTTAATCTTCTTTCTTAGCGATTTTAATGAACGTTTTCTGTTTTTAGAAGCCTGTAGCTACAGAAGTACGTTTGTAAGTTAAACTAGTTGGAAAAATTGTATCACAGCTGTAAAAAAATGTGTTTGATTGCGTGAGTGGTTTGCCTCGCACTGTAAAGTTTTAAGGAGGCCGAGAAGATCGAAGTGTCTCTTCATAAATTATTGTAATTACATTTTTTATAGATTCGAGTTCTATCGCTTTCGATACGTCGTAAAATTCTGTCTCCTCGCAAAGCCCAGCATACGTATTCTTACATCAATTCTTATGTTAACTTGGAAATTTCTGTCATGGCTATGGAAAGTCGTGTTTAATCATGTGAATCTTTTACTGTGCACTTTGAAGCTAACGAAGTCGAATGACCATAATCTCATCGATAAAAGGAGCATTAAAACAGACGTTAAGCAAACGAGAAGATCTTAAAGTTCACAGTGTCAAGGGAAACCGGCTGCGTCTTCGAGGCAGCCACTGTTTTCTGTTAAAGTTGAACGAACAATTTAAGAGATTCTTTGAATTCGACGAGTGTCTTGTCACAGTTCCTATTGCCCTCGAGCACCGCAAGTCCGAACAGTTCGGTTTCACACGATATCACAGCGGTTGCTAATTACTATACCGCAGAAAAGTCTAATAGTGCTTCGTCCTACTTTCTCTGGCTCGTTTTCAACTGTTCCAGCACATTTAAGCCTTTCGAAAAATCCTGCGAGCCTTTTGTTATCTATGTTGGATAGATAGTCGGTCTTAATGGATATATAATTAACGAACGATTATACTTGGCATTTGCATATGAAACGAAAGATAAAAAATGGAAGATATATGACGATTCTTGAACGACGCTTAGATAAACATCGTTAATGATATATTCATGCAACAAGGAATAAATAGACTTATTAAAATTCTTTATCGAAGGACAATTGGAAATTAAAAAAAGCCTTTATAAACAGTTACTATTAGAGTTACTCTCATTTTTTACATTCTGAATACATAAAAATACTATTTTCCTGCGATCTATTTCTCTATGATCGGAAATTTTTTCACTATTATGAAGATCACAGCTGTACGCTGTTTCACACGTTTTTCTAAGAACTTAAAACTCGCAATATTGTCGTAAACAGATCGATTCGTATTAGAACAATTATACAATAACAAAATATAGAAATAATACGGAGATATACAAAAGACTTGAAATAACGCGAGCAAAGTAAAATGAGATAAAATATAAAGTAAAAAATGTAATCTCTAATTATAAATTATATATTCTTACAAAAGATTAAATAGTTTCTACATTTTTAACTTTACAAATATGAAACACGTATTTCCAATTATTAAGCGACACACAAGAAATTAATTTCTAATCATAAATCACGTATTTTTACAGAGAATGAATAAAGATTAAACAATCTGAACGTTTTTAACTTTACGAATATCAAACACGCTTTCTAAGTATCAAGTGACACACAAAGTTCAATTTTTATCATTTCGTTCTCCTATAATACGAAATATGAATCTCTTTCAGCGACCATTAGGGGACCATACTTTCTTGAACAATGTTACGAGATTCGAGGATGATTTAAGCGTTTACATAGCTGGTGCCTTTCGAAAACGATGTTCTCGAAGGGGGGATACAACGTACCACAACTCGGATAAACACACGGGGAGGCGGAAGTAACGATTAAGCAGCGAAGAAAGAGCTGGCGTATTAGCCCGGGCAGCATTGTGCTAGGGGATCTGGCGTGATGCTGCTCTCTACCTTTATACGATCGTACGACATGCGTCTAACGTCCGCCCATTAAGGCACGCTTCGAGATAATTCGTGTGTTTCGCTGTGCCGCGTGTTTGCATCTTTGCCTATCAGACACTCGCGAGACTCGCGCTTTTCGTCTCGATAAAAGCTCCACGTGGAACGAGCTTCTTGCATCTAACAGCTCGATGCTTATCTTTTTAGTCATTGAACTCTAGCGAAAATCTCTCCACATTTTCCAAACTTTTATTCAATCTCTTATCAGTTTTGAATCTTTCCTTTTTCTCCAAGTTCGAAATGGAGATAATTTCTCTATCGTCGAAAGTAGGAAATATAGAGAGGTAAGATTGATTCATATCTGCATGAAATCTACTTTTCGAAACTTTTTTCATTTTTTTGCTAGAATACTCGATTAGAATAATCTTAACTCTGGAAATCAAATGATTATCCCTGGTGGAATTATAGTTACAAGGTAGGTCTTACTTCTGGATGATTTACGTAGCATATCTTTGGTATATTTTTTGCAATATCTCGGAGGTTACAACAACAATGAAATATCTAGTGGAGAGCCTTTTATTATAACGTAATATCGATCCTCTTGATTAGTGGCTAATATGAACATTTAAATTCTATTAACAACTCCACCTTAGCAAAAATCCTATTAATAAATAATTGACAAATGACTATTTATTACTTGTAATAGACTTATAAGTAGGCCACTTCGATAAATGAACGCCAAACAAGGAAAAATAAATTATTCTGAAAACGATCGAAAACAGATCGGAGCGCGCTGTAATTAAACGGCCTTTTCCATCACCGTTAAAACAATGTACCTTCGTAACCTCAGTCATTAAATTACCGAACGATTTTCAATTACCGGAAGCATTAAAACCAGACAAAGGAGGAGAACGTGTTGATCGGAGTCGAGCGGAACGACACACGATCGAGGGGATGGAGGAGACGAAAAAGTAGATTACTATTTTATAAAAATCAGAGCCATAGCAAAAAGCTGGCATGAAACGACGGAGCAACACGCTTTTGTCGTCGCTAAGATCTCGTTACGTATGCAACGAAGCGTCGCGCAAGGTCTTTGCCAGGATATTGGCGGCTAAACGATTCCACCAGCCTTTTTTTGTTCGCCACGTCTGGCTGAGGGAATAATTAATCGATCCTCGAAGCGTGAAACCTCGCGTCTCGAGTAGTCGCGCCTCGCGCTCTGCTCCACTCGCTTTTCTCACGGACGGCTGCCGCTACAACCAAAAAAAACCGCGGTTATATTAGGCACCTAATGATTCGAGAACCAATTAAATTATTTTCCATTTGTTCGAAATTCTAAAGGAAATTTTAATCGAGTATTTTACAAGTTATTTTTCATTCTTTCCCTCTAACGGTATAATAAAATTAGGAAGAATTTAAAATGAGCGATTTAGGAATTAATTATTTCTTCGTCGACAAAATTTCTTCCATTTTTAGTAACAGAAATTAGATACATAGGTGGAATTTTTTAGGAGACATGAATACTATAATTATGGAAATATACAGGGGACGTGTAATATTGAAAAGTATGTGGACCGTCCAAAGTAAAATATTCGTTATGAAATTTATAATTTTTATATGTATTTTGAAATTGTTTATCTGCGTTCATAAAGATATGATTTTACATGAAAATCCAATTTAATGGCAACATTTAAGATGTGAAATTTCCGATGTATTATATTTGCTTGAGTCTCTCTTAGGTTAACCGTGAAACGGTTAAGGTCGATCAACTTGGTCGGCTAATCAAAACTTCTCTAAAGCAAATACAGTTAAAGCGAATCACCATAAATCGATAAATTCGAATTCTGAGCGGAGAAATATACATAAATTCTTCTTTTCCTTGGCTTTTCACGATGAAAACGTGCGTTCGATTAGCAAAGACGATGGGATAAAATAGTGGCGGCTTTAGATCCTAATTCACGATAATAATTATTCCTAACGGGTAAGATGGTATATACGTATGAACGATTCTTTAAGTCGAATACAACCGTTTAATCGGAGATACCGATGCGACTCGCAGCTAAGTAACTTTTCCGTGCTTCCTCGAGGTACATTTGATTAATTAGACACGTAGCTTCGCCGCCTCTTTGCAATAAATATAACCGAGAAACTGACCGTTTCTGTGTACGGTGTATTCGGAACCGAAAAACAATTACGCTTCTCTCTAGCTATAAATGCCTATCCAGCAATCCATGGAACCGATCGTATGTATGTTTCCCAGCGTGCTTGTCAAGCCGTGTCAAACCGCGAAGGGGAAAGCGAAAATCTTCCGGACATTCGCTCTCTGCATAAAATAATCGTATATGGATATTTATGTACGTGCATCTTGAAATGTCTACTCTAAAACAGCTACGAACGCTAATGTCGAAGTGAATTAACGTCAGTCCCACTTTTTTAAATACTGCTAAAATAATACTAAAATTTGAAATCAGGAAGAAGAAGCTAATATTAGCAGAGTATTCAGAATTAAATTTCTAAGAATCTAAAGTGTGAATTCTTCGTCCTAAATACAAAGCGGATATACTAGTTCCAGGTGTTCAAAATTTTCATAGTGGTCATTCAAAATGTGATAACAAAGGGCTGATATATAGTAGATATTGATAAAGCCATTAGAATTAAATTTATGCGAGTTTAAAATGTTACGAATAATATTCCTAGCTGCAAACGCAAAGTGATATGATATTAGCTTCCTTTTCTCAAATTTCGATATTTCGATCTTTCGAAATTTGGAAAAGAAGGAACTAAGCAATTGTTAGACATGAATATTGCACTGTTCAATGGACATGACAATTGTCTCAACGTTAAGTTTGAGATACTTTCTTTTAGAAGCAACGATAAGCTTTTTTTTAATGCAATCAGACTCGCAATGTTAATACGTTGAAATGAAATGTGAGAATTGACTCACCTATTTCACAATCGGCGCCTTTCCAACCCTGTATGCACGCCTTATCGCCATTCTCGTCGCAGGTGTAATGGCCGAATATGTCGTTCCTCGGCCTGCAGAACTTCGTGCAGGTCGCGTTGTAATAATGGTCCGCGCACTGGACCCGAACGCGATAAGCTAGATGAGCGTTTCTTCCTTCATGATTGAGAGTGTGCCACGTGGGTCCTGGCAGGACAATGCCGCTGAAACTCGCTTCCTCGATCACGCCTGTGCTCGCCTCGTCTCTCGCTTGCAGGATCAGCGTGAATTGCCTCTGTGAGCCAAGAAAAAAATTCGATAACGAGGCTGGGAATCTTCTAACTAAGGATTTTAGGAATTCTGGGAAATTTCCCAGAGCTCTTGGAAATTAGCAATTATGAGTTAAAAGTAATCCTTTATTTATATTTCCCGTTTTACTTTGTTCTGCTATACTTTACTATTTTACTATACGAATAAATAATTCTCAAAAACATAAATTGTAAATTAAAATTAATTCTCCTTTCATATCTTTTAGTTTATTCTATACCCGGTTTTTACTTTCTTTTACGTTATAGCCTTGTACCTTATATTATTCATATTTTACACTGCATTTTACGTTATGTTACTTTATACGTATTTTGTAACCAGTATATGCTGAATAGTCGTGTTCCGGCAAACGCGAATCGAATACGGAAAGATGACGTCACGCTTGTCTAGGGCTGCTTCGAAAGAGGAAGAGAGGTGGTTTGATGAAGCCAGCAATTAACCCTTGGTCAGCTTGAATAATTCCTTAGCCAGTGTGGCCTCTAAGTGGAACCTTCCGAGATGCACTTTTGCAAATTTAACACAGGGCTTCCTGACCCTCGGTAACCTCCCGTATTACGCCACAATAGGATTATCAATTTTTTACTTCCGTTTCCCATCTCCAGATACTTTATAAATTTAATTCCGCTATTTTCATCGTATCTTCGGGCATACGATCATCGATCACGGATAAATCATTCCTAAATCACCCAGTTTACGATTCATACGTGTCCGATCAATCTACACATATATACATACGTTCGTACGTTCCATCAATATCTTTTGATTGGCGTCGAGCCGAACTCGAATGTTGAACGTCTACGAAAGATTAAACGCAACATTCAATCATCCCTCCACCATACCGAGACACCTTGAGAGCTCATCGATAATCTAGTAAAAAAGTAGCCGAGCTACCCGAGGAGGAGGACGCGACGTCCGACCACCGGGGATGCAACACAACCAGCAGGGATTAAAACAAATGTTCCATCAAAAGGTGGCCACCGTGTCTCCGATAATTACCGATCGTCGTTGTAATCAGAGCACCGGCGTATTTTTCACCCGTGACACCTGTGTTCAATGTGTCGCCACAAATCAGAATAATTACAGCCACAGAGAGAGTTTGCGTGCGTTCGTTGGTCTACCGATTCTTTGACCAACGTTGCTTCTCCTCCAACGGCCGTACCTGATTGGTACCACCAATCAAGGCCCGTGAGTGACGGTCGGCTAATGCAATAAATAAATTCCAATCGCGCTGTCGCGGAAGACAGCGGCTATCTGTTCGTCCGGAGGCTGCTGAAGCGGAGACAGAAACGGCAGCAGCAGCAGCAAACGCGACCAGCAACGGATCCCAAAGGGGTGTCCAGGGGTCTGGGTTGTACGATAGAAAGCTGGAAGCGTTCCCGATGGAACCGGTCTCGTGGAGGAGAAAAAAAAAAAATAAATAAAAAAGGATCAGCGCATCGGCGATCTCGCGTGTGCTCGCTCGTGTGTGCGCGCGGTTTAATGAACTCGGTTGGATCCTCGCTGGTAGACAATGAGAGAAAGGACGAGTCCAAGCTCTGTAGCTCTTCGTTCGACTTTTTAATTAGAACCGCAGGTGTTTCGCGTGATCACTCAGACCACGGGGGTGGCTGAGTCGATGGAACCGGTGGAAAGTGAAAAATAAGCTGCGAGTTGCCGTTCCGCCGCATTGAGACCCGAGGATAACAAACGACGCCGAATAATAGATATCTTCCGTGCTTTTCAACGATCCACTCTTTTTCTTTCTCTTATTTCTCTTCTGGAGCCTACTTTTCGATTAGCGAGCCAGTGGTACGCCACGCGGGGTTCCACGCTAGAAAGAAGCGTTCCGTGTCACGATACATGTGGGAACCGTGTTGTTTCCCCTCGTTGATCGATTTCCTTTTCTGTCCAGGACCTATTCAATATGACCGGCTAACCGCTCGATCGTGACTGAACTGTCGATCGACAAATTAGCGAAAACATTCTCCCCCGCTGGCAACCCAAATACTTAGATAACGCGGCTAATGTCGCGCGCCTTTCTTGCGGACAAATCGCTTCCTAAAGCGGCGCGACACTTCCACCGTTGGAAACTCCACGTTTTTGCTCAACTTTGACCGATTTGGCAGCGAACGATCGTGGAACCTGTTCGACGGTGATTCCCAGTGATTTTCAGTCACCCACGAGAGACAAACCTTTGAAACGAATTCCGGTTGCTGGTTTTTTTTTCTTTCTCTCGATACAGTTAGGATTGTGTGAAAGTGTGTCTTTAAAAGTTATTAGCCGATTTTTTTGAATTTCTTAAAGACATTGAAATTAATAAACGTTGGTTGCTGTGTAATAATATATATCGTTTCATGGGTAAAGTGAAGATTATTTCTTTTTATGGCTGAAGTAAAGCTAGACAGACTAATTGCTTGTATTCGTTTCGACTAACAGCGATACGCGATAAAAAGTATATAATATTTATAAAGAATATATTAAATTAATAAAAATATTAAAGTACGAGTAAAAGTACGATATTGTCTGTATGATGCGAAACTACCATATTTTCTCCCACTAACCGTTGAAAGTCGCGAATTTCAAAGAATATTTGATACAGTTCAAAGTGCGAGTTATTCTTTGAGTTTAATTCAAATTAGCCAAGTTATCGAGTCCAAGCAGCTTGAAATTATTTTACAAGTATGAACCTGTTGTTTCTTGACTTAAAATTTCCATTTATCCTTCTCATTAAATCAAATCATTCCACGTCAAGTTGTTTGAATTCAAATAACTCGGCTATATAAGAGAACCCGACTGCCAGAAAACAGTAACTGTTATTCTAAAATTAGTAGCTGCTTACGATTACTCTAAAAGCTTCTTTGACAGGAAGGGTACAACGGAAGGAGCGCTAAAAGCAAAAAGACAAAAGGGTAGAATGATGGAGTAGCTAAACGATGCTGTGTGATATAATCCGAAAAACGGCCTTGAGCAGCCGATCCATCTTGCTCGAAGAATAACTCGAATCTGTTCAGCTGTCATTTTCTATTTACCATCGATCGGATCGTTCTCCTTTAAGGTTTCGAAATTCATCGTTCCATTCGTTCCCTCTTCCATCAGCTGTCCCGTTGAAGAAAGGAAAAAAGAGAGAGAGAGAGAGAGAGAGAGAGAGAGAAAGAAAGAAGAGAAACGTTTCGATCCGTACGCCACGAAAATGTCAGAATAATAGAAATTTTATCTGATCGTAATCCACGCGCTGACTCATATCGATTAAGACGGCTGGACAATGAAGAAACGTCGGACGGTTCGCGAGCTGCAAAGGCACAAAGAACCGGCTGGATGCCGCGACGTGTGGAAGTGAACGCGACGGACGAACGAATTAGAATATATGTACGAGGTGCGAGAGAAAAAAAGGCGAGCATGAAAGTCGCGGGCGTGGGAACGACGGGCCCCAAGCGAGCCACCAATTAACACCAATTAGCGCTCATCTGCTCTAGGTAGTGGCAGCGACGAGTGAGCCGACTTTACATTTAGCACGAGACACCCGGCTCGACGAGGATTGGCTACAACGGTGCTCTTTGTACTGTCCAGATCGGCCCCGAGAATTTTGCACTTCCGCGAAAGGTCGGGAGAAATGGATTAGGGGCACTCAATAGAGGAAATGTGTCTTTCTTACTATCTGCCAGGTCACTTAACCTTTCCAATTTTTATCCTCGAATTTTTACTAACATATTATTTGTATTATACGAAGTTTTTGGAAAATTCACGATTCTTGCGAATTGCATGCCTGCAATAAATATCTTTTAATCTCTAGTATATGCATTTTTAAATTCGTTTCAGATTTTATCAATACACGTAATCGCGATAGTTTGGTCTCATTAGAGTTTCCATGAACTTTCCAAATGTTTTCATAAAGATAATATTCATAAAAGGTTTCTACATTAAGTATTCAAACACTTTCGCGAGCCACTGCATTCCTATTTATGTATTCCTATCCATTATGCCTATGTTCATCACAGCATACATCGCATCTAAGTTCTAAAATTTGCATTTCCTTGTTCCACCATCGAGGAAAGTACCCACTCACCACTCTGTCACAATACGACGAACGAAGTATATACAAACGAAGCGTCTAGGAATTTGCGTGGGTGTTCCGCAGAAAACTGCGTTACGTGCGAATTTCCCCTTTCGCCTTTCACCGAGCAAAACAACGGGCTTCGTTTTGTTCGGACGCGTTTAAAGAGCGCGGCCGCGTCCTCGCACAGGCGTGTAATAAATTATCGGATGGATCGCGGGTAAAAGTCACGATCTGACCACCGGCGGTCTCGATCATCGATCGATCCAGCCATGGACGTGGGTCGTCCGGTTTCGTGGGCGTAGGAAATTCATTAAGTCGGATATTATTCCGTAAGATGCGGTTCCAGGATCAATTAATTAATTTTCTGTGGCTTCGCGACATTAATCGTTACGAGGGTTCTCCGCACGCGTGTTTCTTAAACTTGATTTCAGACGCGTTATGGTAATGTGATTTTGCACCAGCAATATCGTGTCATTCGACAAATTCATATATCTAATGATGCAACGCAGACAAGTATGCAATAACGGGATAGCACGATGGTGTGCATTGTGTTATTAGAAATATAAATCAGACATATGTGTCGGTGATTATGAAAGCGGCCCGAGTCGAGAATCTAAAAAGAAAAGGAGTTTATCACTTATTTCACCTTGCGTTTATTTATACTACAATAATCTAAAACGATCTTCTAAAATTAATAGAAGAAAATAAACGAGTTAGATCACTTTTGTAATTGCCGGCATATATGTTGGTACATCGTCATCGATTATTATAATTATAATTATAATTATATCGTAGTATATAGTAGTTATAGTGTTATAATTATATCGCATAACTCGTTCATTCAAAATCTTAACTGGATTGCTATTTAGTTAGAAATTTCAAGATCTCGTGAAGTTATCTACAATGTTAGCGAAATATCGGAAATAGCTTTCTGTTGGATACGGTTTACGGTCCGGAAGCCTCAAACAGTATTAGACATAAGTGTTTGTAGTGTTAAGTATAATAGCGTGAAGCGTACCTAACAGCGTTAGGTGTGATAAGCCAGGCTATAAAAGCATCAAGACTTTAGCTAATTTTATGATAGAGACTGAGAACAACGTCTTGTAGTTTGTCTACAGATTTCAGAATCAATTTATCTACATTTTGTAGTCACGGTGAGTCGGCATTTTTACCATCTTAGTAATGGATCAGAGCATCACAACGTGGAAATAAGGCGTATTTGCCGGGAGCCGAAAAGGATGGACAGAAGCCGTAGCGGGCACGTAGAAGCGGTTGAGGAGCCTCTATCTGGCGTTGACTGTCGTTCCATCGCATCGTGGCGCTCGTCGATGGTAGACGTGTACACGTCGATCGTGTGGCTCGGTAACTACACGTACGTACTTACGTACGCCGAATAGAACGCCTTCTCCTTCTCTATGTCAGGCGACGTGTCTTTGGTTTCGCGGAAAAGATCGAACGAGCGGTACGTGAGGACGCGTACTAAGCAGAAACGAACCTCCAGCACGCCCGCCACTGATCCGGGAAGCCGTGAATGGTTTATGTCTTTTGTCGATTTATTCCGCGAGGCTTTCTACTTTCTTTCTTTCGACGACCCTCGTCCCGGCTTTATGTCTTTCCATAAACACTCGGTATGGAAAATTTGAAATTAAAATATATTTCAAACGTGCAGTTGAGCATATAGCGACAAATTGCGGATTTTGTTATGAGATTTTGCGAATGTAGTGTTCTGTGTATGAACTGCGCATTTGGTATGGAAGGAAGATCGTATTGGTTTTGGAAGAAGCGAATGTGATAAATCACGATTTTTTCTCTGTTATAGAAGAGCAATTTTCGAATTCAATACATTGCGAACTAATTCACCGATCAAATTTTATTTTTGCATGTTTGTATTTTATTTTAGGATCAAATACCCGTTTTTGTCAGCCACTTGAACGTATCGAAAATATTAGTAACATTAATTATATACAAAGTAGTCGTATCTACAGTCTACCCAATATTTAATCGTTTTATTTCTTTTATCTTTCTCCTCCAAAAATGTGTTTCGAAGGGTGTACACATTCGAACGAGCCTCTGTGTTCTACACGACTATTACGCCAATTTATTTCGTGAAAGTCCCTTACGTAAAATCGTTGCGATATATTATTATTCATTGTACTGTATCATCTCGGCGCATTCGTAACTCCATACTTAACGGTAACACAATGCCAATCACAAACCACTCTCCAAAGGTTGCTTTATGAAAATCTACTGTTCTCCTCACTTCTTTGCGTTCGTATCTCTTCAGATATGTTTTTCCTTTATTATACTTTATTTGCAAAGAGCATGGAATACACAAAAGATCGAGTAAAATTATATTAGATACCATAGCCAAATATTTACTAATCTAAACTATCTAAATTTTAACATCTATCTATATTTTAATATAAAAAATCTAAAACTCGAATTCTAAAGTCGAAACTATCTAATACCTATCTAATTAACCTCTAATTAACCTCTAACACACTTCTATCTAATTAATAATACCTATCGACATCGATGTAACATCCATTTTGGGTCATATAGATCAGTGGAATTTGGCGAATTACAAGGCAAATTACTTAGTTCGGCTGAAGCATCCTTCTTATTCGAATAACCCTGCCTTACCTATTCCGAACATCACCTTTAAACAGACTCACCTTTCAGCGGCGCGTCGCGATAAATTCGATTCTCTCGCTATAAGACGGTTTGCAATGGAATTCCAGCGCTCCGTTCCTCCCAAAAGCTGCATTCCAACAGCTCCTCCGTTCAATTACTTTCGAAAGCGATTTCCCAGGAACGCAAGGCGCGGACGAGGTCCCTGAATCCTTGTGGAATTCCGACTTTTGATCGCTTTCGAGCACCGCCTGGCCGTGGTTTACCCTTGACCCTAAATCTCGCCGCAACAATCGGGGGTCTCGAGGTCAGGCGTCGCGATGCGATAAATTCGCAGACTTATTCCCTCTCCTCTTATACTTCGGAAAGAACGATTCATCTGACGGCGGGCCAACGTAGAAGAGGGTTGTTCCACGTCCCCTTGAAAATTCCAGCGAGCGCCGAAGGGGAAGTTTCGTTCTGGAATCCTTTCCTGCGTCCTCGGTTCCCAATTAGCCGGCTGGCTAATAAATCTCGCGTTGTCCCCGACGAGAACCGTAGAGCGAGAGGACCGGCAGCGCGGAAGGAGAGAAAAAAAACGAACGTCCGTGAGGAGGAAGCGGACACGCGGCCAGAAAGGGAAGGAAGAAAGAGTTGTGGGGGGATCCTCGAGCGACAGAGGACGTAGAGAATCCTCTTGCAGCCGGTGGTAGCCACTGTTCGCAGGGGCACAAGGCCAAGAAGCCTTCGTACGATGTCGCGACCAGCCTCTTTCCTCGCTTCGAGACGCTCAAAGGAGGAGCTTCGCGAGGAGTCAGTACCTCGTGATACTGATGGTTGTGCTGTATGCTGGTACCTCTACCTGCATATCGCGGGGAACCTGGCATTCTTCGCGTTAAATGCCTGCTCGACGAGCGGGCTCGACTCTCGCGCCCATTTACACGTACGCGAGTTCGTTCTTCTCTGTGTATATGGATGGCTATAAGATGAGCTTGGAAACGAATGGAAGTATTTCGTACGAGAGATATTGGAAGAATAGAATTCTAGATGCACAGGTGTCTCGAGTGAGACTGTTGGACATCTTGAAGTAGAATGATGTCTCTTGAGCGTCGTCTGTTTCCCAGACGAAAGTGTACAATGGCGTGCTGCAGATTCGTTTGATGTCAACGGATTGGAGAGTAATTTCGTTGATTTCAAGATGATGTAAATTGATTCTCTTTTGATCAGTGCGTATATGGAGATTCGAATGAAGCTTTTCACTTAATCGTTAGTGCTATGTCGAGGGGTAAATTTCGTATTATTAAAAACATATATAGATGGTGCGAATTTTGGAGTTGTATTGGAAGAGAGAACGATTGATGGATTCTGAAAGTAAAACTATAAAGTAAAACTTGGAGGATTTTATTTTAATCGGTGTATATTCGATGAGTGAGATTCGAATGAAATTTCTTTTAATTCCATCGTAAATTCTGCATCGAGGGATTAATTCCGTACTATGTGAAAGATAAAGTCTGTAAAATTGCAGGCTTTATAAAATAGAATGGTTGATTCCACGTAGAATGCAGATATACAATAGCTCATCTTGTTATTCTATCGTATATTTATACAAGTATCACAATGTTCCACTTTTACGCAGATTATTAAACCCTGTAACACGATGCAGCACAAAATATCGGAACGTTCCATAATTCACAGAAGCCAGCGAAAAAATTCTTAATATCCTATCGCCATAATTCTTGCGGCCATAAAATGGTCCCACTAAACATTCGTATTACAATCTCCTCTGAACACACCCGGGAATAATGGCCATATTTCAAGCAGGAACGATAGCGCATTCTTCATTCAAAAATTACCTCTAAAATTCGCCGACGTACAATACGTACACACATTCCCCTTCCCTAACTTTACACACAGTCACAAGTTGATATCGGTGTACGTGCACGCGAGGTCGCGGCGAAGAATCGAGGCCTGTACAGGGAACAGAAAACGTGGTTCGGGAGACACGACGGCAGCGACTCGTACACGGGCTAACTAGCGATGGAAGAAGACGAAGAGGACGAAGAGGAACGATTCTGCTGGTGCGGATAAAAGAAAAGGAGGAGACGATCGAGGAGATTGGTATGCGGTCCGCGCAGCGGGTTCACACACGACCTAAAGGCGGCCCAAAGCCAGTCTAAAGGCTGAGCAAGCGGAGACGAGGAGAAGAAGAAGACGAAGGAGTCGTAGAAGGGGGTAGAGGACAAGCTCGCGAGGCATTGCCCAAACCGGGGCGACAGTTTCTTCCTCCCCTCTTTTCCTTCATTTGCATACTCGCGATGCGGTACACCTGTGTGTTTCGTTGGCTGCGTGTCCGTCTCTGGCCGCGTACACCTGACCAATAAGTTCCACGGTGAGCGTAAATCTACGTTGTAAACGTGAATACTCGGCTGGCTCCCCTGCCGCGTCAACGAGGGCAGTTTTGTTGGCCCGGGATTAATCGATGACTTTCGCCTTTCTCTCAGAGAAATAATTAATAATGTCGATCCGTTCTGCACTTGCGGCGAATTATGGAGATTCCTCGTGGAATTAACGAGTCACGGGGAGCAATATAGATTGAATTCACACGTGTGGGAACGCGGAAACGCGCAGAATCCCTGAGACATCGAGCGATATAGAAGCCTCGGGGACTTTATTTCTATGTACGTGCGTAAGTAGGTATATAAGTTCACGTCCTGGGAACAGGATCGTGCGGATGCGTGGACAAATCGATGGTTATATTACTTCGTTGAGCGTTTAATCGATGTCCCCGGTAAATGGCGTGTCGTTAATTCATGGAAAAGGAATGATAGCAAAACCTAGAGACCGGATGGTCGCTCGACAAAATTTGTACGCTAATTGTGGGACGTTTTATAGTTCTCGAATTATAGTTCATTAGCGAGACATCCGCGAGGTGCGTCGTGGAATTTGAAAAAAGACTCGATGGAAGTTTTTCATTCGTGTTGAACGTAAATCTCTCGTGTTGGCCGACGACCAACAGGCAGCCTGATTGCGATCCCCGCGGGCGACCGAGAGCCGGCGGAACGATTTTGGAGCCGTTCGGTCGATTAACGACCGGTTCGCGTACACTTCTTGACAAATCGATCCTGCTTCCGTATCTGCGCCGCTGCGTGATTTATACGCGCTTAGAATCGGCCGCAGTCCCCAACGAAAATATAAATGACACGCCACGAATATCTCTATTGGTAGATCCACCGTCTACCTACGAAGGGTGATTTCGTTTACATTTGTAAAATGAATATCAACGTGGCCGATGAACAATGGTTTAGATCGCGAGATGTTGTTCCCATTTGAAGCGTCGCTTCTCAAGAACCACACACATTTCGTTTCAGATTAAGCAGCTTAACAGTTAAAGTAAAGTATGTAAGCAAAAGCTACAAACGAAATTAACAAAATCAAGAGACCAGTACAGATAGCATCGCCGAGAGCGTTATGATCGTAGAATGTTAAATTAAAACATTATCTCCAGGAAGATCAAAATACATCAAGAACCACGTCAGACCGTGTCCGAAAACATAACTGCGATAGAAAATTTATATTACCAGACTCACTTAGAAATACGATTCAAAACGATTGACGTGGTATAAACTGGTAATTCTAGACGAAACTCTGTTCACAGTTAATTCTCGAAACGAGGCCACGTTCCTCGACGAAACGATACAGCCGGATGGAATGTGATATCAACAAAGATGAACGAGAGATTCGATGGAGGGTCAGGAAACGAGTCTGGGCCCGAAAAGTATGCAGAGAGGCCATAGAGGAATCGTTGGAGGACGCAAAGAATACACCTGTTGGATTCTGACTCACGACGATGATCCCCTGCGGGGATTCGAGGCGTGCCTTCACGGGCTTGACTCCTTCATTTTCGTTCTCCCGCGGTTTTTATCCGTCGTTCGTGCGGCGAACACCGTTTAGACGACTATCGTTTATCATTACACGGGTTATTATCGAAGCTATAATTATCGGAATTTATCACGCGCCACAGAGAAAGGAGGGTAAAGCGTTTTCGTCTCTATTTCTCACTGGATTTCGACCGAGAGCGATTTTCACCTCTGTCTGGCCGATCTCTAAGCCGAGCCGAGGTCGTTTAATACGCCGATGCTAATTATGCCAGCGACATTACCTGGGAAATTTAACGCCTACGGATTATTTGTGCTCTAGGCGGGACGAGAAACAGTGCTGCGTTTGGTCTCTGGCTACTCCAGTTACGTCGATCAAACGGTTTTAGCCATTAGGCTTCCAGCCACGGCGAACCGTAACGACGAACTTTATTAAAGCGTGAGAAAGTCCCCTCCCGGAGGTGATTAAAGCCGCTCGACTAATCTACTTACGCGACGCCGCGGTTTGGAACTCAATAGCGACCCGGCTAAATTGAATGATGCCGTTTGACGCGTGACACGGCCGCTTAAACGTCGCATCGATCATCCGACGTCCTTCGGCCACACCAACTTCAAGAATGAATCGGTCATTTTCTTCCTTATATTCTTTGTGATTATGTGACATGTGTGTGGACAGAATCGATGAGAAGCTTGAAGGGAATCGGACTTTTAACGAGTGGATTGTAAATGAATTTTTGATTCTGGTGATAATTGGTTATTTATAATTATTTTCGTACGATAGTTCAATAAGGTGCAATTTTATCATCTAGTAAGATTATTAGATATTGTGGTTAAGGTTATATAATGTCAATGAAAACTTACGATTTTATTTTAAATTACTAGACTAAATTAACAATTTGTAAAAGTAACGAATCGATGAGTTACTATCCTCCGCTAATAAAAACGTTAAAACAAAATCTCATATATTATTAGCTCATTCTATATTTAGGTTATCCGAAACTTTTCGTTAACTATGCATGATTTATGATTCAGTCAATTACGAGTCAATCTCGACGCTGCCAGTAGTTTCCAACAACAAAGTAAGAATATTACTCATCAAATTTTACGCGTGTATTTCGATGTTATTACGAACTCTACCTTATAGCTTACACTTAGTCATCGACGAATCGAGTTTCCGATTAGTATATTAAAAATTACTATTTTGAGATACGTCAATATCGACATATGATTGATTTATTGAGTCGCAATCAAAATCATGCAAAAATCTTTCTCTATGACGTGCGTATCATTAAACTCGCACGAGAAATAAGAAACAATAATCCAACTATAAACGTTTTATACAAAATAGATTCAATTGGTTACTATAACAATTGCATTGCTTACCAATTTTATTAAATTCTACGGATACTATCTTTCATGAGTATTTCATAGATACAATGAAAAAATGTTTCTCGACAATTATTTGGAAGTATTCAAATACTTACGAACGTATATACTTGGTACTATACGATATAGTATACCAGTTGCCTATATTCCTCAACCAACAACGTCCAATTGAATCATCCAGCAGTTTTCAATCTCGCCACCCTCGAGCGAGCGAACACGCCGAGCGGGCGACTCGCTAATTCAGCCAACATAATGCCCGGTGAGTTCCACGTGGGCCCAGCGACTGTGACGTCACATCATTGATAGAGGCGCCCACATTGGATGCTTAGAAGTCGTGGATATTGTGTCAAGAATAGATACGCCAACGGGTTTGCTTATTTGCGATTCGTTGTCCGTGTATGGAAAATGAAAATGAAAATCGATGAAAGTTTGCGATTCAACGGACGAGAGAAAATGATCATTGTGGGAAAGAGCGAAGGCTTTGGATGAAAATAGCAGGAAAGCGATAGAGACTTTCCATGAGGCAGAGTAGACAAAGATGCCTCGAGGAACACGACGACAAAGATAACGCGTCTATATAACGTAGAACGAGATGAAAAAGGATAGAAACACGTGGCTGGAGAAAGGAAAGATGCGAAACGTGGTGTTTGCTCAGAAGACACACACAGACGTCAGGATTGTGCAAAAGCTCGGCTAACTCTCATCTCGCTGATCGTTTCCTGTGCCATTATGCTACCGCTGAAAAGGCGGCTGGTACTCCCTTCTTATGTATGCCTCTTTACGCCGCTATTGAAATCGCAAACGGAGAAAGTCGAAGGACGATTACTCGCCGTGCCAGATGTATACATATATGCCTGTTTGTTTCTTTCTTTGGTCGTAACCGGTATCGAGTGGCGTGCTTATTAACTGAAAGACTATGGTCTTAAGCGTGGTTTCGACCGAGCGAAGTGCACGCGGTATTCCAGAGAGGAAGATTATCCGAGGGTCTACGGTCGATTTCACCGGTCTCGAAATGTTTTATCGGATGGCGGTGGTTGGGAAAATTTGTATGTATTGGATAGTCTATGGATTCATACATGCGGATGGAGCTTCTAGGAAAATAGGGTTCCTTTGGGAAAATTAGGATCTCTCAAATTATCCGTCAAATGCAAATTCAATGTTCCAATTTCTAGTAAGAATAATAATCTACTGCGTGGTCGTAACAATTAATACCTATGCCTCTGTTCGACGAGATGATTTGCCATTCTCATAAAATGAATTTTAACAATACGTAGCTGTAGTTCTACTCTGTAATGGGCACTTTAACCAAGTGTATTAAATGTAAAAGTATATTAAATTATTTAGTCGTAATTTCATGTGACTAGAAAAATGTGATATTATGAGGATGAAATTGAGAGCCTGGTAAGTGTAGAACGCTTCATTGGGAAATAGGCATACGTGCAACCATATGTTGCAGAATAATACAGTTTGCCAACAATTTAAAAATATCTTTCACGATTTTCATTTTAATTTATAAATTTCGAAATATCTAATTGTAAAATGAGTTCATCTAATTATTCTTCAGTTGAGCAAAAAACCACCCCATACAATAGCCAGGTTCTTCGGTGAAAAGAAACAAAGAATCGTCGTGTGTAACGAACAAATTTCTTCCCGTATGGTACTTGGTGCGAAGCAACAAGGTTTCAAGGCGGAAAGAAAGGAGATCGTCGTTTCAAGGCGTTCCTCTTCGAGCTAAAATCGCGCGAAATCTCATTTAGAGGCGGCGCCTGTGGCTCTATTAAACGGCGGCCTCTTGTTCTCATTCTCGAAATCGTTGAAAGGCAAACGAGTGAACCTCTGCCGGGCGGGCCGGCAATTTCGCAACAATACAGAGGGCTCCGGTCGCTCCATTGGAAAAGGACTTCTACGGGAGCATTGTATCGCGACGTCGATCGCAAATTTCTAGCCCCGATTCCTTTGTCGATGCGGGGCGCGCGAGAGCTATCGAATCCAAAGGATTTCCGGTCTGTTGCTCCTCTATCGACGAGTCGTTACGTAGAATTCCAGTTCGGTTCCAGTTGCTTGGCAACGTCTCCTCGTGTTCCTCTACCTCACCTTCTTCTTTCTTTTTGGCTGACCTCTAACTGTGGAATTCTTTTTCAAATCGTCCATTTTCTTTGCTAACAGTCTCGTTTTCTTTGGAGCGACAAATGACTATTAGTGGAGATTTTTGAAGTAAGAGGCTTAGAGAAGCGTAGGGAGAAGCTCTTGGCGAACACTGGAATAGTGTAAAACAAGGGCAGCCATAAACTAGAGAAAACAATATCATATGAACAATATAATATCAACGATACAATAACTTCCTATAATTTTTTCAAGTTGTTCATTTTCTTTGGCAATATGTTCGTTACCTTTAGAACGACAAGTGATTATCAATGGAATCCTATCAAGATTTTCAAAGTAAGAAATTTGTAAAGTTCCGGAGAGAAACTGCGGGGAGGAGTTGAAGAACGCTAGAACGATGTAAATTTCTCATTAATGATAAATCTCGTGCTAAGAAAGACAGACAAAGTAGTAGAGAAAGGTGGTCTCTGAATTATTTTCCTTAATAATACGTTACTCTTTTCTAACATTACAAATAATTATCGACGGGTACGAGTACGGGAACTACAGGAGCAAGAATTTCCTAAGATTAAACACAGAAGCTCTTGGAGAACCTCAGAGTGGTACATAATAAATCCTCAACTAAAAGAGACAGCTACTAATTGGAGAAAACGTCTTCAGTTTACGAATTCATGCGATTCACCAAACTTCTTTCATAATACCATACGAACTAGAAGCCGCTTTCCAATTATTACAAACTCCTCGAGGTACACTTGACTCGAGATGCCTAGCAATATATCTTCGCGTAATGAAAAAGCAGTCGTCGAATCTTTAAACCCAAACAGCAGCAGTAGTTCCAATGAACGATTGCCAACATCCCACCCACGTGATGTGTCACCAGGCCCGGTCAGGCGGCTGTCGAGCGTAATTACGTCGAGACGAACGGCCGATTTCGACGAGTGGTACCGAAGAGATCCTCTGAAGATTCTCAAGAGCAACCATGACGACGTGTTTCCGCGCGCAAGAGGTATACACATCGGCTGAACGTATACGTCAAGGGCTCTCCACTGGAACCTAACGGACCAAATCGAGGCACAGCTCTCCTTTTGTACTATGCCTGTGTGCGCGCATTAAAACTCGCGAGGTACGCGTTCGCACGCAGACAGGCAGACACGGTCAGTAGTGGATTATTTGAAGAGCACTAGCATGTTTGTATATTTCATAACTCGCTCGTGAGGCTCTAAGAAGACCCATGCCGGGGCCCGTTTCTTCCGAGGGCGACAAAGGGTGGGACCGATGCGTTCCCTCTTTCCTCGTTCCGTTCCCACTCGAGAGGAGGGCATAAACAGAGTCCCTTAAATTGCTTCCTTTCCGTGAAGGATCTTTTCTCTCCCCCATTCTCCCGTTCCACTCGCTTTTTCCTTCGTTTTTCTTTACCACGAGCGACTAGGTTCACGGGTGTGTACGTTTCTTTGAGCATTTAGCGCTCCCCGAGCTAATTCAATTATGGGGGGCCATGGGCGCGCAATAAAAAAATATATGGAAAGTAAATATACGTGCAAGCCGCCCCGCTGTTTTTTTTTTCGAGGGTAAGCGTTAAGCACGGAAAACCGTGCAGCGTTATGTGCATATATGTAGGTGTGCGATATCGTGGTCAGGAATTTAGAAAATATCATAGATCTCGTACTATGTTCGGGTTCGTTGGTTTGGTTTCCTGGTATTATAGCAACTATGAAATCATTTTTGCGGAGCGCGTCTTGAAAAACTGCTAAGATTGACTTTCGTTACGGTAATTGAATATTGAGTATATGGATATTATCTTTCCTGATTGAAGCCATATTGAAATATTGACTGCATTTAACGATCTCTTAGGAATTCCCACCTCGACTGAATTCTTTGAAGTCTCACCATGACCAGCGGACAAAGATCTCTATATCCCTATGACAGAATCGCTCGCTACCAAGCGATTACTTGAAATTTTCAATTAAAGTTGTTACTTACAATTAGCGTTAAAATTCTCAACTCATGTTTATGAATAGTCGTACAGTGTATGATATTTAATTAGCTCACGAATGGCACGTACTTTAAGGATTCTTACTTTTGACAGGTTAATCCTGTTCGAACGTTTCACACTTTCGAATACGGTCGTCTTTTTGCCTGAGAAAATATCATTATGCTGTTTATGATAATTCGAGGCTGGAATGAGAGAAACGCGTGTTTGTTTAAGACGTAATGGAGGATAAATATTTTCTTCTGTCAAGGTTCGTGAAACTGCGTGATTCATTTGAAAATTATTTTTTCTGGACATCATTATTTTTAGTATCGAACATGCTATATATTTGCAGAAATTTATTCCCTTCTTCAACGAAAATTTATTTTTCTTTATAGTTGCAATTTGTCTGAATTTATAAAACTAATAAAATGAGACAACTGTTCATAACCTGTGGTGCGCGAATCTCCGGAGGCTACGAAGTTCTCGCAAGTTGTTATTGTATTATTCGAATAAAAAATATTTAGTATGTCTATTTGCTTATCAATAATGAATCTTTTTTTCCCAAAAAAGTTGTTCAGCAGTTGATGCGTGTTTTAATTACTTAATTATTAGTGGTTAAATGATTATTTAATTATTTAACATACTTGGCACACTAAGGATTTAAGTCTTTGGTGTCCGCGATAACAAGAAATTATTTAAATGGGGTTCGTGGTAAACAAAAGGTTAAGAATCACTGAAATAAAACATTTTACTCACCGTCCATCGGAAGGTGAAATGAAGTTGTAGGGTGACAGGTTCGCTTAGGGTGAAGGTGTTCTGGCCGAGGGCGTGACTAGATACGTTGCCAAAGCTGCAGGAGCCGATGGCGGTGACATTGGACTGATATTCCTTCAAGCAGAGCCAGAAGGCTGTCGAGCACGGTGTCGTGCACGGTGGTAATTCTCCCTTTCCTCCGCCATCACCTCCTCCGCCGCAACACCTACCGTCCACCAGGGTGCCCCTGTTGTTCGTTAGCGAGAGGATCTGTACCTCGAAGAATCCGCTCGCGTTCGTAGCCTATGACAATCGACAGAAGTATATTTATAATACTGTTCATAAACTTCGATCATACTATCGAAGAATTAATCTTTTATACGAGTTTATCAGTTAGAAAAATTGTACGATATGAAAATAAATTTTTTTTCGAATATTTATTCTATATTATTGCATTTTGGAGGAAAATATTGAATATCATATAATGAAACATAAGTAATGGATATTAAATATACATAATAGAATTCATCCGAACTTGTCTGGGGGAACAGCTTATATAACAGGAGTTCACATAATAGGAGCTCACCAATTCTCCTCGCTACCTATTATATTTCGTTCACATAACAGTTCACGTTCAGACAAGTGAATTCAATCAACAAAAGTGCAGTTAATCGGGAATTAATTAAAATTTTGTTCCAATAAGTGAACTTGAGATAAATGGAGTTCTACTGTGTTATATTTGTTGGAATTATTTCTGAAAAGAATAGGAAAGCGTTAAATATTATAGTTATATTATAATTAATATTATAGTTATCTTTTGTAACTTCTTTCTTGCGGTATTAAATTACCAGGTTATCATTGAAGGAAGATGTTATTGCAATTTAAAATATTATATTTTTAAAATTAACATCTGTGAGTCTATCATTTATTGATACAATACATTGAATAGATCATCGAAAAAGAGTCCAGTTAAGTTGCGGCAATTTATATTTTGATCCGTGCACATATCACTTTTACATCTGACATTTGGATACCCCTAATGGCGCATTAAACTCTATCAGTGCGTTTACATTAGCGACGAAGCTGTCGCTGTTTTTCCGTTCAATATGAAGGCGAATTTATCGGGCTCGTTACGCGGAGAAAACGGTCCGCATTAAACACAGCACGATTTCATTCGGCTCTTTCTAATGGGCATAATAAAACAGCGGGATTTTCCAGCTCGGGTCCCGCGAAAACGGAAGTCTCCGCGGCCTTAGGAGGCGAAAGGCCCCTCGAGTATCTATTACGAACGCTTCGCCAACTTCGAACCGATTCGCTGGAAAAAGTCGAACTATTTCGAAACTATATTCGTGCTCTGGCAATTTTTCGATGCTCCCTGTTCACCTTTCCATTCTGACATTATTTGTTTTTGTACTTCATCCCCATGTTTCGTGTGATACCACGTGATTCGGTGCAAAAGAATGTTTATCCAAAAATATCCTATAGTTTAATACTGTAAAAATTCCTTACGATAGGATAATACAACATAGTTCTATAAGATTTGAACACGATATAATTTCTCGATTCTTCCTTTCATCTTTCACGTTAATATCACAATTTTGTATTTTGCTTTCAAGCTTTCAGTCGTCAGAAATTAGGTGGTAATACGAATTCCTAATAAATACAGTTTCCTAAAAATCTCCGATTAAACTCGTAACTAGCTCCAGGAATATTGATGCTTCTTCACGCTACTTCCTGTAGTTGCAAAATATTCCAAAATATTTCCCTTGCTTGTTATTCTCGACGATAGCAGAAAACTGAAATTTCATAATTTAGCTCTGCAAGAAATTCATTTGCCTAGAAAGGTTCTTCAATCCGACTCTCAACTTTCAAGAGATTTAACTCCGATACCTTCTATAAATTGGCAGTCCAGGTTAGTCTACACGAAAGTCCATCTACTTTCCCATTCACGGTCAAAATTGCGCGGGGGATCTCGCAACCGCGCCGATGCCGCAACCCGTGGTGAATTTACATCGGCCTCTCGCTTTTGCCCACGTACGATTAACAATAAAAGCGGCACGAAATCGTCTCGTTTCAACGGCGGAGAGTCTTCCTTTCGTTGCAGTTACGAAACGCTCTCTATGTATGCTTCGCCTATACCTATCGGTTTCTAATGCATCGAGCGAGCACGTGTATTCGACGCACTCATACACTAAACGTATATATTATATGTGTATTTAAGCACGTATTGATATACGTATGTGCCTAGACGTGGATACGTGGATATACAGGGTGTACCAGATTTTGACAGTCAACCTTCGTCAGTATATTCCAGAAGTATAACCGAATAATAAATATCGTATAAACTCAGATCATTAAAAAACTTTATTAGAAAGTTAGAATAAAAATATGAAATACGAAGAGAATTTCTCGAATTTTATGCCAGATAGATATTAATATTCGTGTGTACGATGAATTAATACAAGGAGAGATTGGTCCATTGAGACGGTGCAAGATCAAAATGATCTTCGCAGAGCAATAAATTCGATATTCTTATCGTTCTAAATTCGTGGTAACAGTAAAGACAGGGAGATTGTCTGGTCAAAATAAGACGAAAATCAAGAGTAACGAAGTTGCAGGCAAATTCACGTATACTCGACAAGACTCGATTTCCTCGAGAACGTAGTTTTCAAAGCAATTTTCTTATTTTCCACTTCTGCCTTATTTTCAACCATAGGATTTCTCCAACTTCGCTCGTACCGCTAATTTAAAACCACGATGTATTTTCGTTTATCGTTTGAAATAACGAAGACACCCTGTACGTATAAGTGCATCGAGCGAACGAGCATACACGGACGAGCCCTGGGGGCCTATGTAATTATCGTAAGAGTAAGATCGAAGGTAGAAAGCGCAGAGGATCGTCTGCTGGCCTTTCCACGACGCGCTTCCTACTATGTTATATAACGTCGTCTCGCGAGTGACATTTTCGCTCTTGCTAGAGCCAAGCTTCTGTGGTTTCGTGCGAACAACGTGGAACAGTAAGAAGGGTAGAGGCTGGCAACTTCGCCAGGATGAATCCCGCGGAAATTGAAGAGTAAATCACGGATAATGTCCGGCTGTGGCGCACGGGAAATGGAGGAGCCATCAAGTGAACGTTCGCGCAAGGGACACAATGCAGTGTTCCTTCCTCGAACGAGGAATCTTCGTTAAAACGAAACGTGTCCTCGCATTATCGTTACCGCGAATAGGCAGTTTGTTCAATGATGAATCTTCGGTTGGAATTTCTGTGATCGTTTCGAACATATTGCAGAAGCCAGTGAGGAATGTGTAGATATATGCACTCGGTGTCTGCTTGTTTGATAATCTTCTCTTAACTCTTTGTACGTTTGATTTATACCAAGTAGCACGATCTTGTGAAACAAGTTCAATTTTTAGATCTGTCGATGATCATTAGAATCTTGAGGAAAGATAAAGTAGAAGTTATATTTGATGCCTGTTAAATTCTTTTTTGTACGTTGCGTAGGGCAACACGGACAATTCTGTCCGATATTTGGATTAACTGATGATCCCATTGTCAGAATTATGAGAATAAAGCAAAGATCAAAAGTGTATAATATTACGACGGAAGTGATAATAATGTGTCAGTAAAAAGACAAGTACAATGAGAAATTCTGTTTGATATTTGGATCGCCTGATGCAAAAAACTACTGTTCGACAAATATACATAGGATACTGCACATAAATTTCATAATATTTGTCAAATTAGACTCTCGTATTTATTATACTCCATAATCCAGAGTTATACAATAGACGTTTCACTTACCAAGCAGTTTGCTCAACCTACCTATAAACTTAAACTTTCCTGCCAGATAATAATCTACATCGAAGTTCGTCGAGTTATCAAGTTCAACATCAAGATCTTCAAACTAAACTCTCTCTCTCTCTCGCTCTCTCTCTCTCTCTCTCTCGAATCTTCCTATTAACAATCATATTTTTTTCTATACATATTTTCCCACATACACAACCAGCTTGCACAATACTGGTACACCCTGTACGCGATTCTGAAAAGATCTAACCGAGCTAAACGTCGATAATACGCAGCCTGCCGGCAATATCCGTTAACGGCGACGAGAGTCTTTCTCCTCGAGGGGAATATATCAATCGAGCGTGCAAACGGCGAGTATGTCGTGGCCGTAAAACGAGCAGCGTGCGTTTGCTCGAGCGGTTGGTCTCGGTTGGTACCGCGGGCGATCGTCGTCGTCGCGTTTACGACGCCTGGACCTTCACTTGGTCCAAGAAGCGGTGTGTTTCCGCCCTGTTCCGCGGCTGTGTTTGACCAGTCCGGCAGTGTAACGACCGTTCCTCTTCTCTGTCGTTTTATTAGCCGTGTATACTTATTCTGGAGGCACTCGCCTCTGGAGTAACCCGTTGCCTCCGAAAGCAGCTGAAAACCGTGAACGACTGTGACCAGGGTACAAGGGGGATTGCGTTTGCGTGGCCAAAGTTTGCACAGTCCGCTCACGTGCCGACGTGAAATTGCTCGGAGCCGCGGAGATGGCTTTCAGGCCGCCGACACGGAAGAACATGGCCTTCTTCAAAACTGGCATCGGCCAGTACGTTCGATGATACGTATACGGATGAGTATCGTCGTGGATACGAGGCTGGAATTCTTAACAGCCGATCGCTGTGCCACGACGCTACTCTTTCTCACGCGGCCGAACCGGTGAACTATGCGCGCCAACGCGTGATCTGATTCTCTTATGTCGGATTAATTGGGACGATTAGACGTCCCGTAAGAAATTTGTGGCTTCTTTTAGAACTTGCTCTTGTATTTCAGCACGCGTTTGACTGTGTTCCTAGTTGTATATAATTAGTCGTGTTTAAGCTAGGTCGTCGAGGAGTCATAAGATATTTCATTGTTGGAATTCTTCGAAACGAACTTCTATCCGTATCGACGAAAGTTTAAACTTCAGATTGTATATATTAATATACTTAATCTGACGCTGAAGTTTCTCGGATTTTTTGGAAGTTTAAAATAACCTTTCGTTTAACACAAATAAATTCGTCGTAAATAAAACGTGTTCAACAATGCGCGATCGATTAAGCCTACGCTTATCAACGTCAAACAGCATCAGACGAATATCAACAGTCAAACAGTATTACGACCTTAAGGAGAATTTTTGTTAAAATCGAGAATTCTCAAGACTGCAAAGAAATGTTTAAAATCTCTGTACGGAAAGATTTACTGTAGTTTAAGGATCTTTATGACTGGAATTTATGCAAAGAATATAGCCTGGCATAAAAACGACATTTGTGTCTCTGGATGATGCTCGAGCATCGTGAAGAGGCTCGATCCGTTGTTTTCCCACAAGGTCGGGCTCCACCCAGGGATAATTGAAGTCTCTCAGAGCTGTCGAGAGGTGTAATAAAGGTGGACACCTCGTATTAACGTCCACTTCCCATCGTGCTCCGCGCCTCTCGGCCACAGAACAATCACTTTGCCCGTGGTGCTCGCTTTCACGGTTATTAGGTCAATTGTGCGAAAGCTCATCTTTCACCGGGTACCTCCTTCGTGAAGTCGATTGTTCTTTCGGTAACATTGTTTCCTCCCGACCGTGTTCTGTAATCCTATTCTTCGAATCTTGTACGCGTAACTCCGCCTGACGATCAATTTTTACTTTCGATGCAGATGAGCGTGATATTTTCTTGTATATTTTCGTAGTATTATAAAATTGTTTTACGTACCAAATACATATAGGTATCACAAAATGTATGTTTTATTATAAAACATAAAGTAACGCAAGTATCGTTGCGATAAAATAACGCTTATGGTCAGACAAGTGACAACAGTGTAAGCGTAAGTATAAGAAAAAGGATTCGGAATTTAAGAGTAGATATTCAAATAGAGAAAAAATCCTAATAAATAAGGGTTAATAAAAATTAATATTTTCAACGTTATAGAAAACATTTCGCTTCCAATCACGTGTCAATTTTCATCCATCGCGAGCACTCAATAAATCGTCATAAATACACGCGAATCTGAGTATGTTCACTTGTATGCATTCCCCTCCATTTAATTCTATTCTGTGCGTTCTCTACATAATGTACATATTAGTAAAACAAAGTTCGCTATGGTATATCGAGTGTTATTGGATTCGAATTGCTTATGAAATATTTGCTAATACGATAAAACATTCTGATAATGTACTCCTTCCCATAATACGCATGTCACAATGAAAGATATGTTCACTCAATTCTATTGATCGTTCCTGGTAACGTTTCGCAGTTATGAAAGATTAATCCGCTTAGGAGGACGTTTAGTAACTGTCAAGCCGTTTGTCGGAAGTCCAGCGAAGTCATACAGCGGTCGATGCAATGAGCCAAGTCTTGTCTACGATTTTTCGCGTCCGATTCGTGCGAATACATGCACGATCATGGCAGTAGTACCGTAATATAAACAGGCATTAACGCAGCAACCGGTTAAATGCGTAAGAAAACGATGCACAGAGCCGACGCTGCATCAGTCATTAAAGTGTCAACTACCTCCAGCTGCTACTTAAAACCTTCCACTTCGTCAGGGCATCGTCTGTCTTTCGAATGACTGAAATTACCGCGCTTTTTCGAAGTTCCCTCCGCGAGTTACTCTTTCTTGTTACATTGTCAGACAGGTTATTGCTATGGTCTCCTAAAAGACTTTCTAGATGAAGATGTATCTAAGATGACCTCTATTTGAAAGGCTTATGGCTTTGGAATTGGAGTTCAATGAATCTTTAGTAAAATTGGAAAAAGTTAGAAATTTGTAATGTCTATCAAAACCTAACAGTAAATATACTATCATGTACTGGTACTAATACACATATACTAGTCAAATTGTACTGTAATTTTTACTATAAGATATTTGAATAATATATATATATAAATATTATAAATATTATATATATGAATTCTTAATTTGTAAAACTATATTCTTTATTATTTTACGATGCTTCTTTTAACTATCACGTAATTTATATTCCAATAAGGATTAAATTAAACAAATCCTGTAGATCTTTAGTGTGTACTATAAAGCAATCAATTCTGAATTTATAAGATTATACACTTCATTATTTTACATTTCACGCTTTCTTTACCTACCACGTAGTTTATAACATAACAAAGAAATGTAAAGTCTTACAAAACTCTAACGCAATAAAATTCATTCTGACAGTGTAAGTTTGAAGGTTCGTTACGTTACACGCCATTCCCTTAGCCCATATCGTATCGTAACAATATTATAAAAATATTTATCCAAGATATGATCCACGCAATGATCACCATTACATTCTTCATGTTTTTTAAGTAAAATTTCTCAAAGAGATTAAAAATTCGAGCAACGGAGCTTATACTTTGTCCAATGCTGAAAACATCGTTATATCGATGGACCACCAAGGATCTGCGTAAAAAAGCGATCGGTCGCTGACACGGGGAAACAAAGGAGCGGCGTTTTGTCACCAGATTGATTTCTGGACACCTGGTACACGAGAGTAGAGGGTTTTACGCGCGTTTTAGGGCTCCTTTCTGAGAGCATTACCGTGGCCGTCGACGCGTATACACCTCTGCTCGTGACTTGTTACGAGTTTGCCGGGCCTCTCGACGTGCACGACGAGGATGAGTCGTTTCTCTCTACCGTCCGTGTGCCGATTCGCAGGAGAATAGCCTTTCCTTTCCGCATAGCCAAGGTGCAGCGAGCCATACCTCGCTTCGGCTCTTAGTCTTCTGCGCGTCGAACATCGCGGGAGTTAATACGAATAACTCATTCGACCGAAAAAACGGCCGCGGAACGCATACTGAGAAACGATCCTACCGTATCCTTACCGGCGGTTCTCATGGAATTTTCTACGCCTGTCCTGAAGGATGTCGACGGAAGTCGATACTGTTTCCGAGCTTCTTTCCTTTGATCCCATATCCACTTTTCTTGTGTCCACTAATAAATTTTAATAATAATTTATTTGATTTTGACGAAACGCGAGCCGATTATAATTTTTTCAACCGCTTCCTCATCTGATCTAACTCGTTCTTCCATACTTTATTCGTATCCTTAACTTGTATTAGATTGTCCAAAATGTTTCTTTCGTTTTATAAGGAAATAATAGATGCACAATGTTTTTTGTTTTATATTAGTTTATTGAATTATGCACGAACATAATAATAGAAATAGAACGAAATGGATCATACCTAATTCAATAAAATAATATAAAACAGAAATTGTTGTTCATCTATTATCACCTTATGAAACGAAAGAAACTTTTCGGACAACCTAATACTTTTATCTTGATTTGTTGTTCAGTTCGAAAAATTAGATATTAAATAGTCAGCTGTCGGTAATGTTTGGATAATTGGATTTAAGTTGGGATTAATCAGAGTGGATATACGAATTCACAGTCTCTTTTCATCCTCCTTTATATGCTAATGCATTCAAGTGAAAAGACATTGATTGATAGGAAGAGCGACATTTTCTTAATTAAACATGGCTTTCACTCACATTCTGTGTTTAATGTTCCATATTTAACATTTAATCTCTAGCTATCTGGGCTACAGGTGGTTTCGACATAGTCTCGAGGAAACATCTTAAAAATTTCCAATGCTCGATGTAATTTGCAATACAAAGAAAGTTCGAACGCACACCTCTCATTTAGATCTTGAATTATTTTTATAAGATCAGCGAATGGTAAACCAGCCTGATCAATCTTTCCTATGAAAATGTAATCAAAACGATTCGATGCTAACAAAATCACCAAACATCCTACCAATCCAAAGATACTATCAGAAATATTCCAGTTTTATATCGGAAAGAATTAATTTAGCAATTATCCTAACTCTTAACTATCTGGTGATTGATCGAAGAAGTAGCAAAGAGGCTAGAATAATCTATTCCATGGACTTCGGGACGATATTAAATGGCTGTGTTCTTCCTAGAAATAATTGAGCACTCGAGTTGGAACAAGAAAGAGGTCGAAGAGGAGGATCGTCGAACGAAACAGGTTGTAAGTGACTCATGGGAATGGATTATCGATAAAACCGTATTCCTCTTTCGCCGTTGGTGGAGTGCTCCTCAATCAGACGCCTTAATAACAGCATGACTCTCGAAAACGCGGCGATCATCGTCGATAATCGAGAGTAAATGGTGCACGGGGACGTTCGTTTAAGCGGGTTAATTGTTATCAGCGATCTCATTAGCGCGTATAAAGTTGGGGGCGGGGTAACGTTTATACGGAATACGTATAATTATGTAAATGCCTAATTAGAACTGGATGCAATTATGTAAAAGCAAGTGTGTGTTTAATATCTTAATTGAAAAGCAGCTAACCGGCCAAGCTCGTTATGGGGATGGATCAATGAAAGTATCATTATCCTCGTTCGTGCATGCTAATTAGCGAGTTCCAGTTTCGTTTCTGATACTTTAAGATTAGATGTACGTACATAGAAGTATACAAATCAAGCGGCGACGGTGAGTAAATCTGCGCTTTGGAAATCCAGGAAATCCGAGAACGAGGAAATGAAGGCCGGACGTGATTGAAGCGGAGGAAATTACGTATTCGAACCCGGAAGTTTCAGTTCAAAAACTATGCCTCTTTCATTTATTTAACTTATTTTTGGAATACTTGTGAGAATAAAATTCGCTTGACTAAAGTTATCTGATTCGAGAAACTTGAAATCAATAATGTGAACTTGTTATTTTACTGGTCTTGATATATTCTTCCAGTTTGAAGTTGAACATTTCTCAACTATTTACTGATTTGGAAGAAACGACGAATGCTATCTAACGAAATGATAATTCCACTTTTGTACTTGTAAACCCTTGAACCAGTCTGAGTTTGGTTTTTTATGTGTTTTATGGATATCCTCAAATACTTCTTCTTTTCCTTTCCTTCTTCCAACTGATTTATATTTACAAGTTGACGCTTGTCTTCTGCTTGTTTCGAACAAGTCATTAAAAAGACATTTTTTGAAGAAGTCAGATGCAACATGTTTAACATGATGACTTCCAGTGAGCTGGGTATTATTTACCCCTTTACGAATTATCATGTATTTCAATGTTGTTTTTATACCAAAGAGCAAAAAGAGTTTGCATCGTTCTAAGATGTTTCACGTACAACTCCACCAAGAATTCATACACACCAATTAGAATTCTTATCTCGTTCAAACTCGAGATATCCTTTGAATTCGACTAACCCGATCAATCTACTTTCTCTGCACATCCGAACCTAATCAACCAGCCGATCACCTAACGAACTTCCTCCGTAACAATGCATACATTGGATCAATCGTCCCATCTTCGACGACCATCGTGATCCTCGTTCTTCTCAATACGATGCAGAGAAAAAGAGAGAAAAGAAAGAGAGAAGGGAAGAGGGCCAGTTGCTCACGCGACCCAAGTCGAACCGGAAAAGGAACAAAACTTCGAAGTCTGCGGAGGGTGCACGCTGTGCTGGTTGCACGATGGGTGCACGATGGGTGCCTCTACTGGCTCTATGGCTCGGGAACGGCAACAACAACAACTGACGCGAATTCGATTTCGAAAATCGTCCGGGCCCTTTCATTTTATCTTTGAGCTCCTAAGTCGTAGGTAGTAATTACCGGTGGCCGCTACCTGCCCCGCCGAAATAGACTCGGCCGGAGCACCATTTAATTTTACACCGTAGCACGGACGAATCGTTGCTCCGTGAAACACGTTGCTCGAATCCTTCGCCCATGTATTCGCGTATATACGCGCGCGTGTGTACGTTTCAACGACCATATATCTCTCTGTTTTCGCGGAGAGGTCTATACTTAATATCGCTACCCACTCGATCCCATCCGCAGCCGGCTCGATCAGCCACAAATTACCAAAATAATTAAAAACTGTTAGCTCGCGTGGGAAGTCCTCCCGGGTTGTTCCCTTCTTCGACTACCGATCATCGAGCAAGGACGATTTTAATCGGTCCGCTCTTTCAGCCTGCCAGTAGGTGGAGAGAATAGAATAAATTAATCCGGTCGTTTCTTTTAGTTCGTTCCTCCTTTCTCGTTTTCGAGTGAAAGTTCGTACGGTGGATAGGAAGCAGAAGCTGACGGAGGCGTTGTTTCGGCGACGTTGATCGAGTGTGTTGATCGTTTCACGCCTCCTCTCGCTCTTATAGAATACCACTGCCTCTCGCGAGAAATTTAGACTGTAATTCGTGATAGGAACGTGATTTGGCGCAATCGAGATCGGATTGATAGAGTACTGTGCCTATAGAATGACTAATTACGTTTCCGACACGGTAAAATCTTCGAAGTTAGCGAAAATTATAATTAGTTTGAGCAATCAACCCCGTGCTCTGTGCTTTCAGTGAAATGCTGGCAAATAATGCGCGCCATTTTCTACGAATACCAAATACATCGAATATCAAACAGAATGCTAGCGAAATAGATATTTAACGAGTAAACTCTCGGAAGATCAAATATTCTAAGTTCTAAATATTTACAAAATGTTCGAAATTCTTCAAAGGTACCACTACGTGAAACGTTAAAAATCCATCAAATCCAAAGGTTATCTTTAGAAAATGCTCGAAAGATTCTCCAAAAATTTCTCACAAAACACACCGGCCAACGTCTTACCCTCTACAGAGGGATTTTTTCTGTTTACCAAATTACCCAGCAGGAATTCCTCCTGTGTACACAGGGCAACCCGACGCAATTTTCTGAACGGTCGTCTTCAGACGCACAGCAGAGCCGGAGGACGCCGATGGATGAAATTTTTACCGGGTCGATCGGCATTTTCTCAGGCGATTTAAGAAATAATCGTTGCGTGGGTGTATCGTGTTCCCCGTGGGAAGAGCCATGGGAACTTGTCGCCGCTACTAAAAACGGCAGGCTGTTATCGATGAGCTTTTGTTGGCCCGGTCAAGGGTGGATGAAACACGATCGGCGAGTAAGCCTGGCGTACGGAGGGGAGAGGATCATCCAGTTTCTTCAACCTGATCCGTCTACCTGGCGGGAATCGAACGCTCGAAACAAGAAGAACAGGTGTGAGTCAAGACACTCGAAGGACTAGAGGCATCCGACGTCGATGCAGACGTTAGTCTCGCTCTATTAACTAATACCCTTGGTATCCCAAACTTTGTGCCACGCAGAGGTCTCAATAACAACCTGTTTCCCTCGTTGCTCGCCGGCTGCTGTCTTTCGTTGAGCTTCGGTTCTGCTGGAGATGAATGATGCGACGTTGTTGTGATTTTTCAATGCCGATGTTGTGATCTGCACACTTTGGTTCGTTTGAAAATTTGATATATAGACGACGACGCGTTATGATTTTGTAACGGTGATGTTATACGATTCGTAGATTTATATTATTAATGATTCGATCATGAATTTTTATGAGTTTATGGCAAATCTGAAGGTGCAAAACACACAAAACGTATATAACGTGGAAAAATATAAGGTATAACGTGAAGAGTTTAGTACTCGTCGTAATATTTAGTATTACGTCCATTCTTTGTATGGATTTCGTTTTTGTTAATTATAATATGTTTATCGAGGTATGAATTTCTATAATTATACATGTAATAATACGTGTAATACATATAAGTTTGAGGTTTCGATATTGCGAATATAAAGGTGTCGAATCGTATAGTTTTATCAGTGTAAATTATTTTACTTTCTTGTACCAACGAAATCGTACAACTGTGTGCCCTGTATTGTTAAAAAATTTAGAATTGTTGAATGTACAGCTTACCGGTACAAAAATTACACCGTTAATTTTCATTGGGTTCTATATTTCTAATAACGGTATCGCGTACTTTGTATTGTATTCTTAGGAAACTACATTATTGTCAAAAAGTACAGAGTCACCACTAGGAAATCGCAACGTTATTGCATCGCTGTGCTTTATATACACATTATGTATTTCTAATAACGGGATCGTGCTTCGCGTACATCGCGATTAGAAATATAAACTTGCCAACGTCACATACGACGTCATTATTGCAAAGTCACAACAACAGCACGTTTTATTATTCGTTTGTATTGAGCCCAAAATGCAACGATTGAACGGTTTCAATATCAACATTTAATGACAATTTCAATCGTATTTTAAATCGTATTTATTGAAAGAAAAAGAAACGTGTAGGTTTCACATACGAAAGTAAAAAATTTCACTAATACGAATATTAATCGGCTATGAATTTACAGCAGAGTTCGAAAAAGTAATTCGATTTTGGATCGATTTTCAGTTGGTTTCTATTGATTTAATCAAATTACTAAATTACTGTCTCGTCAATTGATATCTCCAAATGATAACTATCATCTTTGCAAAATTTTCGTTCAATTGGATCCAATCGATTAAAATTAATCATGCGACGAAGTAACGACGATCAAAGTGTCGCAACACTGACAGTGATCAATGCTTCGTAATCAGGTGCAAATTTCGCGTGCAATTTCTTGTCGTTTCTTAGCCTCGTTTTTTCGGCACGCTCAATGGCGAAGACGCGTTGGAACGCGTAAAACAATCGATCGTGTCGCCCAGGGCGTAAATAGGGCTGTTCGTCGAAAAAGACGCGGCGCGCCAAGTCTCTAATCAAGCGACCATAGATCGTTCGGTCGATCATCGACGATTACACGTTGCGTAAGCACGCGTGACAGTGGCTGTGTACGCTGTACGACGTTGGCGAATCGAACGGTGTGACAATAAATTAAATGGATACACGGGCTCGTTGATGGGTGTCAAGCGTTAAGGCGTACACTTAGTCACGATCGACGATAGTCGTGCACGGTGAACATGGAAATGAGCGTCAATGATGCTACGAGATATCGAGAGGTTCGAAGAAAAAGTGGCACAGGCGACTAAATTTATAATAACGTAATAAATATATAAATATCAATTTATAAACAGAGATCCTGAGCAAAATTGAAATCGTAATTGGGGAATCTGTATGTTATTAAATAGCGAAACATATTATTTAAAAATATTTGAAGATTGATATTTAAACTGAATTTTTATGCGCTTGTGGGAAATTGAAAGATGCAAAGAAATATATGAAATATCTAAAATAACGTATTTGTTATAACATTTAATAAGCGAAGCAAACTTTTATTTAGGTACTTCTTCTGTAATTACATTCATAAAAATATGAATTTAAATATTTGCAATCTATATTTCATACCTAACAAAATCCTCTAGATAAATACGAATGTCGTGTTTCATGTATTTATTTCACTTTTAGAAAAATTACACTTGCACCATTTTTTCCACCGAATCCTGCAATTTATTGATATTCGATAGCCAGACTTGTGCATGCTTGACACTTTGTCGAAATTTTTAGTATGACGTATAATCGACAGAATATGAACGACGTTGTTGAAAACAAAGAGAAACTGGAACGCTTCTGCCGTTTGGAGATATTCTGGATCCAAATGGTCTCTTTTGTTCAAGCGTTATTATTCAAGATTTTTGTTCTCGATAAAATGTTTGTAGGAAGTATTAGAGAAAATAGGCATGCTATTCATCGAACGAAAGCTAAAATGTCTCTGGTGAACGAATGACAAGAATCGTGGGCAACAAGAAACGTCACCGGAGCAAGAGCAGGCTTCTTTGTTCAGAGTGCTACCGTGGAAACTGCCTTGGTAATTCGCTGTTTTGTCACTCGTTCCCGTCGACACCCGTGAAATTACCGCGCTTCTGCTCTCAAAGTTGATAAACGACGGCCGAGGTGGAAAGAACAGGCCACGGTGAATGTAACAGCTAGCTAAACATTGTAACTGCGACAGTAGCATTTGTCTTTAATTTGCCTAACATACCGTACCCTTCTCTTTCAATCTTCAATGCGATAAAAAGTTCAGGCGAAGAACTTAACGTTCGACTGTAATTAGTTTCTCTACTGTAGCAGAATAAATATGAATCTGTTACCATTTTGAAAGGAAAGAAAGAAAGTCAAAGAATAAAAATAGGTGTTTCCTTCCTTTTACGTGCCGACAAATAAATTTCCATCGCTCTAAAAATTGTCTGTAAAATTTGTCTTAAATTGAAAGAAGTATATGGAATATCTACAAAAATTCTACTATATCAAAAACAAAAAAAAAAAAAGGAGACTAGAAGATAAAAGAGGGATCTAGAAAGCTCTCGTACGTGTCGACAAATAAAATTCGCGTTCCCCACGAATTGTCTCTGTTTATTCCAAATTACTGCAACAGTCACAAACCTACAATAGCAAAAAAAGAAAAAAGAAGCAAAGAGATTAAAATCTCAGAAAAGAACCAAAAAATTCTTTCTGTTCACGTGTCGACAAACGAACTGCATCCCACCAAAAATTGTCCCTGTTTATCACAAATTGCTCGAAAGCTGCCCCCTTCCTATCCATTCTGTTCCCCGAACTCGTAAACCCCTGGCTACCTTCCCGTCAGTCTGTTCTCTTTATTCGTTCGGCCACCGCGTCGTGGACGACTGAAGAACAGCCAGGGAAGAAGGACTCGCAGGCACGCACCTGTACGCCACGGTGCACAACAGGGTAGAAACGCACGGGGCTAAGAAGAGAGCACACAGGATCACGGCGTGTAACACCGCCACGAGACGGTATTATCTGTCTATCTGGACGAGCATCCGGCGAGTCCAGCCTCAGGGCAGATTTTTATAGGAGGTTCGCGTGACCGCCAGCTAAACGCTTCGCTTTAACCCGCCCAGCATTGCCTCGGCGGCGGTTTACCTGTCTCTGTTTCTCCCTGTTTTCACCTTCTTCCCGGCATTACCTCTTCTCGTCACTCTCTTTCTCTTCACACTCGACTTTACTCGACACTACACGACTCGTCGACTCGTATATATCGTTTCTTTTTCCATCTACTCTTCTAGCGTTCGCGTGGGTCAGATTCTCCGCCTCTCGCTTCCTCGCGATCGCTTAACTCGCTCGTCTTTCAGTCACTGAACACGCCTGTCGTTCGGTAGTCGACGAGAATAAATTTATCCCCCGCTTAGAGCCGATTTTTTTTATATATGTTCCACGAGCAACGCGTGTATTTGCATTTTCCTTATCCGGAATAGGGATCGATTCGACGCTTTTCTCAACGGTACTTCTGCGACTCGGCATTCGTGTTACCTATTCGTCCTTGCGTTTCCACCTGTTCCACGTTCTCGCCGCGTTTATCTTTCCCGTCACGCTATTCACCCTTCTTACTTTTCCAATTCACGACCATAGGGTACATGCGTTATCTGGCTGGCTGCATCCCGCTGCAACTTCCTGCGAGCAACAAGACAGCGCTCTCGCTCGTTGATAATTGGCCGCGGCGATAGCGGCGCAAGAAGAGGAACAAGAACGCAGTCGGGCGCCCGTACGGCCAGAGGGAACGTGTATACGTCGCGAGAGAGAGATCGGTTCCCAGGGTAAAAGCGGAAGCGACGCGCTAATGCGCTAAACGGGTCGTCGTCGAACGCCGCGGGGCATACGCGCGTCTTTTTCTCAACCCTTTCGCGTGGGACGGCTCCGATCATCCGCTCGTTGCTTTCGCAACTTCTGGGTCTAACAACTTTAATGTGCACTTGCCTTTTTTTCTTTTTTAGAATAGCTCGCTTGTGATTTACGCAGTATTATCTTTTTCTTTTTTTTTTTTTTCTTACAATAGCTTGTTCATATTACGTCCACGTGATTTACGGAGTATTATCTTGGAATATTTCTTTTCTTCGTCGTTTTTCCGTGTTTTTTGGATGATTATAGCACACGATAAAGGTGTGTTATTACTGTTATTAATTTCTAGCCGCGGGCTGACGACTCGGTTCTATTTGTTTCGTACGAAGTCGAGAAGTGGATGTTCTTCCAGGAGGCTAGATCCAGGCTATTTGACAGGGTGTTTCGAATGAGCCGAGTACATTAGTTGGACGATGATTAATTGTGTTGCAGGTTTTCCCCCGTTCGGTTTGTTTCGTTTGGGAAAGATCGAGAGACGAGATTTCTCGGACGGTAGTTGAGACGTTAACTTTTGCGTAAAAACCCGTTCGAGGCGCGATTTGCACGCGCTTGCTCCAGCTAATTTTCCCTGACAGGGTTATTGAGTTCATTCGAATGAGTTTCATCCGCTGGCGTTGATTAATTACGGTCCGTGTTTCTTTAGGATCCTCGGCTTCCTTCGTAACGACTATGAATGTCAATGTTTGCGGAAAAAAATTCCTCCACGTGTACCGTTCGCTCGCGTTATTTATTCAATATGATTGTCAAACACATCAGACGATGCTGTCCCTTATAATGTCCACTAAAAACCGTTCCATTAATGCGTTTCTCCAATTCTACTTTGCTCTACGCATACATTACCTTCTGACTCACAAATGGATTTGAAAACACCAATTTACTCCTACGTGTCTCTGAAATCCACGACCGTGATCTAACTTTCAAATTCACCATCCACCCTAGTAAAGAATTTCAATTTTTCGACAAACGTAGAATAAAAGAAGATACATAACTAAGGAGGAAAATAGAAGATCGAAGAGGACGAACCGAATCAAATACGCTTAGAAAGCACGACTTGCAACCCATATATATTCCTCTACATACTTCTACGTATCTCCAAAGTTCAAGATCGAGGTCGTCTCTTAAATCTACCATCGATTCTAAGGAAAACATGCTTATTAAATCTCAAAAGGAATAAATGTAAATAAAGAATACAAAATAAAATGGAACAGGATAAAAGATTGTTGAGGTGGAATCGAGAGAAAAAGGTCTTGTGTCTCTCGGTAGCTCTTGCCAAAGTATCGATATATCACACAAAGCAAGGTGAAAAGCGATCGTGACCGTCGTGATTTTCCTCACGATGGAATTTGATGGAACGTCTCGATGGAATTCGACGCTCGTCGACGAACGTCGGCCAGCCCATTAAGCTCGAAATTGCACGGGATGCTTGTAGCAATTATCGTAAACCCCCGTTATGGAGGTTGGTACGAGAGATCGATCTGTGTCTGGACGTGGAATCGCGCACGCGAAATCCGACTCACTCGTACACGGCGGGGATTTTTCTCGGACCGACTCGATTATAATTCATCGTCTCCACCGTCGGCGCGTCTTAATTATCCGGCTTGGACGTGCTCGAAGGATGGATCGAGAGTCGGCTCTCTGGAAGAAAAAGCACACAGGAGAGAGAGCTGGCTTGAGATCGGTCACGCCTGTGCACAGTCCTCCGCAGACGAACGATCCCCTCCGACTCGTGGTGCATGGATTCCTAAATGTATTTTTCCAGTCCTGGCTATGTGTGAGATTGCAGATACCTTTGGATACTCGAGGATTTTTTGAGCTTGTCATTAATCGGTAAGAATGAACAAAAGAAATCTTCACGAGCGGATTATTTTGCCTAGAAGATGAACTAACAATCACCATTGCAGGTGAATTCTTTTTCTTTAGAAGTTTCTATTTGAATTCTCGGAACATGGAGAATTTTTAAAGCTTCTAATTATTCTTAGAGAATATTTCTTGACAAACTTTATACGTACACATATGTCTTGTAATAACAAATACATGTTGAAGCAAATTCCATTATAAAAGAATTGAAATTGTAACCCGCATTCTACGATTACCCTTCACCCTCTAAATTCAACCTTCCGCCAGCAAATTTTCCGCCCCCCAAACAAATAATTGGCAAATAATTACATACGTAAGGCAAAATCCCCATTTCATAAGAAATATCATAAAGATAATGAACACATATAGTGTTCCCTCTATATGTTTACACCTTCCGTTCCATCAAGTCTACCGTGATATTAAACGTTAGAAATGATCCGTGGTCGAAAAGTGACAGGGCGTTCTTCATGGGGACTAAGGTATCGGTTTCTTGGAATACTTTCGGCGAAGTTTTTTCGGATGGCAGCCACCGTGCGTTATAACGGTAATTCCAGCTCGGACTGTAATTGAAAGAGAACAGCAACGGCGCTTAATTGCGCTAGGTCGAAATCATCGAGGGAACGACGCGGCCTGGCTCCAGCTTCCCGCGCACCACTTCTTCGAAAGTCATTTGGTAAGGGCCTCCCCCTCCATAACTCGTGGCCATTGTGTCCAACTTTTCGCTCCCGAGCTCCAATTACCCCCAAGTTCGGGGTTGCTTCGCCTCGAACGTCTCGAGTTGTACGGAGGCTGTGTTTAGCCGTCAACGAGATTGCGCTTCGCGAGCCTCTTTGGCAGCTTCTGTTGCGGATGCTTTTCGTGAACGAGACTTTTCGAGATCTGGCAATCGTTTGGCTATCCATGTTTTCAGTCGAGTGGTACCGATACATTTTTTAGAGTGCTCTTTGGAATAAGTTACGGTTCGTCTTCAATTTATTGGCTTGTTGTTTATGCAGCTTGGATCGAGTGCAAAGAGCTTCGCTAAGTGATGCATTTGGAGTATATGTATGCCACATTTTCAGAGAATTCCGAAGAATTTATGGATCGTTCTTAACTTGTTTATAGGGCTTGCATCGAGTACAAAAAAATCTTGTTAGACCTCGTGATGCATCTCGAATATATATGATTTTTTTTCGGGGTATACTGAAGAATAATTCATGGTTTGTCTTTAACTTGTTATTTATGGAGCCTGCAGTATGAAGAGTTTTCTCGGATCCTGTGACGTGAATAGTAATTGAAAGATTATTCTATATATCGCGCAAACAGCTCTACGATATAATGGAATAATATGTTTCGTGAAATCGTGCAGAACAATTGGTCAAGTTTGTCTTTACGATAGTTAATAGGAAACTTTTGGTTCTTCAACTACTGTCTTTACATCACACGGGACGATGAAAATATTTAACAGAATTTTTGCCGATAATAGAAATGTATTTAAAATAGAAGTTGATTATCATCTCCTAAAACATTTATTGAACCGTCTTGTATATGCTTTCAATCTAATATGCCTTTCGCTATAAATAACATAATACACCCTGAACTGATACCAATGGTTCAGAATTCGATAAAAAATTCTATCACCAACAGCTTCGATAATTCGAATAACTCTGCCATCATTTCAATCTGTGAACGACATCATCCCTTCTCAGCTGGAGAAGCCGCGCGTTCTCGGCGGAGGAGGCACGCCGTGTCCCGGCCACACTTCCTGAACACACAACGCGTGCACGAGAGCGTGTAATAACCGCGCAGGAAGATACAAATAAGACGGCCCCATTACACTGATGCAACGTGTTATACATTTTTCGACGGGACATCGCGGCGCGGACAATAGCACGATACACGGAGCCGGCTCTGCAATAATGCCAACGCGTCGAGCAAAGAAACGACAAAGATACCGAGGCGAAGCCAGATGATAAGTGTGGGTGACGAGGCAACATCGGTGGTAAAAAAGGCCGCGGTTACACCGTAACTATGTATACGCTTGATGAGAACGAGCAGAAGGATGCGGCGCGTGTTCTCCTATTCTCGTGCAATGACACACAACCGGGAAGAAACCAGCAGAGAGAAGAGACAGTGGAAAGGCCGGGAAAAACTTTGAGCAGGACAAGAATCGCGTTTTGACGCAGTCTTCAAGAATAGCCGTGTGACTGAGAAAAAGCCATGATTTTGATCATTTTCTATTATTTAAATTTCTATGTTCTTTGGGATTCTTAATTACTATGTTATTTGGCTGTGAAATTGGTTAAAGTAGGGTAATGTTTACATAGAAGTCGGGAATCTTCGTCGTCTCAAAGAATATTATTTAATGGTCGTGTTTTGTAGTTTCGGTCGTGTAGTGACGTTATTTTTTCTTGCAAAAGGTAATATTTAAAACGAATTGTTCTATTCATTACAGATACTATATTTGAAGACTGATTTGAGTTCTGAATAGTAGACGTACTCAAAAGTAGATTTTTAAACGCATTGTAGTTTGGTTTTTTAAATAAAACCATCTGGATCGTTACGAAGATGATCATAGCTACGAAGAATCCAGAATTATCTGGTTAGAAGTTTAGCGCTTTTATATAGATTCTCCTGGTTAAGCGTAATTTATGGTGGAAAAACGCGAGCGGAAGAGCCGATCACGTCAACAATGGAACAGTTTGGTAACTATGTAGTCCTGGGAAAGCGAGAGTATGTACATTAGATGGTAATGTATGTGGATGTTTCTCGTGGCTTATTATTATCAGGAATTATTATGAATTTAGAAGATTATACCGTATGTAGAATGCTAATGATACGCGATTGTTTCGACTGAATTACAATTATCAATCGTTAAAAATTTGGAAGAGTATGCCATAGAAATGAGATAGATCGAGGTCACATAAGGACGAGGTATATTCACGAGCTGTGAAACGTAATTTGATAGTAAACAATATAACGTGGAAACTGTTTCGTTAATTGTCGTGTTACGAAATGTATACAAATTTTTTTCTATAAGTTTCACTTATAAAAAATTATAGCGACTAACAGATTCAATAAAAAGACGAAGAAAATATGAAAAAGCATTAGAACAACGAAACTGTTGGAGGAAATGGAACAGAAAAGAATACCTGTGGTTATCAGAACGAAGATTGAAATTAAGGAAAAAGGAGTATGGGAAGGAGAGAAGAAACGACGAATAGAATACATATGGTACGTCCAGTCGTCCGACTGTCTTTACGCGTTCATCGAATTAGCGTCTAAGATAAGTTAATAAACCTCGTCCCAATGATTCATCGCCGAGCCGGCCGCTACTTATCTAATCGTTCCACTTTGCGACAGTTTGCGCTTCGTTCACCCTGATGCATGTAATTAATATGTAATCGTTTCTTTTCTTTTTATTTTTCTCTCCCTTTTTTTTTTGTATCTTACACCGATACATCAAGCTCGATTCATGGCTATGGTTGCCGGTAATTACGGCTTATCTAGCCCCGCGACCTTATCGTTCAGCATCGGCGAGTAATTGCACCGTCTCCCGTGGTTTGATTATCGGGTATCCAGTTCGACTTTTTTCCAAATGCGAAGTAATTTGATGGGGAGATTGCATCGGGTGTCTCAAGTATAAGTGCACGCCTTGTCCAACACGTACGACGTGCTGTTCCTCCGGTTTAATAATAACTTTAGATGCTGTGCCTGTATTCTAAATAGCTACAGGTTATCCATAAATAATCGTACTTAACCCACTCGTTTAACAACCACAAACATCTGTCTATAATATCTATTTTATCTATTAGATACACGATAAATAATCGACTCATATCAGCTCCAAATATTTTGCCGCCATTTCTCTGTCTATCAGATACGTGATAAATGATCGATTTATACGAGCATGTTCGACTATTGTTCGCAAATAGGATAAATTATGTTTATCTCTTAATGAGATTAATATTCTATTTTTTTCATATACCATAAGGAGAATCAATTTCTTTTTATAGAAAAAGAAAGAAACACTCGAAGAAACGAATTTGTTCGAATTAAAATCGCTACAAAGTAAATTAATCTCTACAAAGTAGCGAAAAATTCACGAGATTCCCGAGCGAAAGCGATAGAGGCAAGTTTACGAGAAGAACAAGACGGTACTCGTCGGCTCCATTAAACGCCTGACAGGATACATGTCCGTATGAGTCGAATACGGAAGAGAATCCGCGGTCCGTTGTCGCGAATAGGGCAGATAAAGCGTACACGTTACCTGTATGAGGTGGGCAAGGAACAGGACGTAGGCGGCGGCCGCCCTCATGTCTTTCCTCGAGGAATCCCTCGACTACCGCATCACCATTCCCCGTGGGTCACCTGCGTTCTTCTTCAGCCACTCCTAACGATTTGAAATCGAATAGATCTGTCGTTCCTCGTCAGTGCTGCTGAATATATCCGACGTTATTCCACGGATCGATCGGTTCAGAAAACACTGTTCACACCGTACATACGATCGACCGGTTTATAGACCCTGCCGTTCGTCGATCACACTTCACTTCTCCGATACTTATTAATATTATTTCCGGTCCGCGAGCACACACCGAATACCAGAGCCACTGTTGTCGATATATCTCGAATCTCACGGTTCTCCACTTCGTAGATACATCGGTCGTTGTACAAAAAATATGATATTCCCTCGAGACACTTTTCAAACACTCATTCAACACTGTTTTAGGAATTATCGTTTGGAAACTGAAATTTCTCTATGAAAATCCGAAAACGCACAAGGTTCGAGGTAATATAGAGTTTTGATTGCTTTTCTCATGGATCTTCTCGGATATCGTTAGACGGAAGAGGTACAAGGATCGCTCGTAGCAAAGAGAACGACTATGCTTTCCAACGAGGACGTATGGATCCAGGATACGGGACGAGCTCGGAGATGTTTACGTGCACTCTCGCGTCGCGACAGGTACCTTTCCCTCGTACGGTTGCCTTTGATCGTGCGATATCGGTAGATCGTTACGATCCTCTTCGTTTTCCCTCCTTTCTCTTCTCGTAGCCTTCTTCTTGCTCGGCCGTTTCACCTCGGTCGCCGGTAATTAATCGTGTCGAGTCGCGTCGTTGTGTGCACGTGACGTACACTCGACAACACCAGGCGTCTGTTCCTGGATCTTTCACGAATTCTCCACGACCCACTTCCACGAGTACTCGAATTGTTTTCCAAAAGACGTGCGTGAATAACACGTGATCGAGACGATGCGCTCGTTCCCGTTCCCACCTGTTCTCCGACGCTGTCTAAACCGTTCACGGAGCACGTGCTCACCGATACCGGGAGAAATTTACGCGAGATTCAGACTTCGTCTGAACTCGTTGGGCGCTGTCCTAATTTCGGAATCGCCTCGCACTTCGACTGAAAAACCACTATACAAGCCAGGTAGTTGGGCGTCTTTTTATTATCTAACTTACACGTAAAGTCGAGCTCGAAGGATAAATCGAATATCAGATTCAATGCGATTGTAATTCGTACGGAGGACGATACACTTGCGTGTATCGGGAATTTGAAGTCCGACGTTAACCTCCACGGCTAATTATTTTTCATGTAATCCATCAACGAAACATTCACCGAATTCACTGGACTCCACCAAAAACACGCGTTCCAGTTATGTTGTGTTTAGCATCCACGCTCGAGAACTTGTTCCACCAAAAGGGGGTGATTTCGCCCTTAGCTGTCGATGCGATGTAACCACGCGATGGTCTTGATAAACACGCGCGTCGTCGAACTGTCGCGGTCGTCTCTCGTCGCGAGATATCGGCGTGTCTCTCGACCGAAGGAACAGGTGTGTGGACGGTGGCACACGCGCGCCTACCTCGTGCACATACGCGCACCTTTCCACGGTTCTCCAGATGTGTAGGTGGGCCAGGCGTGCGTGCACGGCCACGTAAAACGTATCCGTGTAAATATGTATAAGGCTTGGAGTCGCGTGTACGTGTGCTTGTATGCGTGTTACGGCTGTGTCGTGCACGCTGGAGCACGGAAACGCAGCACCTCCGCGGGGTACACGAGACGGTCGCTCCGGGGATACTGAGTCGGAGCCGCAGGCCGGCCTGCGGGCCTCCCCCCTCCCCCTCGCTCCGACCACACTCTCGTTCGCTCTCTCTCCCTACCCTTCGTCTCCGTTGCACTCAAGCCACCTGTCTCCTTCGCTCTTTCTCTTTCTGCCGTGAGAGAGAGAGAATCCCCTACCCCCGTGAAGCCTCCCCTTCCCGCCACCATTCTCCTCCACCTCCACCATCGGGAGCATCGATGACTCCCACCACCATCACCGGAGGGGCCGCTCTTCACCCCGACCCTATGGATCCAAGACCTAAGCATCTCTCTCTCTCTCTCTCCTCTCTTTCGCGTCGTTACCTCTCTTTGTACACGCTTTGCGCGCTTGGCCTCTCTCGTATGTCCAGCGCGGCAAGCTCGTCCCGCGCGTTGTATATACGAACCGTCGTGGATACGCTCGTGGTGCACGCACGTACGCTGATCTAGTCTCCCTCCCCCCCATGGATGCTTGGTGCAACACGTTCGTACGTAAGTATACGATTGTGTAAGGAGAATTGGCCGAGACCACGCTGACTCGTGTGTTGGTATTACATAGCGTATGTATGTATGTAAGTGTGTAGACGGCCAGAGACTTTGGATTTCTATCTCTGTCAGGTTAAAGAGGGATCTCTTCTCTCGCAATACCTTTCTAGAAGGCATTACATGATCGTACACTTGCTGCCCTGGACGGTGGATGCTGGATCCTGGTGCACACGCTGGATAACCGCGACGATCCGCTCGCGTATATCTTAAGATCGGTTTCATCGCGACCGTTCGTAAACGCCGTTTGTGTATTCTCACCTCGTTGAACGCGAGAGGAGATCGAGTTCCCCGCTTGTTCCACGACACGACAACACGAGGAACGTTTACGTACTTTCTATCGGGTTCGACGGCGCGGATTTCGTCGATCGGGAGTCGGATTCCCGTACGATGGAGAATTTCAGCACGGAAGTCTCTGACGATATCGAGATCGAGTTGTCGAGCAGTTGTTCAGTTTCCGTTCCGTTTTTTTGCGTTTGGGAATTAATGCTGTTTAATGTACGGTTACACGATCAGAAGCGTAATGCTACGAGGATGAAGGGAGAGAAGGGAAGAGAGGGGAAGAAAAAGGGAGACAAGAGGCCTCGACCGACGAAATTATGTATATTCCGGAAGAATGATTTTGGACGATGAATAATGGATAAGTGGCTGTCGCGTGTCCACCGTCATTATATTGCGGATCGGGAGGCATGGTACCGTGGCTCCTCGGCGAGAAATGCCATCGGCGCGGTTCGTCATTGAATTTCTGCCCCCGTATACGATGTTCCGCGTAATTCCCTGTGTCGAGTTATCGCGCGGGCCGAAGGGACGGCCGGTTAAATGGCAATAAATTATCAACGGTAACCGGGCCTCTGGCGAGCTTGAACTCCTTTCTAGTCGTGTCTCGTAGCGCTTGTTGCGCGTTATTCCGCGAAACGGAACATCGCAAAGAAACTTGTAGCGCCTAACGTCGACCGATTTTCACCGACGTTTTAAATACCTTCTAAATCGATTTACCGTAATGTGTTCCACGTTTACAAGCAGTAATATGGATGATAAAATTAATTTCCCCCTGGTAGAGAACCGCTCGATCGCGTTAGCCTAATTGCGATCAGCCGCGCTCGATCTCGAACATTTATTTGCACCCCCTGCGTCTCTCTCTCTTTCTCTATCTTTCTCTCTTTCTCCTGCTGTTCGCGGAAGAAAAACGAGCGTTCATTTAACGATCCCCGCGGCGATCGAAATTAAATTTTCGCGATCCTCCCGGCAGCCCTGATCTCTTCCACTCGTTACACCGGCGAGGTCAGCTCTGGCTTGAAAGAACCTGTACAGCCGAGAGAGACGATACGGCGCAACATCGGAGTCGCCTCTGGTTTCCCTCTCCGTCCGACCGTCTCCGCGAAGGCAGCCCCGCGATACCCGACGAAGTCGAGCTACGACGCTCGGATGGTAGCGTGCCAGTATGGTGCACCGTGGACCACGAACGGACGGATGGACGGACGGACAGCCAGTAGTAGTGGGATACTGCTGCGCCGGTGATGCTGCCTGGACCGCGTCTCACCGACTTCTCTATCTTTCTTCCTCTCGCGTATAATCCCCTTGGTCCCCTTGTATAAATGGTTGTTCGCGTCTCTTTCCCCCGTAGCCTCTCATCCTTCATCTTTTTCCCGTCTGCCTACCGCAGCCAGAGAGCAGTAGGTACTTATATCCTACTCCATCTCTTCGTTCGTTGGCGCGTTCGGTCTTCGTCTTCGACTGGCTTTACCTCTCGAGGGCCCCGAAGAGAAGTTAGCCGGCGGGCATCATGGTGGCTACACCGCTGGCTTCTCGCGTCTCTCGAAGCGCTCGCAACACACAGAGTGTGCCCCCCGAGGGTCAAGGAACTCCCTCGGGAACAGGTTCACCTCCTCCTCCTCCTCCTTCTTCCATCCATGCCGCGCTGTACTCCCTCTTCCCTCCTCCTATCGTTCCTTCTTCTCTTCGTGGCATGGCCCTCCCTCTCGCCCCCTTTCCACCTTCAGCCGCCCTATGCCCCCTCCGGTTCGTACCTTAGGGTTTTACTTATTTTCTCTTATTACCGGCTGGTGGGCATGTGGCCACGCTTAACGCACTCACACGCCTTACCTCGCGGAGTCATTGGTACACGTACGTGTGGTATATACACACGATGCGCGCGTTGGTCCAGCTCGGGGCCCGTCAGTCTTCCTCCGACCCCTCTTCTTCTTGGGAGCATCTTCTTCTCCGTCCTTCCCGCTGTTTTCTTCGAGCTGTTCCCTCTTCTCTCGGCTCTTCTTGGGTACTCCAATATGTGAGCACATTATTACAGCCGCAACAGAGGCAAGAGCAAGCGCACACGGGGCTTTTCAAGGGGGTTACACGGGACTGGGGGGTCTGTAAGGATGGGGCTAAAACCCAAGCGAAACGCACACGCGCTTCTGCCTGCCTGGAGAAAACGCGTGTGCGGTACACGCAAGGGTGTTTAGGTGCAGCCACCACTGTTCTCCGCTCTCATCGTCAGTTTCTTTTCTTCCTCTCTCTCTTTCACACATTCCCGTTGTATCTTCTTGTTCTCTTCTCCGCGTTTCTTGCCTCGCTTCTTCTTCGCTCTTCCTCATCCTTCTCCGTGCCACGCTGTCCCAGGCCTGCCTTTTCGTCAGATACCAGATTCCACCTGTGCTGCCTGTGATATCTTGCCCGTTGCTGCCGTGCTCATCTGCCTTGTCTTCGTTGTCTCCCCTCGTGTCGTGAGACCATCTCGGATTCGTTCACTTGGGGTGTTTCTACTCTTCCCTCTCCTGCCTGCTCGAGTATACACTGTCGAAATAAGAGAAATCGTTCCATAACGAGGATAATTTCGTCGTTCCTTCCATATCGAAGATTTTCTTTAAGGAGATACACGGTTTCTTCGGTTGTTTTAATTTCTTCGAGACGAAAATTTATTAACCCTCGTGACGATGGTTCTTTTCCCGATTTCTCTTCTGGTTTTACTTATCGAGATGCGTTTCCGTAGATGCGTTTCCTTGCTCATTTCCATTTCGATTATTCCCGTGGGTATTATTCGTGAGTCGGTTTACCGAAAGGCCTTCGCAAAATTAAGGCGTAATGGATACGCGACGGGATACAAACCGCGCGAGCGTATACGCTGAGGGATTTTAATGATCTTTCTTCAGGTATTCGTCGGCTGGCTATAGATACCAGATTCCAGCTGGGCCGCCGCCGCGCCGCTTGAAAATCCACTGCGTCTTCCCGTCGTCGTCATCGCTTCGCCGACCGAGAGCTTCTTGCCTCTGGCTTCTGCGTTTGATACACGCTGTCGCGAAATTACTATTCCCTGTTGACGTTCCTAAAGGAACTCCTACCGGTTATGTGACGGAAATACGCGCCACGTCTAGAACGTAACTCTTCTCGGTGTAAACAAATTTACATCGGGAAATTGACTCTAGGTTTGCAAAAAATGAATGAACCGAGAATTTACTTTAAATTTATTTCGTAGAAAATAACACTATGGACGCGAATTTTGTGGCCTAGGAAAACTCCAAAGAAAAGTTGGACACATTATCTGATAGCAATTTAGGAGGATCCTACACAATCACTGAAGAAGAGTTCCTTTTTGAAAAATTATTCGAATACAAAGCAAAATATGACTCTAACAGAGTAATGTCTCTTGTAAGATAAATATAAAATTTTGTAGGTTTGTTCAAAATGAAATGTCTGTAGATTTTATGAAATTTTCTACAATCGTTACTTGATAGAGTCAAGGAATCTCATCGTGTTTAATCTGTACATCTTTCACTGTACTTACAGTACTATTATTTATTATTAAAAGATTTGAGATTCGATTTCAGATTCATCTCTGTTTATTCATATCCTATTATCATTACAGTTATTATCTAAATCTAAAGACTGTCGCATGAAACAAATACAAAAAGTACAACCGTACAAATATGAGTAAACAAGCGTATCAGATTAATTTCGTTTGCTTCGCCTTAATTAACAAAACGACTTTATCAGGAAAAGTGGAAGAGATAAAAGACGAGAAAAATTACTCAGGACGGAGTGCTGGTTGATCGATTCCCGGGAGAATTTGCATGCGTATCACGAAGCATCGAGGAACCCGGTGTTCTTCCCGGTTCCGTTAACCACGAACACACGTCAGTTGTCCTTCTGACACGGCACGTTAATTGCTCCGGCTGAAATCGTGTACCCGTTACGTAGTCACGAATTAAAAATCGCATACCGCGCTGTGTTCGCCCGTCTTGCGCGTCGAAATCGCGTCGACTCTCGCTAAATCTAAACGGAGAACGCTTCCACCGTGGCCATGCAAATGTTCGTGGCAGGATGGTGCAATTAGTATCGGTTCGATGGCGGCGAACCATGCGAGAAACAAGAAAAAGGTAGCGAAATCTTATCGCGAATTCTTAGCCAGAATCGGCATCGTAAACTCGCACAATTAAAATCGAAGGACGAAGAAACGGCGAATTATTCATCGAATCGAAAGGCTCGAAAGAAAGCGAAAAAACGTCCGTTGCTTACGGCTTCTATCTTATTAAGTTACTCCAGCGGCTAACAACGTATTAATTCTCGTTCGAAAAGAGGCACAAAACGGTAAGAATAATAGCCCCGTGTATTCAGCCGTTGTTGAATCGTTAAACAGCGAGGACTAATAACACGTCGAGCCTTCTTCGAACGAGTGGACCCATCGAAGAATAAAGGGAAAAAACGGAGGAGAAAGAGAGAGATCCTTCCGCCATCAATAATGTATAATTTTTCTGCGCTGCTTATTGAACGCCTTTTCATCGATGCTCACGCGAGGACACCACGATTTCATGAATTAATAACCCGTGGCCTGGCTAAACATATTATTCAGTAAATTACACGTACCCGTGGCTCGCGCTAACTCGCGTCACGAAATGGGATACAATGCCGATTCCTTAGGTAATTACGTTCGTGCCTGTGAGACACGTTTCGATTGAAACGTGTTAAAAACGTTTGATAAGCGTTGTATCGCGTTGACGTATATGTACATCGCTAAGTACTTACTCTATAGGTATACATATAGAGTAAATTGCGATTCGAAGTAGAAAGACGAGACGGTTTCTATGCCTGGAAATAAAGTAATTAAGAATAAGAAAATTGCTTTGGAAGCTCCGTTCCTGTCAGACACACGTTTGAAAATCAACAGAGTATTTAAGTTTACCTTAATAAATTCAAAGTTGTAGGACTTCTCTTTCACAATCTTATAATTTTACTTTAAATAAGATAATCAAATGACTTTTCTATTGAATCAATTGTGCAGAAAGGTTATCTGATATTATGAATTTCACTACAGTCCACTTTGTTCTCTTTGTACAGCTGTTAAATAGCATCCAATTATCCTTTTGAGAGAGTATCATATATTGTTGTAATTTGTTTTTAAATGAATATGACGCACGTGACAAGTAATAATATGAATAGTCCACCTTACTTTTACTCGAGTTTGCTTTATTCTTTTCATTGCTTAAAATATGGTAGGGTCACAAGAGAAAGAAAACTCCCAACATAATATTATCATCCTTAATTTCTATTTCATATTAACTCATACAACCATACTCCTACCCCCATTGTAACACAATTTACGATCCACCGTGTATACACGACGAGTACCTGCTCTATGAGCCTCTAATTCGTCCTTTGAGAAGGCGCCTTTCAACCGTGGGGAAACGTGGAAGGAAGGATCCGCAGCCGGGTTCTCGTACCGTTAATTCACTGACGTTGTCAATAACGATCGAAGACGGGCGAAGATGTATAGATAGACGGCCGGATAAAGCGGAGATTTATCGTCGTGGTGGAGGCTCGGATCCTCGATAACCGAACCAAGAAAAATCGACTAGCGGACGCTGTTTAATGTTCGTCACCACGTAAAAAACCACACCGGAGCCTAACTCCAAAGTCGAGCGGTTTACTATTGGGTGGTCGTGTTGCGTTCGTTTTGCGGGCGTAATGCGCGACCACGACGCAAGACGATTTTGGGCGCGGCGGAGAAAAAACTTTGTAATTACACGGAGGATCCCGTGATTTTCTTTCTGGTTGTCTTGGTCGTTAAACGGGGCGGGTCAAGAACGTTTTGGCCCGTAATAATCGAATCATCGTCGATGATGTTCCGGTATGGATACATCGAGAATGCCGCGAACCGGCTGATCGTTCAATTTTCTGCAGGCTGACCAGTCATCGGGGTGACCAGCAACATCGAACAAACCACGAGCGTGTGGCTACGTTCGAGCCATGGTAAACCAGGCAGATAAAAGCAGGCTCGGTTAATTAATGGCAGAGAAAACGGGGCGAGATAAGCAGCGTAAAGAGGGTTTCGTGGTGCGTGCGTGATTTCGCGTGATGGTGGACCTCCTTCGTAGCACTGGCTCGAGCTTCGACGCGACACAAGCCAACGTGTATGCATATTGTGCTCGTTAAACGAAATAATCTAAGCCGAGATCGGAGTAAAAACTCGAGTAAGGACCTATCTAATCTGGCGCGACGGTCGTAGTGCCGCTGATCGGCATCCATGGGCTCGCTCAGCCTCGTCGGTCTCGAGGGTTCGATCATTAGGAACTCCCTTGCTCCGCCGTGGAGCGAGTCCCGAGATATTCTTCGTTATCTCACCGCTTCCAGAGACGTGCTCTCCTGACGCGTGGAAAGGAAAGAGGCATGGGAGAAAAGGGGTGGGATGGAAAGTCGATCAGCGAATTTTTAATTGAAGATTTAATGAGACTCGCCGGATTGACGTCGAAATCGCTCGTGCAATTCGGTAATGATTTTCGTGATATTGATGGGAACCTGATCGCGTGCTTGATTCGTTGTGGATTTATAAAGTGCATGGGAAGCTGATTTTGATAGTAGCACGGAGACGACCGCCTCGTGAAAACTTGGGCGGAGAGAGCTCGATTAATTCCTTGATAGCGATCTCCCGGCGAGGTTTACGGGACGAGAAGGTGATTCGATTTTTTCGGATCTGTGTTTCTGAGATGCAACTTTCTCTGGTAAGGTAGGGCGAGAAAATAAAATTCTTAATGAAAATTGGAAACTTTGTGGGTGCCGGCGTAGAAAGCAGCTAATAACTATAACGATGATGGCTGAGTATTTAATTAACCTCTGACTATGAGAAAAATAAAAAGAAAAGCACGCGATGAATGACGTGATTGAAAAAATGTAGACGAATGAAAATACAAATAAACGCAAACGCAACCAAGAAATGGAAAGAAAAAGAAATATGTGGAAAAACAAAAGTCATATTTCATTCTCGATTATTGCATTAGGTCACATTTCTTGAAATACCGATTATAATATTTTTACAGAAAATCTAACAAGAATATCGTCGTATAATATTATCAACACAAACCAAACAACATATTACCAACACTAATCTCTTAATTATAATTTAAAAACTCGACAAAATCTTCAAACCGTCAATTTTTGCTAATTCCAACGGTTACAGACAGCGAATATTCGATTCATGACACAAAAGAATTCAATTTATTGCCGTGACACATTCTTCCTCGAAGCGAGAAGAGAGGTGAAGAAAGAGCGTAGTATCCTTAATTCCAGGGAGCCAGCGATCGATCGATTTGGTGCGTCTCGTCGCCAGCTCGGTTCTTGTCTACTGATCGTTAGTTAAAATCCCATTAGTCCGAAAGATCGCCGGTTTTCTGGAGGAGCCGTCTGTCCGTGTCAGCGGTGTAGCTGCCACCGCCGTGATATATTGAGAGCGAGCGAACCCTGGCTTTTTAACGAGTAACCGAGTGTCCTACCCCGTGAGAGACGATTTTTGGGATGAGCAGAATCAACAGGTGTCCCTTCTACCTGTTTTCAGATTTTCGTGTTTCATCGAACTTCGTTTAACAGTTACAGAAGCAAATATGATTATCGAGGTTTGTCCACTTTCAAGAAAGATCGAAGGCGAGCTCCCTTTCACGTCTGGTATATCAACGATAAAATGATTTTTACGAATTTCTCTTTTCTATTTTGAAATACGGCTATGAATGATACATTTATTTGCATAGACAAAATAATTGAAAGCTAGAAAGGAAGGGAGAACGAAAGGAAGAATGGAAGAGTATTACTTTCAGTCTTACTGATCCCAGGATTTCAATAGGAATAACCTAATATTTGTCTGACAAGAATACAACCTACATGCACACTAGGAAATTTTAAATTTGTTTTTCCATATCTCGATCATGATTTTTAACTATAAACGATCACCGTATCTTGTTCGAGGTTCCTACGAATTTTTAGCTATTAAAATACTTTAAATATTAAGTAATTAAAGCAACTAAATATTAGGTTGTCCCAAAGGTTTCTATCTTTTTATAAGGAATTTTGTTCCAATAGAACAAAATGGATCATACATAATTCAATAAAACAATATAAAACAAAAAATGTTATGCATCTGTTATTTCCTTATAAACATTTTATAATATAAAATAATATAATAAAGAAAATTTTGGGGCAACTTAATATATCCAATAATTGTTACAAAGGTTAATTAAAACCCTGTCTCATTGCATGGGTCGGTATTACCTTTTACTATAATTTTATCTTGTTAATTTGTATATTTTAAATAAGCTATTAAATTTATCTTCTCTCTACATTTTTAAAATTGCGAAATTTGAGTTTCGTTTCATTTTAATTCATACAAATGATTTCATTCAGAAATTTACCTAACAATTAACGAGAGGTCGAACCGCAGTAAAAAGAAAGCGAAGAGAAAGCGAATCCACAGGAAGAAGCGAAAGCAAGACTAACGCCGGACACCAATGGCCAGACACCCACTTTGAGGTATTGGGTGTTCCAGTCACTAAATAGAAACACTTGTCCCATCAATTACGCAAGTTCATTCGGAAAATTGACCATTTATCCTCCCGAAACGTCCTTTGTGAAAATTTAGGAAGACCTTTTAGATACGCACGATAGGTTATTAATGACTTTTGGCCCTCCTTCGTTAAGGCTCGGTGAATCTTTGGTTTAAGGAACCCAGGAAGATCGTACTTGATAAAGGATTACGGTTGGGACTCTCAGTTTGACGACGCGACGAAGTATAGATGGTCAGATTAACGAGCGAAATTTGAGAGTCCATAGAGCCATTCTACGATCGTTCGAAAGACCTTAAGGAATGTTTCAGGTATTCTTTTTCTATCTTCTAATAGACGAGCGTACATATCGAGGCACGAGGCATAAATTCCAAAAATATTTCGAATATCCTGTCACACGCATGTTGTAATATTATAGAATTCCACTTTTGAACTTCGTTTGTTAAAATGAAATTTTACTGTTCGATTAATTTACTTCTATCGATCGATTCCATTTACCTAAGCTTGAAATCTTATTACTCGAAGAAGCAATCAGAAATAGTAACAAAATGTTAATCTTCGATGATTAAATAAATGCATATATACAGTATAATTGTATAATCTTTATCTCCTGTCGAGTTATAGAACATACAAGTGAAGAACTTAAAAAGAAATTAAAAAGATTCCCTTATCTTAAAATGTTCTACGGTAAAAAATTTATCGAAGTACCGGAAATCGTTACTTATGTTAGTAGTAATAATTTTTAGATGTAAATCGTGGCTAAAAAATGAAAAATCGCGTGATCCATAGAAGCAAAGAACTTGAAGGGAAATTTAAAAATTCCTTTATCTTCAAATGTTCTACGGTAAAAGACCTATCGGAGTGCAGGAAATTGCTATTGATATTCGCAGCAATAATTTTAAATTAGTAGCAAAATTGCTACAGGATTCAATGTGGATATAATCAGAGAAATGATTGCAAGTTCTTCGACAATAATCATCTGTACTTGCACACACGTAGAACATTGCGAAGTAGCGAAGATAGTAGTGAACACGTTAAATACCCGGAGCAGTTAACACAGTCACAAACGTACATAATAAACGCCCTGGAATACACCTGTTAATTACGACCAGAATTTCCAAGGGCCAAAGGGAAGCTGCTGAAAGCAAATCGTGCGTACATCCTGCGACACAAGGGCGCCATCGTCGGAATCCCGCAGATCCTTAAGAAATTCCCGGAATGTCTGCGCGTGGAAAAGTCGAGATATACACACGCCGCACCAACGAATTCCAGGCAGTTAATAAGCTTAGAATAAGCAGCTCGAATCTCGATGATATTATTTATAGGAGGAAGCGTGGTCGTTCGACCGCGTCATTTTCACTCCAATTGCGTTTCGTGATCCCGAACTCGAATCGATAATGAACTCTTGCGGATTTTTCGTCGCTATATACCCCAGAGAATCGTCTCGAATATCGCGCGTATAAATTATAACGACGGTCGAACACGGATCAGTACGTAATTGACGGAAAAATTATTACCGTTTCCAGATTAAAATCGTGAAACGGCGGCAGGATGGGTTCGAGCGGTATTGAAATTTCTTGAGGTAAACGCGAAGTGTTAGAGCGTTGCTCGCGGGAGAAACGTCGCGATTGCTAGCGAAGATTGCCGTAATCAAGGCTGGTAAACCGAGCTGGCCTGTTAAACCGAGTTTTGTTAGTCGGTGTTTAACGCGGCTCGAGTCAGAACGTTTGGCACCTCGTTCTCTCGTTTCGCTATAAATTCTCCCGCTGGTTTATTGAAATACAGGAGACCGCTGATTAGTCGGGATATCGTGATTAATTCGCGGAATTACAATTGTAAAATGGGCTCGCATGACGTCCAGGCGTGTACGCTCGAGCCGCGGGAAAGAACACGGGAAACGTTTGTTTGTTCTTGCTGCAAACTTTTTCCTGGATTTCAAAAATATTGTTACTTATGGTTCAATGATTCTTGAACTGAATCGCAACCATGGCGTGATGATAAATTGCTTTTAATTTGTTGCAGTGCGTATTGGAATTTTAGTCTCAGATAAATCGGCGAGACGCTATTGATTTATTGAATTACGATTAAATGAAAAGTAAAATTAAAAGTCTCGCTTCTTACTAGAATCAAGTTGCACGCAGTAGTAGAATTTTGCGTGTTGAATACAGATTTCACTAGGGATGAAACAATTAAGTACAGATGCAATTATTGTTATTAATTATTGACAATAACAAGTATCAATCTGGTTCTTTAACCGTTCTTCTTCCAAGTGCATTAAATTTCTAAATAGACATTATATGGTGAAAGAAAATATGCAACAACTACTATGACGCAAAGTAAATTCGCCTAAATTGTCGAATAGAAAGCTTGTTGTGATGTAGCTGCCTATTCTGTACTCACCCTATTTGGGAGTCACAAAAAGAAATGTCACAGTTTCAAGTCTCAAAAGTCTTCAAACGAAGATTTTATTCGAACTTATTTAAAATTACACATAACTAATATTCTACAAACATATTTTCCTCAAATCCATTTTAAACCACTAGAAATCCCTACAATTGTACATATAATAATTTTGGAAAGAAAGCTACTAATTAATATGTGTAACTAGACATATCAAATCTAACAACTAGTAGTCCATATCCACCGAAGTCTTTCATCCTGGCACCGGATTCTCGTATCTTCATACGATTTTTCGAATCCGGGAAAGTGCATGGATGGGAGAAAAATCGGCTGACATCGATGACGCCTAAATTTCGTCGAGGACACAAAGCCCGATTCTTATGAATGCCTTTCGGGTACGTGAATGGCGTATGTATCGGCCCAATGGCGACTGGCATCAAGTACCAATCAAAGAATCCCATTAAATTGCAGGAATTTCTTGCCAACCGGCTCCTCTCTTCTCCTTTTCCCTCCCCCGCTCTTTCTCGATCGGTTGCACTCGCTGCGCCGGCGAACTTACTCGCGCGCTCCCTCGCGCGCACACCAACACTGCCGTCAGTTTTATTACTGCTGCGTGTAAGTTTTCAGAAATAATACCGTGGCAAAACTGAATACGTACATATATAGGATGTCTCAGAAAGTTGATACTAAACTTCAGAACCAAGCAGTGCTTGAAACAAGCAAACGAGTCTTGATAAACGCGTGTCTAAATATTAATTTCGCAGTTATAAAACGTTTTGAAGTACGAGCTTGTAACAGTCCAAGAGGCTTTATTGCGCGAAGAAGCTTTCGGAGATCAGAACAATTCCAAGCACTCGGTCAGCATTACGTTTGATAAGATAGGTTGATAAGATGAGTGTGGAAAGTCGAAATTAGATCGTATTTTTCATCAGTTTCATCAAGAATCTATGAGAATTCAGATATAATCTGTCGAAGAGTAGCGTACATGAAGAGATTGTTAGCTATATGTATCACTATACGAAGAATCATGAGACTACCAGTTGGTGTCTTCTTACCACGTAACAATTCTAGGTAACTCTGAAACTAATGATATTTGGTTCCATGTACACTCCTGCTGAAAAAACTTACGGCATGTTTCACTTTTAATAAAACTTCAGTACTTTTGTAGATTATCAATTTTAAGCTATATACACGTTATTGTATACATTTTAATACACTAGCACTCTATATACTGCAATATATACACAGTATATATAATTAGATATTTTCTGAGTCATATACAGTGTCAAGGTAGATGATATTCACAGGAACATCGTTTAACAATTATTTTACTGTCTTCAGTTCTAAAGTAAATATAACAACTGTGCCAAGATCTTTGAGCGAGGATGTAGATCTTATTGCTTGTTTCTACTACCATCACATGCTTCTGAATTTTTGCACCAACTTTCTGAAGCGCCATGTATGGAACGTTTGTATGGAACGCGCGAATAGCGACGAAATAAAGGAGTCGAGTACATTCCTCCGCTTGCTGGTTCCTTTTCGGAACGTTTAACAAGTATATGCTTTAATAAAGATAAGGAGAAACATCGAGCTTATCGGCTTGCTCGATGCTGCGGAATAGTCGCCGTGTTGCGTGAACCTCGGGTATCCGAGAACGGTGGCGATTAAACGCGTGAAAATACAGAAAAAAATCGTTGCACCTCGTTGGTGAGAAGCGTTCCATTACGCGGGCGATATTTTAGCGGGGAATGCTCGGAGTAATAAAGTCGAACGTTCCGTATCCCGACGTTTCGCGTGTTAAACGAACGCTGCCCTTGCGTGCAGACGGGTGTAACCCTTTTTGCGTGAATGGCCGCTATATGAAGAAGCACGTAATGTATCGGAGAGAATGTATCGAGCACGGGTATTTAATTACAAGGACACGTCTTTGCGACTGCTAATAGGCACAGGAAAAACAACCCTTGCGAATGAATTATCTTAAATCGGCTTCGTATACCTTATTATGAATCGCATTGATTATTTCTTATAGTTCTGGTCCGATTTCTTGTTAGAAACGACGATTTTGAGACAGATTACTATTGGTGTTCTCGAGAGAGGTTTTTTTTTTTATAACTGTGAATTGTAGCTAACTTGTGAATTGAAATAGATTGGACCGTTCGTCAATGAAGATTCTCCTATTGGTAGTTTATAGCAACGTTGATTTTCTGTACGTGTAGTTAGTAATTTCTCGAGTACACCGGAGGGAATATTTTAGGAACGACGATTCTGCAATTCAGTTTTCCTTCTATTCTACCACCGCTCATTTCACTTTTTATACTCTTCCGCACATTCTGATTTCTACCTCCCCCTGCGCTACTATTTTTCACTTCACGCAGTCATCCCAATTTTTTAAGCAAACTAGACTAGATTTTCTATCAACGACGTTCACAGTTACTTCGTTCGTAGGATTATATAATCCGTTTATTTACTAAGTCGGTTAACTCCGCAAAGCAAAATGCAGGCAGAATTGATAGTATAAGATAGACATCAATACCGTTTAATAAAAGTGTTCTATATGAATATACATTAAAACTGAAAAATTTCAACAAACGGAGCTAGCTGTCTTGGGCGGCTCATATATTATTCCGAAGATTAATTTTATAGAATTATATTATCGGCATAATAATGGAACGTACTTCTATCATGATAGAAACGTTCCGATCGAAGTAGCAAATATAGCTTCATTAGCGTGCACAGCGACAGCACATTCAACTTTCAAACAGTTCTCCTTGAATCTGAAAAACGGAGAAACGTTCGAAGGCGGTTAGCTAGAGGTGGTCGTGGACATCAATGACAATCGCGAGAAAGCCACGTACGAATAAAAGGCAAAGGGGGGTCGTCAGAGCATTATTCGTGACGTCTAGACGTTTGCATTGACGCGACAGTCGTCAGGATCCGTACGCCTCCTCGTCCCATCCCCGTTTCTCTTCTTCTTCTTGTCTTTCTTTCTCCTTTCTCTCTCTTTCTCCGGTTCTCCATTCAATGGACCGCTCTTCAGGGTCTTACGGTGGTACTCACGCAAAACGCCGCCACGTGACGGGCATCCGGATCGTCGATGACCGATGGAGATTCCTCCCCGTGTCCCGAACAGGATCGACGAGTAATTGCTTTGGTGGAGCACGGGACACGGTGCATTGGCCCACGCAAATCTGGTCTTTGTCCTCCCTGGGGAGGCCATCGGGACGTGGACAAGCTCGGCTACCTTCGGTTTCAAGCTTGTGACTCTGTTTCTACGCGATGAGACAGGGTGTTGAACTTGAAACTCTTGGAATTGTACAACCATGGTGGGCGAGATAGGGTTTTCAGAGTTTTCTAGAGTTTGTTTGATATACAGGAGAATATTACAGCAATAATTTCTATTTACAATTACGCTTGGAATTTTTGGAATTCTATTGTGATACCATGATACTAATTTTAGGGTAACGAATAATATTTCTGATTACGGTACAGATTTTGTTTTATGTACGTGGAAACTTCAAATTGGTGGTTTTATTTGTAAAGTAGTTTGAAGCTTCTGGAATTGTATTTGCGATAGTAATTTCAAGGTAAAGAACAATGTTTCTGGTTGCAATAATAATATGAAATGTCTGGTTACAATGAGGTTCTTGAATTTCATGTTTCGTATATAATGGAGTCTCCATTTGGTAATTTTAACCAGATTTTTGAACCGTTTGAGTTGTAACGTGATAATAATAAGAGGTTAAAAAAGAAGTTTCCGATTGTCGATTAATGGCGATTGAAAAATAGTTTCCTACGTTCTAAAGAAATGGTAATAATAATGGGATTCCTTGATTTTGCTCTGCCATCAGTTAGGTCTAGCAATCGAATTTACGATTTGGATTTTCGATATTAAATTCGTTCAGCTTCAGAGTTATGAAAATGTTCATACGTCGGTATCTCGAATATCTAGCCAGCGAGCATATGCAAGAAAATATAAATACACCTCACCACTCCACAAACACTCGCGCTTAACCGTTTGCGGCTTAACAGGCTTCTCCTGTTTCACGTCTTGCAACCTGACTTACTCATTCCAACACCTGAAACATCTACACGTGTACTTTCTAATGCCACAAACCGATACTTTACACCGCTAAACGTTGTCGTTAAAGCAACTTCAAAAAAAAAGGAATTATGCACATACATTATATTTCATCGGACGATTCGAGTTTCCTGGACCACGACTTTTCCTTCGACTTTGCTTGCTATCAGCCATTAGCTATGGATCGTTTAGCAGACCAAAATGAATCCTCAAGGAGATGTTAGAGTTGTAAAGCAACGGGAAAACGAAAGTTTCGTAAAACATCTTCGACAAATTGTTGATTGAACAATTGTAATTTGAATTGTTTGGTTTTATACCATACGATACGGAACTGATATATTAAATGGGATTTTCCAGAGTATTTCGTTATTACATTAAACATTAATAATCGTGCTTCGTAATTAGGAAGTTTAAAATTACAGGAATTCAGGGAATACGGATACTTGAGAAATATCCCAATAAGAAGTAAGATTCTTGAAAAATATTCGATAAATAAATACGATTAATCTTCAATTTCTAGAGATGTACTGCATAAAAAAGAAGAAGAAGAAATCGAGATTTTTATCGGTAAGGATTTTTTCCACGCCTTTAGGATCTACGTATTGATCTGGTGGATTAATCTACGGTTAGTCTGGTTGAAAAGTAATGATCGATGATAGCGAACCATGTCGGGCGTTATCCGCGATCAATGTCAAGATACCGATCGTGGCTCATCGCGATTTTCAATAACGACCGAGCATGATGCAAATGCCACGGCTACGTAATAGAGGCACGCATAATACGCGGTGGGATAATCACGTTATCCTGCGCGAGAGAGCAGAAAGTGTGTCTCGAGCTTTGGTTAGAGTACCAGTGATCACAAGGATCCCATCTGTTCACGATCCCCGCTGTCGGATCTAATCGTTCGACTCCGAGAACAGATGAAAGGAAACGGCACGAGGCCGTTGTTGCTCGCGTTCACGGTCGTTTCGATTGCGGATAGATTAACCCTTTCAGCGGTGGGATTCCGTTCTGGAAGGAATTCGTCGTAAATGCTACTAGTGGTGTTGCATGCGCTGAAATTTGTATGGTATCGATTATCTCGTTGAAGCGTAATTTGGAATAAATCTAGAGTTTAGAAATACTTCGGGGTGAGATCTGTGGCAAATGTGATTGTTGGAAGGTCCTTATGATGACGATTTTTCGTTGAGATACGATTTGAAACAAGTATGGGAACACATTTTTAAAATGTAGAGAACTTTACGAAGGAATTTATGGCGAATGCTATTAACGAATAGCGGTTTTCAGATTTATGTGGAATTGAGTGTGTTAGGTATGAATAATTTAGAATAAATCCAGAGTTTAGATATTCTTTATGCAAAGATTCGTGGTAAATATATTATTGGTGGTGGAGCATTTAGTCTGAGATCTACACGGCATCTGCCACTCATGGGGTAGTCAACTTGTAATAGATAAATTTGCCGTATGTTTAGAAAAATAAACGATAAAGGACGTTAATATAATACAACTTCCAATTTTGGAATTTGCAACGGTAATATCGTAATTTCTAATTTTAAATTCCCGAAGCTCTTTTGTTCAATCCACGATTTTCAATTCTATAGCTTGGGAAATCTTTGCTTAGTATAAACTTCAGCATATTTTACAACAGACATTGTAGCTAATTAACCGTTAATTTACTGTTTCTTTGATCCAACAGCATCTAAACGCAATGTCTTCGGAAGTGGTCGGTCCATCAACGACTTATCTTGCGGTCGAACGCACTAGGTCGTAGTAATCACGGCCGATCCGGGTCTCAGCCCCAAAAACCGTCCGATATAGGACACACCGACCTTATCTAAATATATCCTCAAGGTGGAAACAGACCAAGACGTTTTAATTAACTAATTAACATTCCTGGTGCCGTACCATCGTTCGACCGACCTTCGTTATCTACCAAATCGAACTTCGATCTAACCAAAAAAAGTTTTCTCGAGATTTCTTCGATGTTTAAACTTTCGTCCTCGTGTTGGTTTCGTTCGTTTCTTTTTATACTCGTGCCGCTGGAATTTCGACGTAAAGTTGCCTTTAAAGTGCTGTGCTTTTGATGCAGTTTTGTGTAGTCGGATGGGTCTCGAATGCGATATTAAGAGTTAAAAAATTGCATAGGCATCGTCTCACCTCCACTACTACGTCCCCCGCGAGAATGGGTCCCCTATGGGCCCCTCACGGAGTGATTCTGTCGAGGCAGGCTAATCGGTGGGGAACACTGCGAGCACGCTTCGCCGCCTCGGTTCTGCTCGAGAGCCTTCGGGGCTGGTATTAATAAACGGGCCTCGATTCTCTCCACCGGGATTTTCGTGTACCTTTCCGAACCCTGGGTCAGAGACCCAGCTCAATTTCATTCTTCAGGTACGCTTAGTGAGCACGGTGTTTGGTACAGGATATCTTGAACAAGGGTTGCACGATTTACTGGAATAATTTAATGGCAGAGTGTCGGATTAAGTTGATAGAGAAGATGAGTAATTACTGAAGTGATATATCGGAGGGCTGGTTTGAATTAATTCCGAGAAAAATAACGTTATAAATGAGAATAATCTGTACAAAATAAAACGTATTGCGAGAAATATTACTATCGTCACAGAATCATTTTATTAGATACAGTTACTATTACTTTATTTGGAACAATCATTAAACATTCTCAAACTTTGTAACATAGAAAACTTCGTCCTCTAATCTCTATTATATAAAGAAACATAGGACCAACACGTTTCTAAAAGCTTTGGGAAATCCATGTTACATCTTTTAAAACTTTCATTAAATTAAAAATTTTACGCAATTAACAACTCTGATTCGTCAGAATAAGGGAGTTTCTGAAATTCGAATTACAGATAGCCTGATTCCAACTGAGAGATGATTAATTATACAATTAGAAAATTTCTAAAATTCCGATTGTTCAATGAGTAGAATTCCCAAAAACCTACCACCGTATCTTTGTTCTGAATCTCTTAAAAGAAACTAGACCAGTTTTACTCGGCGGGGTTTAACCTCGCGACGTGCATACGATTCAATTAACAAGTGTACCAAATAGGAAACACGTCAGGCTCGTGTTCGCGCAAAGGAGAATTGGCAAATTAAAAGCGGACAGATCTCGAGGTATCCGAGTGCCGGCGGCGAATTACACCGCGTGATTTAGCTCCGTGGTATCGCGTCGTTTATCCTATTCGGAGATTAGCTTGTCGCGAGCAATTACGTTCGCTTGACAGCCGATAGTGACACCGTTATATCTTGGGCGACTGGTTAACTTTGCCACTGAACGACAACGGAATACAACGACGCAAGTTGAGAGGTTTCGACTTCCCAACGGAGGGGAATTTCGTGGCGCTTTTAGTCGTTTTGTAGCAAGGCTGCGGCGAAAGTTGTGAAGACCGTTCTCGCGGGTCTGTTCTTTCACCTGTCACATCTTGACAGTCGTAGGAGGCCGAAAGGCTAATGCGTTCGGCTAACCGGATTACAGCCACGGATTAGGAGCGGTGAAAAGAAGCTGATTTGCCATCGAGGAGAGTCACGGCTAAGGTTCCAACTCTCACGCGGTTCGCTTCGACCGCAAACATTTCGTCCGTGTAATTAGAATCATAATGGCCGGCAATTTGTCCTGCATTGTTCGCTAGACGGAACGTTTCAAAGCGAATATTTTGAATAGGAAATTTTTCCAAGCAAATTTCATTCCACGATTTTTATCCATTTTTAGATGTCAGATATTTATCGGTTTTCTGTATCTGTCAAATTTGTTTGCAAGTATAATTATGGTATTATAATTGTGTCACTTGGTATGGTTATAGTAATCTAACAATATATTTTTCAAAGTGTGAATAGAATTAATGTTGAATAGAGAAATTTGTATTAAAACATTGTTCTATATCTGTATATAAACACCAATAAAATCTGTTATTGTGTATTGTTTTTCGTATTTATGTGTATCTTTTTCCTAATGAGTCCATAAAAACAATCGAAACAATAAGTAATTGTAAACAAAATCCAATCCGACCTTGAATGTTTAGGAGGTAAACAGGTTTAAGAGCGATCCACTGTACCTGAGAATTATCTAAATCCAACATGAGAATTGAAAATTTTCTATAATCCACGTTTCGAAAGATACCACGTTAAGATAATTTATTCTTTTAATTACTTATATCACATAAAAATATCCTAACATCACAGTATCGCTAGGTTGAAGTTCAGCAAATAAAAAAAACTCCTTAATTTTAGTTCATCAAATATTGCCTGTAAAATCCAGACTAACCAGGTATTAAGATATTCATAAGGGCAAGTTCAGAAATATTAAATACATTAAATATCACATAAAATTCGCCCCTAATTTCACAGCAAATAAGGGTATTTATTTTAGGTGCAAATTGATTCGAAGAAACGCGCCGCGTGATCGATACTCGTTCGCGTAAACGCGGCTCCGCGTGCAAAGGATTTTACTACTTGCTCCCCCTGTTTCCCTCTGTTTTCGCCTTTACGCTTTTACAACGGAATATTACATGGGTGCCGGCGATTTACGAGGAGCATCGGCCGCCGTAAAAACGCTTCGTAAATTCGTGAAAGGACAAAGAAGCTGCCATATAAAGTTTACTGCTACCCTCGATGCTCTCGTTTCTCCCTCTCAGCACCTGTGCGTTTCACTGGCCGTCTATATACCTTTCACACGAGCCAACCTAACCGCTGATATAATTTCCGGGTAATATACTGAAACGATGTCTGTATCAACCGAAGTGATTTCCCTTCTTCGGCTTGGTTTAACCCTTTTCTTATGAGCTCGTTCGACGCGTCAGATCAACGCCGATCAAGTTTCACTTGCTCAAGTGAAATTTCCTTCATTTCCGCGTATCGTTTTTTCGTTCATTACAGAAGCAGATCAAAGTAATTTTCGAGTTCTTTTTTTCTACGATGATTACATATGGAGTAGAGAATTATATAATGATTCGCATTAATGGAAGAAGAAAACATGCGAGGATTTTCTAGAGCTTTCACTGAAGAAAAAGAAAATACCGCGAGGACTCCTCTTAAAGTTATCGCTGAAAGAAGAAGAGGAAGAAGAAAGTTACGGAGGATTTTCTAAAGAAATCACCAGAGGATCTTCTCCCGCTTATTTCCTAATAAGCATGCAAAAGTTTTCTAGAGTTCCACCGAGGAAAAATCGTAGTAAGTAAAAACATTCCTGTTAGAAGTATTGGATTCGAAACTATGTTTCGGACAACAATTATTTTATGTGAATTGGGTGCAATTTAATACCATCCATGAGAACAGAAACGATAGAAGCCAGAATTGTCTCTATTCCGCTGT